>NC_088780.1:74305891-74623224 GCF_958450345.1 Calliphora vicina
GTATGTAATGTATGTAATGTATGTAATGTATGTAATGTATGTAATGTATGTAATGTATGTAATGTATGTAATGTATGTAATGTATGTAATGTATGTAATGTATGTAATGTATGTAATGTATGTAATGTATGTAATGTATGTAATGTATGTAATGTATGTAATGTATGTAATGTATGTAATGTATGTAATGTATGTAATGTATGTAATGTATGTAATGTATGTAATGTATGTAATGTATGTAATGTATGTAATGTATGTAATGTATGTAATGTATGTAATGTATGTAATGTATGTAATGTATGTAATGTATGTAATGTATGTAATGTATGTAATGTATGTAATGTATGTAATGTATGTAATGTATGTAATGTATGTAATGTATGTAATGTATGTAATGTATGTAATGTATGTAATGTATGTAATGTATGTAATGTATGTAATGTATGTAATGTATGTAATGTATGTAATGTATGTAATGTATGTAATGTATGTAATGTATGTAATGTATGTAATGTATGTAATGTATGTAATGTATGTAATGTATGTAATGTATGTAATGTATGTAATGTATGTAATGTATGTAATGTATGTAATGTATGTAATGTATGTAATGTATGTAATGTATGTAATGTATGTAATGTATGTAATGTATGTAATGTATGTAATGTATGTAATGTATGTAATGTATGTAATGTATGTAATGTATGTAATGTATGTAATGTATGTAATGTATGTAATGTATGTAATGTATGTAATGTATGTAATGTATGTAATGTATGTAATGTATGTAATGTATGTAATGTATGTAATGTATGTAATGTATGTAATGTATGTAATGTATGTAATGTATGTAATGTATGTAATGTATGTAATGTATGTAATGTATGTAATGTATGTAATGTATGTAATGTATGTAATGTATGTAATGTATGTAATGTATGTAATGTATGTAATGTATGTAATGTATGTAATGTATGTAATGTATGTAATGTATGTAATGTATGTAATGTATGTAATGTATGTAATGTATGTAATGTATGTAATGTATGTAATGTATGTATGTAATGTATGTATGTATGTAATGTATGTAATGTATGTAATGTATGTAATGTATGTAATGTATGTAATGTATGTAATGTATGTAATGTATGTAATGTATGTAATGTATGTAATGTATGTAATGTATGTAATGTATGTAATGTATGTAATGTATGTAATGTATGTAATGTATGTAATGTATGTAATGTATGTAATGTATGTAATGTATGTAATGTATGTAATGTATGTAATGTATGTAATGTATGTAATGTATGTAATGTATGTAATGTATGTAATGTATGTAATGTATGTAATGTATGTAATGTATGTAATGTATGTAATGTATGTAATGTATGTAATGTATGTAATGTATGTAATGTATGTAATGTATGTAATGTATGTAATGTATGTAATGTATGTAATGTATGTAATGTATGTAATGTATGTAATGTATGTAATGTAATGTATGTAATGTATGTAATGTATGTAATGTATGTAATGTATGTAATGTATGTAATGTATGTAATGTATGTAATGTATGTAATGTATGTAATGTATGTAATGTATGTAATGTATGTAATGTATGTAATGTATGTAATGTATGTAATGTATGTAATGTATGTAATGTATGTAATGTATGTAATGTATGTAATGTATGTAATGTATGTAATGTATGTAATGTATGTAATGTATGTAATGTATGTAATGTATGTAATGTATGTAATGTATGTAATGTATGTAATGTATGTAATGTATGTAATGTATGTAATGTATGTAATGTATGTAATGTATGTAATGTATGTAATGTATGTAATGTATGTAATGTATGTAATGTATGTAATGTATGTAATGTATGTAATGTATGTAATGTATGTAATGTATGGTAATGTATGTAATGTATGTATGTATGTAATGTATGTAATGTATGTAATGTATGTAATGTATGTAATGTATGTAATGTATGTAATGTATGTAATGTATGTAATGTATGTAATGTAATGTAATGTATGTAATGTATGTAATGTATGTAATGTATGTAATGTATGTAATGTATGTAATGTATGTAATGTATGTATTGTATGTAATGTATGTAATGTATGTAATGTATGTAATGTATGTAATGTATGTAATGTATGTAATGTATGTAATGTATGTAATGTATGTAATGTATGTAATGTATGTAATGTATGTAATGTAGTAATGTATGTAATGTATGTAATGTATGTAATGTATGTAATGTATGTAATGTATGTAATGTATGTAATGTATGTAATGTATGTAATGTATGTAATGTATGTAATGTATGTAATGTATGTAATGTATGTAATGTATGTAATGTATGTAATGTATGTAATGTATGTAATGTATGTAATGTATGTAATGTATGTAATGTATGTAATGTATGTAATGTATGTAATGTATGTAATGTATGTAATGTATGTAATGTATGTAATGTATGTAATGTATGTAATGTATGTAATGTATGTAATGTATGTAATGTATGTAATGTATGTAATGTATGTAATGTATGTAATGTATGTAATGTATGTAATGTATGTAATGTATGTAATGTATGTAATGTATGTAATGTATGTAATGTATGTAATGTATGTAATGTATGTAATGTATGTAATGTATGTAATGTATGTAATGTATGTAATGTATGTAATGTATGTAATGTATGTAATGTATGTAATGTATGTAATGTATGTAATGTATGTAATGTATGTAATGTATGTAATGTATGTAATGTATGTAATGTATGTAATGTATGTAATGTATGTAATGTATGTAATGTATGTAATGTATGTAATGTATGTAATGTATGTAATGTATGTAATGTATGTAATGTATGTAATGTATGTAATGTATGTAATGTATGTAATGTATGTAATGTATGTAATGTATGTAATGTATGTAATGTATGTAATGTATGTAATGTATGTAATGTATGTAATGTATGTAATGTATGTAATGTATGTAATGTATGTAATGTATGTAATGTATGTAATGTATGTAATGTATGTAATGTATGTAATGTATGTATGTATGTAATGTATGTAATGTATGTAATGTATGTAATGTATGTAATGTATGTAATGTATGTAATGTATGTAATGTATGTAATGTATGTAATGTATGTAATGTATGTAATGTATGTAATGTATGTAATGTATGTAATGTATGTAATGTATGTAATGTATGTAATGTATGTAATGTATGTAATGTATGTAATGTATGTAATGTATGTAATGTATGTAATGTATGTAATGTATGTAATGTATGTAATGTATGTAATGTATGTAATGTATGTAATGTATGTAATGTATGTAATGTATGTAATGTATGTAATGTATGTAATGTATGTAATGTATGTAATGTATGTAATGTATGTAATGTATGTAATGTATGTAATGTATGTAATGTATGTAATGTATGTAATGTATGTAATGTATGTAATGTATGTAATGTATGTAATGTATGTAATGTATGTAATGTATGTAATGTATGTAATGTATGTAATGTATGTAATGTATGTAATGTATGTAATGTATGTAATGTATGTAATGTATGTAATGTATGTAATGTATGTAATGTATGTAATGTATGTAATGTATGTAATGTATGTAATGTATGTAATGTATGTAATGTATGTAATGTATGTAATGTATGTAATGTATGTAATGTATGTAATGTATGTAATGTATGTAATGTATGTAATGTATGTAATGTATGTAATGTATGTAATGTATGTAATGTATGTAATGTATGTAATGTATGTAATGTATGTAATGTATGTAATGTATGTAATGTATGTAATGTATGTAATGTATGTAATGTATGTAATGTATGTAATGTATGTAATGTATGTAATGTATGTAATGTATGTAATGTATGTAATGTATGTAATGTATGTAATGTATGTAATGTATGTAATGTATGTAATGTATGTAATGTATGTAATGTATGTAATGTATGTAATGTATGTAATGTATGTAATGTATGTAATGTATGTAATGTATGTAATGTATGTAATGTATGTAATGTATGTAATGTATGTAATGTATGTAATGTATGTAATGTATGTAATGTATGTAATGTATGTAATGTATGTAATGTATGTAATGTATGTAATGTATGTAATGTATGTAATGTATGTAATGTATGTAATGTATGTAATGTATGTAATGTATGTAATGTATGTAATGTATGTAATGTATGTAATGTATGTAATGTATGTAATGTATGTAATGTATGTAATGTATGTAATGTATGTAATGTATGTAATGTATGTAATGTATGTAATGTATGTAATGTATGTAATGTATGTAATGTATGTAATGTATGTAATGTATGTAATGTATGTAATGTATGTAATGTATGTAATGTATGTAATGTATGTAATGTATGTAATGTATGTAATGTATGTAATGTATGTAATGTATGTAATGTATGTAATGTATGTAATGTATGTAATGTATGTAATGTATGTAATGTATGTAATGTATGTAATGTATGTAATGTATGTAATGTATGTAATGTATGTAATGTATGTAATGTATGTAATGTATGTAATGTATGTAATGTATGTAATGTATGTAATGTATGTAATGTATGTAATGTATGTAATGTATGTAATGTATGTAATGTATGTAATGTATGTAATGTATGTAATGTATGTAATGTATGTAATGTATGTAATGTATGTAATGTATGTAATGTATGTAATGTATGTAATGTATGTAATGTATGTAATGTATGTAATGTATGTAATGTATGTAATGTATGTAATGTATGTAATGTATGTATGTATGTAATGTATGTAATGTATGTAATGTATGTAATGTATGTAATGTATGTAATGTATGTAATGTATGTAATGTATGTAATGTATGTAATGTATGTAATGTATGTAATGTATGTAATGTATGTAATGTATGTAATGTATGTAATGTATGTAATGTATGTAATGTATGTAATGTATGTAATGTATGTAATGTATGTAATGTATGTAATGTATGTAATGTATGTAATGTATGTAATGTATGTAATGTATGTAATGTATGTAATGTATGTAATGTATGTAATGTATGTAATGTATGTAATGTATGTAATGTATGTAATGTATGTAATGTATGTAATGTATGTAATGTATGTAATGTATGTAATGTATGTAATGTATGTAATGTATGTAATGTATGTAATGTATGTAATGTATGTAATGTATGTAATGTATGTAATGTATGTAATGTATGTAATGTATGTAATGTATGTAATGTATGTAATGTATGTAATGTATGTAATGTATGTATGTATGTAATGTATGTAATGTATGTAATGTATGTAATGTATGTAATGTATGTAATGTATGTAATGTATGTAATGTATGTAATGTATGTAATGTATGTAATGTATGTAATGTATGTAATGTATGTAATGTATGTAATGTATGTAATGTATGTAATGTATGTAATGTATGTAATGTATGTAATGTATGTAATGTATGTAATGTATGTAATGTATGTAATGTATGTAATGTATGTAATGTATGTAATGTATGTAATGTATGTAATGTATGTAATGTATGTAATGTATGTAATGTATGTAATGTATGTAATGTATGTAATGTATGTAATGTATGTAATGTATGTAATGTATGTAATGTATGTAATGTATGTAATGTATGTAATGTATGTAATGTATGTAATGTATGTAATGTATGTAATGTATGTAATGTATGTAATGTATGTAATGTATGTAATGTATGTAATGTATGTAATGTATGTAATGTATGTAATGTATGTAATGTATGTAATGTATGTAATGTATGTAATGTATGTAATGTATGTAATGTATGTAATGTATGTAATGTATGTAATGTATGTAATGTATGTAATGTATGTAATGTATGTAATGTATGTAATGTATGTAATGTATGTAATGTATGTAATGTATGTAATGTATGTAATGTATGTAATGTATGTAATGTATGTAATGTATGTAATGTATGTAATGTATGTAATGTATGTAATGTATGTAATGTATGTAATGTATGTAATGTATGTAATGTATGTAATGTATGTAATGTATGTAATGTATGTAATGTATGTAATGTATGTAATGTATGTAATGTATGTAATGTATGTAATGTATGTAATGTATGTAATGTATGTAATGTATGTAATGTATGTAATGTATGTAATGTATGTAATGTATGTAATGTATGTAATGTATGTAATGTATGTAATGTATGTAATGTATGTAATGTATGTAATGTATGTAATGTATGTAATGTATGTAATGTATGTAATGTATGTAATGTATGTAATGTATGTAATGTATGTAATGTATGTAATGTATGTAATGTATGTAATGTATGTAATGTATGTAATGTATGTAATGTATGTAATGTATGTAATGTATGTAATGTATGTAATGTATGTAATGTATGTAATGTATGTAATGTATGTAATGTATGTAATGTATGTAATGTATGTAATGTATGTAATGTATGTAATGTATGTAATGTATGTAATGTATGTAATGTATGTAATGTATGTAATGTATGTAATGTATGTAATGTTGTATGTTGTAATGTATGTAATGTATGTAATGTATGTAATGTATGTAATGTATGTAATGTATGTAATGTATGTAATGTATGTAATGTATGTAATGTATGTAATGTATGTAATGTATGTAATGTATGTAATGTATGTAATGTATGTAATGTATGTAATGTATGTAATGTATGTAATGTATGTAATGTATGTAATGTATGTAATGTATGTAATGTATGTAATGTATGTAATGTATGTAATGTATGTAATGTATGTAATGTATGTATTGTATGTAATGTATGTTATGTATGTAATGTATGTAATGTATGTTAATGTATGTAATGTATGTAATGTATGTAATGTATGTAATGTATGTAATGTATGTAATGTATGTAATGTATGTAATGTATGTAATGTATGTAATGTATGTAATGTATGTAATGTATGTAATGTATGTATTGTATGTAATGTATGTAATGTATGTAATGTATGTAATGTATGTAATGTATGTAATGTATGTAATGTATGTAATGTATGTAATGTATGTAATGTATGTAATGTATGTAATGTATGTAATGTATGTAATGTATGTAATGTATGTAATGTATGTAATGTTGTAATGTATGTAATGTATGTAATGTATGTATGTATGTTAATGTATGTAATGTATGTAATGTATGTAATGTATGTAATGTATGTAATGTATGTAATGTATGTAATGTATGTAATGTATGTAATGTATGTAATGTTGTATGTATGTAATGTATGTAATGTATTGTAATGTATGTAATGTATGTAATGTATGTAATGTATGTAATGTATGTAATGTATGTAATGTATGTAATGTATGTAATGTATGTAATGTATGTAATGTATGTAATGTATGTTATGTATGTATGTATGTAATGTATGTAATGTATGTAATGTATGTAATGTATGTAATGTATGTAATGTATGTAATGTATGTAATGTATGTAATGTATGTAATGTATGTAATGTATGTAATGTATGTATGTATGTAATGTATGTAATGTATGTAATGTATGTAATGTATGTAATGTATGTAATGTATGTAATGTATGTAATGTATGTAATGTATGTAATGTATGTAATGTATGTAATGTATGTAATGTATGTAATGTATGTAATGTATGTAATGTATGTAATGTATGTAATGTATGTAATGTATGTAATGTATGTAATGTATGTAATGTATGTAATGTATGTAATGTATGTATGTATGTAATGTATGTAATGTATGTAATGTATGTAATGTATGTAATGTATGTAATGTATGTAATGTATGTAATGTATGTAATGTATGTAATGTATGTAATGTATGTATTGTATGTAATGTATGTAATGTATGTAATGTATGTAATGTATGTAATGTATGTAATGTATGTAATGTATGTAATGTATGTAATGTATGTAATGTATGTAATGTATGTAATGTATGTAATGTATGTAATGTTAATGTATGTAATGTATGTAATGTATGTAATGTATGTAATGTATGTAATGTAGTAATGTATGTAATGTATGTAATGTATGTAATGTATGTAATGTATGTAATGTATGTAATGTATGTAATGTATGTAATGTATGTAATGTATGTAATGTATGTAATGTATGTAATGTATGTAATGTATGTAATGTATGTAATGTATGTAATGTATGTAATGTATGTAATGTATGTAATGTATGTAATGTATGTAATGTATGTAATGTATGTAATGTATGTAATGTATGTAATGTATGTAATGTATGTAATGTATGTAATGTATGTAATGTATGTAATGTATGTAATGTATGTAATGTATGTAATGTATGTAATGTATGTAATGTATGTAATGTATGTAATGTATGTAATGTATGTAATGTATGTAATGTATGTAATGTATGTAATGTATGTAATGTATGTAATGTATGTAATGTATGTAATGTATGTAATGTATGTAATGTATGTAATGTATGTAATGTATGTAATGTATGTAATGTATGTAATGTATGTAATGTATGTAATGTATGTAATGTATGTAATGTATGTAATGTATGTAATGTATGTAATGTATGTAATGTATGTAATGTATGTAATGTATGTAATGTATGTAATGTATGTAATGTATGTAATGTATGTAATGTATGTAATGTATGTAATGTATGTAATGTATGTAATGTATGTAATGTATGTAATGTATGTAATGTATGTAATGTATGTAATGTATGTAATGTATGTAATGTATGTAATGTATGTAATGTATGTAATGTATGTAATGTATGTAATGTATGTAATGTATGTAATGTATGTAATGTATGTAATGTATGTAATGTATGTAATGTATGTAATGTATGTAATGTATGTAATGTATGTAATGTATGTAATGTATGTAATGTATGTAATGTATGTAATGTATGTAATGTATGTAATGTATGTAATGTATGTAATGTATGTAATGTATGTAATGTATGTAATGTATGTAATGTATGTAATGTATGTAATGTATGTAATGTATGTAATGTATGTAATGTATGTAATGTATGTAATGTATGTAATGTATGTAATGTATGTAATGTATGTAATGTATGTAATGTATGTAATGTATGTAATGTATGTAATGTATGTAATGTATGTAATGTATGTAATGTATGTAATGTATGTAATGTATGTAATGTATGTAATGTATGTAATGTATGTAATGTATGTAATGTATGTAATGTATGTAATGTATGTAATGTATGTAATGTATGTAATGTATGTAATGTATGTAATGTATGTAATGTATGTAATGTATGTAATGTATGTAATGTATGTAATGTATGTAATGTATGTAATGTATGTAATGTATGTAATGTATGTAATGTATGTAATGTATGTAATGTATGTAATGTATGTAATGTATGTAATGTATGTAATGTATGTAATGTATGTAATGTATGTAATGTATGTAATGTATGTAATGTATGTAATGTATGTAATGTATGTAATGTATGTAATGTATGTAATGTATGTAATGTATGTAATGTATGTAATGTATGTAATGTATGTAATGTATGTAATGTATGTAATGTATGTAATGTATGTAATGTATGTAATGTATGTAATGTATGTAATGTATGTAATGTATGTAATGTATGTAATGTATGTAATGTATGTAATGTATGTAATGTATGTAATGTATGTAATGTATGTAATGTATGTAATGTATGTAATGTATGTAATGTATGTAATGTATGTAATGTATGTAATGTATGTAATGTATGTAATGTATGTAATGTATGTAATGTATGTAATGTATGTAATGTATGTAATGTATGTAATGTATGTAATGTATGTAATGTATGTAATGTATGTAATGTATGTAATGTATGTAATGTATGTAATGTATGTAATGTATGTAATGTATGTAATGTATGTAATGTATGTAATGTATGTAATGTATGTAATGTATGTAATGTATGTAATGTATGTAATGTATGTAATGTATGTAATGTATGTAATGTATGTAATGTATGTAATGTATGTAATGTATGTAATGTATGTAATGTATGTAATGTATGTAATGTATGTAATGTATGTAATGTATGTAATGTATGTAATGTATGTAATGTATGTAATGTATGTAATGTATGTAATGTATGTAATGTATGTAATGTATGTAATGTATGTAATGTATGTAATGTATGTAATGTATGTAATGTATGTAATGTATGTAATGTATGTAATGTATGTAATGTATGTAATGTATGTAATGTATGTAATGTATGTAATGTATGTAATGTATGTAATGTATGTAATGTATGTAATGTATGTAATGTATGTAATGTATGTAATGTATGTAATGTATGTAATGTATGTAATGTATGTAATGTATGTAATGTATGTAATGTATGTAATGTATGTAATGTATGTAATGTATGTAATGTATGTAATGTATGTAATGTATGTAATGTATGTAATGTATGTAATGTATGTAATGTATGTAATGTATGTAATGTATGTAATGTATGTAATGTATGTAATGTATGTAATGTATGTAATGTATGTAATGTATGTAATGTATGTAATGTATGTAATGTATGTAATGTATGTAATGTATGTAATGTATGTAATGTATGTAATGTATGTAATGTATGTAATGTAAGTAATGTATGTAATGTATGTAATGTATGTAATGTATGTAATGTATGTAATGTATGTAATGTATGTAATGTATGTAATGTATGTAATGTATGTAATGTATGTAATGTATGTAATGTATGTAATGTATGTAATGTATGTAGTGTATGTAATGTATGTAATGTATGTAATGTATGTAATGTATGTAATGTATGTAATGTATGTAATGTATGTAATGTATGTAATGTATGTAATGTATGTAATGTATGTAATGTATGTAATGTATGTAATGTATGTAATGTATGTAATGTATGTAATGTATGTAATGTATGTAATGTATGTAATGTATGTAATGTATGTAATGTATGTAATGTATGTAATGTATGTAATGTATGTAATGTATGTAATGTATGTAATGTATGTAATGTATGTAATGTATGTAATGTATGTAATGTATGTAATGTATGTAATGTATGTAATGTATGTAATGTATGTAATGTATGTAATGTATGTAATGTATGTAATGTATGTAATGTATGTAATGTATGTAATGTATGTAATGTATGTAATGTATGTAATGTATGTAATGTATGTAATGTATGTAATGTATGTAATGTATGTAATGTATGTAATGTATGTAATGTATGTAATGTATGTAATGTATGTAATGTGTGTAATGTATGTAATGTATGTAATGTATGTAATGTATGTAATGTATGTAATGTATGTAATGTATGTAATGTATGGAATGTATGGAATGTATGGAATGTCTAATGTACGTACATATGTATTTAAAATTTAAATAGAAACTAAAAAATTAACATGGCGTCATCTTGGTGGCAGCCTTCAACGAACGATTTATTTTGACCTAGGGGTAACACAAAAACAAAGAAATTCAACATCGGATTGAACATAGTCTCTCATCTGAGAATGGAAGTATTATCCCTAAGATCACACGGAACAATAAGTCGGGAGTATCAGAAGCAACGAACATCAAAATCCACAAAACTTTCAGCTTGGCACGCATCTAAGGGATAATAAAAGAAAAAGTACATAAATTAAAGGCGTTTATCTTAGGCGGGAATATAATCGGACTTACCTAACGAAAGTCTTCTCCAAATGAATATGTGTTTCCGGCATCGGATTCCGCATATACCCATCCGTAACGCTGTCCTTCTTATTAATATGAACAAAATATTTTAAAAATTGCACACATTTATGTATTGTATAATCTAACATGTTCGTACTTACCGAATATCTTGTCATAATCCATAAAATAGCTTGTTTGACCCTATCTTCCCATCATTTGGAATTAACGAGTCACAAAACTATCCAAATTGGGAACATTTTATATTAAAATATTATATTTGACTTATATAATGTAAAAAAATTTTCAAAATATTTTTTTTTTATTTCTTTCAAAACGTCAGAATTTGTTCATTTTTAAAAAAATACTACTACCAATTAAAAAAAATAATTAAATTAATTAAAATAAATTATTAAAGTTTAAAATAAAACCAAATAATAAATTACTTGAACAAATTTAAGCAATAATTTTTTCTGTGTACGTACGCGGTTAATAACATTACTTCAACGTCTATTTCAATATAATCATTATAAATATCATCCTCAATATCACCGTTTCAAAATCACATTCACCACTTTAATCTAAGTTAATATTTTGATTACACTAGTTTACAAGGTTTTTGCTCATGAATTGAAACATATGGGGATTTGTGTATTTAGCTCTTCTAACTTCGGAAAAAATATTAAAAAAAAAATCCTGGACGTCAAACTTTTGATATATTTATTAAAAACGAAACATATAAAAATGTACATTAAATTAGGACAAAAAAGTTAAAAGTGAAGTGTTTAGTCCTCTTTTTATAATTATTTTCATTTGTCTCCCTCACGACACTTCAACAGTAGTCTCCTAGCATATTCTGATCCCAAAAACCTTGATAATTCCTCTCGAAAAACTTCAAATCTTGATGGAAACGCTCTCCATGTTCGTCAGTCATGTGTCCAAGGTTTTCCGGGAAGAAATCAATATGCTGCTTTTTCAACATCAGTTAATAGACATCCAAATTTTGTATCACCCAAAATTGTTCTTATTTGAGGACCCACAAATTGCCCTTCTTTTAATTTAGCCTCAGGTTTTGTCTTCTCTAAAGCTTTTACGAAATTTTTAATAAACCTTTAATGTGGAGTGGCGGCAAAACTATTTTTTTGTGGGTCAACCAAACTGACATTTTTAATGTTCATTTTACCTGGAATATATTCTTAGTTTTGTATTTAATAGCGATTTATTAACGTTTATCTACAGGAAAGATGTACTTTTAAACAGTATTTATTTTTCCCGTTATTTTTTTTTAATTTGTCAAAAAAAAATACAACTCTGAAAGTATCTAGTAGCTTCGTCAGAGTGTTGAGTACCCAAAAACGATGTAGTACTTAATTACCACAATTCGGTACACTACAGTATACATTAGTAGTACTCAGGGCAGGTAAAAAATAAAAACCCATATATCTCAAAATTTTGACGTATAGGTGGAAAATAAAAAATGGTCAATTAACTAGCGTCCCTAGCTCTTCTCAAAAATATAAGTTTCATTCCATGAGCAAACAAAAATGTTTCATTTGTAAACTAGTGTTATTAATTGCGATTCTGACAATACTTCGCCAGCATATCGCACACCCAGTTCAAAAGTGACACAACTTAAAATTAATTTGTCGGGTTATATAAACCCGAAAAATGAATTTTACGCTTAAACTATGCACAATACACTTGTTTATCTATACAAAAGATATCAGTGATCATTATGGGAATCATTGAATAGTGCTTCAAAATACCTTTTATATGATATATAATATGTTACTGTTTATTAACATAGTGAATCAAAAATGCCTTTTTGAATTTCTATGACAGTACTTCTGGAAATTTTGATATACAGAAAAAGGGATGTTATCGAATACGGTGTACGATACACCCCAGAATTTTAATATGAATATTAAGAAACAAAATTATGAAAATATAAACTGGATTGGGATCTTGATTTGTTCCGTAAATTCTTGTATTAATATGTATGTATATGGGGCATTTCATGTCAAGTGAACCAACTTTTGAAATCGATTGTTTATCTTGTTTATCTATACAAAAGATATCAGTATTCTGTTGTTAACTGTGGATAAAAAAATACTAATGTCTTTCATTATGTTTCAATTGGTATATATTTATTTCCGATTTCTGAAAAATTTTAAATTTGTGTTGTGTCACTTTTGAACTGGGTGTGCGATATGTTCAAACCACGGCCGCCCAGTCGAAAATAACACATATTTTATTCATTGCTTCAAGCCCTAAATTAAACATTTTGAAAGACTTGTTTTTATAATTGTAACTTCGGTACAAATCAAGATCGGCGAAACTGCTTACATTTTAATATTTTTTTTGGTGTTCATAGATCTCTATAATTAAGCACAAAAACGATAAAATTTTTCCCTGCTCTCTCTTAGTTTAGGAGTTATAGGAATTTAAATTCGATATATATAATAGTAAATTTCTCATATAATTAGAAAACGATGTGATCATTATGGGTATCATTGAATAGTGCTTCAAAATACCTTTTATATGATATATAATATGTTACTGTTTATTAACATAGTGAATCAAAAATGCCTTTTTGAATTTCTATGACAGTACTTCTGGAAATTTTGATATACAGAAAAAGGGATGTTATCGAATACGGTGTACGATACACCCCAGAATTTTAATATGAATATTAAGAAACAAAATTATAAAAATATAAACTGGATTGGGATCTTGATTTGTTCCGTAAATTCTTGTATTAATATGTATGTATATGGGGCATTTCATGTCAAGTGAACCAACTTTTGAAATCGATGTCTTCCGATCGGAATGAAATTTGCATCAGACACAATTTTTCAACAAGATCGGTCGAGAATTCTCTAAGATAGAGGGGGTTATAATTTTACATTTTGGCAAAGCAGGTGTTTTTCTTATCCATCTAAGTTATTACCTATTGTTCTTAGCAAAATGTGTCCCAAATAGTTTGGATAGCTTTTTCTTCAATCTTTTGAAAAAATATTTAAAAAAAATAAAAAAAATTTTAATATTTTTTTTCAGAAATCAAAATATGAAAAAATATATAAAAAAATATGTTTTTTTTTTCTTAAAATAAAGCTTAGATATTTTCCTTAAAGACTTTTTTTTTCAAAATGGATCCTTTTTAAATTTTTTTTTTAGCTCAAACAAAAGCTTTGATATTTTCTTTGAAGACCCTTTTGGTCTAAATAAATATTTTGTAACTCAAGATATACAATTTTTGATTTTTTTTACATATGGGCAATTCCACGAAAATCGCTACCATGACTGAAAACACAATAACCCTTGAAACTTTTTTTCAAGATGATTTCAATAGAAGAAAATAATAAAATGCTACTATGTGAAAGTATTTAGATCACATTACAACATTTTAAAGACAAAAATAATAGTTTAAACTGATTATATTTAATTTTTTAATATTTTAGGCTGAAATTGAGGCGAAAAATAGGTTCCCAATTAGCTTAAAGTATGAAATGAATTTGACTCTCATTGTTTTTTTTTGCTATTGTCAAATTGTTTATTGAAACCGAATGTATATATTCTATTCACTTTTTTAGTTTTTGTATACATATATTTACAGAATATATGTATGTTTGCGCAACGGCAATTTAGGGAAAAGAAATAAAAACACAATAGCTTTTCTTCAATTAATAAAGTTGAGAAAATATCTCAATTTATTTATTACCTTTAGATATGGTGATCGGCCCGGTTTTTAATAACCGGTTATAACCGGTTTTTTGATAAGGTCGGTTTCGTTTTTTTTTAAAAACTCAAATTTCGAATATCGAAGAAACCGGGTTTATCTCCTCGAATAAAAGTGTGTTTTTATGAGTTTTAGTTTAGTGTATTAAATAAAAAATTTAAAAAATATTCAAAATCCAAAAAATTAAAACAAATACTTCAATTATTTTAGAAGACTTTTTATATTTAGAAAATGTCACAAGTGATCTGGAAAGCCTGAAAACTTACTCAATGCTTTGTTTTTTCAATTTCCTACAAATATACCAAGTAAAAGATAATTTTCAATGTCTAGTTTTATAAAAAAAAAAATCGATATTCTCCAAAGCATTTAAACTGTGTTTTACTTATTCCTAAGAGATTATTCTACCTTCATAAGGTCTTCAAATTTACTGACGTTAGAGATCTTCGGGTAAAATTTGACCCAAATAGAAAATTGATTTTTTAAAAAAAAAAAACCTAACGTAGTTGTTGACATTTTAAATTAAATTAATGTAATAAAATATCAAAAATATCAAGCACTTACAAACAGCCTCAAAAGTGAGTAAACACCCGCGATTTTTTTGATTTTTTTAGGATCATGAAAATCATTATAGTTCGACTTAAATCTTTCTTTTTCACAGCCGAATCTATTATTCAACTTAATATCCAACAAACCAAAATATTAAAATTTTAATCGATGAATAAATTTTAAGATTTTCATTATCTTAAAAAAAAACAAATAATTGTTGGTGTATTCTCACTTTTGAGGCTCACTGTATATAGTAGAGCTACCGAAGATATATTGTAGTGCTACCAAAGCTCTGAAAAAAGTCCAAACAAGTCTATAGATATTTTTTTGACAATTTGTTTTTCTAAAAACCTAACATAGTTGTTAACATTTGAAATGAAATAAAATTCATAAAATATCAAAAATATCAACCACTCACTTATAGAAAAAATTAAATATTACACTTATAGAACAAATTAAATATTACTTTCAAATTTGAACCATAGACCTAGTGAAGGATAAAAGTAATCAAACTTGTTTTAATCACTATTATATTAATAAATACAACTTTTTTCTTCTTATTTCTAGACGTTTTAATATTTTTCCAAAAAACGGTTTAACCGGTTATTATAAAAAAACCGAAACCGGTTTATATTAAATTGCAATTTTTCGAAGAAACCGAAAACTGGTTTCTAAAAAATGTCGAAGAATCGATCACCCTAGTAGGTAGAGAGCGAAGTTATAATTATAACTAACTAAAAAACTATTGTGTTGGTGGCCAACAATATTTAAGTACCGTTAACGGTTTTACTCGTTAGTTTTTGGTGTAGAAACTCCTCACAAAGATGTATAAAAACAGGAGTAGACCAAACTACTAACGTATTAACCTAACAAACCAAATAATATTAAACTGGGTAATAAATGAGAAGTTTATTAATTTGTACTTAAACATTACCGGCAACCGTGCAATATAATGGTATGTTGCAACAATAATTTAGAAATATACCTGAAATTAAAGGTTTAGTTCAGTATTAAGTACATTAAACAAAAAAGTGAGCTTTAAATTCATTATCTTCTTTATTTGTTTTCAAAAAAAAAATTACAGTAATAACAGCGGGCTATGAAGGACCCCGTCGATTTAAATTTTTACATAGCTATATTAATGGGCCAGTAAGGACCCCGTCGATCTATGAAACTGATGTGTTAGTTAGGCCATTAAGGACCTCGAAGTGACCATGATAAAAATTAAAAGGCAGATGACCCAGAAATTACCCAACCAAAGATTGTGTATTGGGCAATAGGGATATAACTATTGACAATTCTTGCAAATTGGCAAAGAGCATTAAAAAGTATAAAAAACCACGGTATTATTTTTTCGCGGTTGTTAAAAAATTTCACGCATCAAACGCAATAAAGTTTTTCATGAAATACTTTCAATTATTTTGAAATACAATATATTTTATTTTAAAATACAAATTGTCTGGGACTGGTCGTATAGAGAACCAATGGTGAGACGACAAAATCCATCCTTTCCCATCTGAGGGGTGGGTAACCCTAATTGTTTAACCAGCGAGGAACATACATAACTGATGTTGCAACACGTGTCAAGAATCGCGCGAACCGGTATGTACTTCCCAGAGAAATGTAGCTCTACTTTCAATTTAGGCGAACAGGCAAATCGGAACCACCGTTTGTGGTGGTCGGCATTTCGAGGTACAATTTCGGCATTTCGAGGTACTGGGGCATATATTTCCAAGATGCGAATGGGCTGAACATTTAGAGCAGTACCGATGTAAAACCACCATGCGAAGGTGCCGTTCAAAGTTCATGATCAAAAATACACGACAAAAGCGTAATGGGTGATACTTCCTACAAAAAGTCCACATTGACGCGATGGATCATTAACCCGAACATTCATATTCGAACCCGTCACTTCCGTTGGTGCCGCATTAGGAGCGGATACGGAACTTGCAGTTATGACTGGTGCTAATTGGGCAGCAGGTTCCGAAGTAGTAGTAGTAGTTGTCGACGATGATGTTAAAGTAGTTGTCGACGATGCTGTTGAAGTCACAGGGGACGTGGTAGGTTCCTCAATAGAAAGGGGTGACAACGTTGCCGATGGCGTAGGCTCCGAAATCTCCATTGCCTCCTCGTAGTCGAGTAAACCATCGTCGAATAAGTTGGCAATAGATTCCATATTTCTATGAAACAATAGAGATTTTAAAGAATTATATCGAAAATCAGATTTAGTTGGTCAGAATGACCAGTTTAGTTATGGGTCGTTTTACAATTCCATTTGTAGTCCGTATGTCTGCGACTCTAACGTGTCCGTCTCTTCCCGGATAAACTTTCAAAACGACACCTAAACGCCAAGAAGTGGGAGGTAGTTGTTCGTGACGAATTACTACAAGATCATTAACCTGAGTCGGATTTTTCCATTTATAGCGTTTATGTAAGCTCACCAAATACTTTTTCTTCCATCATTCGCAAAAATGTTGAGTAATAGCCCTCATTTTCTGGAACCGGCTTGGAGGCAATTCTAATGTTGGAGGGTTTGTTTTTGAGAAATCGACTTTAGTGGAATTAACTTGAATTGAAGACTGTTCAATTGGACCGGTCATTACCCAACCAAAAAAATTTCTACGAATTTCTCCTAAAAGAATGTCAGGATAAAGATCCGCTCCAAGTAAAATATCTACTGGACGACAATCAAAGAAATTTTCGTCAGCTAGCTGAATGTTAGGCAAAGATTCCCTTATATATGGGATGGTAAAAGGCAAATTGCTCGAAATATCCCGAATAACAAGAACCATTGTTTGTAATATTCAAGATGAGAACTAATCTGAATCGAGCAAATCTTCCTCGTAGTAGCCGATACAGCCTGATTAATTCCAGAAATACGAGCATTCGTAGAATTCGTACGAAGCTTAAAACGGTTTTGTAAACGTTCTGAGATAAAAGTTGCTTCAGAACCTGGTTCAATAGTGGTCTAACGGGGTACGAAATACCCATGTGAAGAAAATTCACCATATCAGTACCTAGGAGTAATGTTTCCTGTCGCGGAATAGTTAGCATTTGAACCACTCGGCAGAGAATAATTCACTGGTATGGAGTAGTTGGTTCGAAGTGCTCGCACCAGACTTAATTTCCGAAGGTTCGGTTGATGGCACTTCACGATGTAACATCGTATGATGGCGTTTATTGCAAATGGTACAATTATGTTGACTACCACAATTCCTTATCATATGCACTTTACACAAACAATTAATACAGCAATTCTTCTTTTTAACAAGCACAAATCTTTCAGAAACAGATAATTGCTTAAACCGGAGGCAAGACCATAACATATGAATTTGTCTTTTACATAATGGGGAAAACCTATTCGAAACAGAGGAGTTATTTTCCAAAGAGGAGTTATTTTCTAAAGTCATGGCTTTTTCCGTAAGAAATTTGTCCAACTCCTTCCAGAGTGACATCACTTGATATGTGTGTGTGTGTGAAAATTTTATTTTTTATTTATTTGTACTTATGTATGCAAAAGCTCACTTTTAAATACTGAACTATACGCACCTTGTTAAATAAATGAAGATATGTTGTTGTCGTTGTTGATAACAATATGGTTCCTGTGAGGAAGACTAATAGAAATATGTTAAGTTATTCCAGTTTCTCAAAATTTCACAGCCAAAATCCGGCTCGAATGGACCTATGTTTACGCAGCAGAGAAATGAAATAAAAAACAAGTAAGAGTGCTATATTCGGCTGTGCCGAATCTTATATACCCTTCACCAAATTATATTTCAAAATTTTAAATATTTTTAGGTAAACAAAATTTAATATTTTGTTCAGTTGTTTTTTTTCATTTTTTGGAAATTTTTTTTTTTTAAATTTTAAAATAATTTTTTTTTTGTTTTTTAAATTTTTTTTTTGTTTTTTTCAATTTTTTTTTTGTTTTTTCAAATCCAAACATACGTTTAATTGTATAAAAAACAACAACAACGCCAAAAGAAACAAAACACAAAAGAAAAACAAAATACGCAAAGCATGCACATCCAAACATACGTTTTGTTGCTTTTTTGTCAAAACAAAACCACATACGCAAAGCAAAAAAACCAACACACAACCAAACATTTAGTTGTATAAAAAACAACAACAACAACAACGCCAAAAGAAACAACACAAGAAAAAACAATATACGCAAATCAAATCACATACGTTTTGTTGCTTTTTTGTCAAAGCATGCAATACATTGTGTTTTTTGATGAAATTTTCAGAGGTTGTCTCGGATTTTTGCTCATATCTCCGTTATTTATGGACGGATTATGTTGATTTTATATAGCAAAATTCTCGAAAGTATGTCTGACAGAATTGTTGAAGATTTGGATCCCTGAGATATCTGGGGCCTTCAGAAAATTGATTTCAACAGACAGACGGACATGGCTTAATCGACTCCGCTATCTATAAGGATCCAGAATATATACTTTATAGGGTCGGAAAATTATATTGTGGAAATTACAAACGGAATGACAAACTTATATATACCCTTCTCACGAAGGTGAAGGGTATAAAAAGAAATAAAAACACAATAGTTTTTCTTCAATTTATAAAGTTGAGAAAAGATCTCAATTTATTTATTACCTTTAGATATGGTATATAGCGGGCGAAGTTATAATTATAACTAAGTAAAAGCTATTCAGAATATTATAGTACAGGTAATTCTAAATATAGTCGGAAAGTTTTACTAAAATCGGAAAACGTTAACCCTTAAATCTTGAAAGTCAAAGGTCAATTTGGAATTTCTCATGGAAAGATAGCGATGTGTATATTTATTGTAGTGTATATTTATTGTATTGTGTATTTTTGGACGGATTTTGGATTTAATATTGTTGAAAACACTATGACTTGAGGATTGATATTTTAGTAAAATTAAATAATTTTATAAAATTTTGGGACTTCATTTACCTTAAAAACTAAAAAAAAATTCATATGGTGATTTTCCAAGAATAAAAATACAAAATTTGAATTAATGTAAAATTTTAACAATTAAAGATAACATAACAAAATTTGGAACCAATATATACTACGTTTATACGTAGCCTATTCGCAAATAAAAATAATTTGCAATTAACTAACTCTCTATTTATATGTCACTTTGGTTACGGAAAATTCTTATTTTTTTAAATGCAAAAATGAAAGAATTAAAAATTCTTATTTGTCTTGCAATCCAATTAACGCAAAAACGCAATGAAATATTTAAAAAACGAAAGAAAAACTAAAAACGTTTAAAAATAGGGCAATGTTTAAAATCTTATTTGCAAATAGTGTCGTTAATCAGGAATTGTTTTCGTGAGTTAGCTATTTGCAAATAAAAAAATAATTCACTGTTTATACGGTTAATTTGTCTACTTTCGATATATTTATTTACGAATAAGTCGTGCGTATAAACATAGTAATAGACTCAAATGTCCTTAAATCAATGGCATTAAAATTTTTGAAATTTTTTATTTTCAAATACTGAAATTCCTAAAACAGGGAAAATGTTTTCCAAAAACTGAGTTTTTTTAGAAAAGTGCCTACTGTGACGTTATTTACCATGTGATAGTAAAAATACTTAGTACGTATTTAAAAACCATGGGGTTATATAAATATAAAGGTTCTTCGTGGATCGGTGCTTTGCCTTTTTAGAATTTTTTACTCAAACCGTTTTTTTTTTAAATTGGCCAAGTTTGGGTAGGACTATGGGTGGTATGTCCGTTTAAGTGAGCCAAGTTTTTCCTTACACGCTTTTGCATTAAGTTATCTTTCCGGATCATATAAAAAATATATGTAGTCCCGAAGAAATTTTGTTTCTACATAAAAAAATATATGGGCTTTTTGGAGAAAAATGTAAAAAATGCGGTCCTTTTTACAATTGATTTGATTTGATTGACTATTCTTTTATGGTTTTAGAAGTTTGGGGTAATTTTAACCCCAAGTGGGTTAATTTTAATTTGCATGCTGTTTTTGTAAATTCCATGCATTGAGTTATATTTTTCTTAAGTTTAATCAAAATCGGCCCAAAAATATATAACATTTCACTATATTTCCATGAGAAATTCCAAATATTGAAAAAAATTATCTTTCACCTTCAAGATTTAAGGGTTAACGTTTTCCGATTTTAGTAAAACTTTCAGATTTTACTTAAAAATCATAACAGTAAGGAAATTCGGCTCATTCGCCAAAATCGCAAAATTTAAATCACAGGCACGGAAAAACTATAAGAGGTATTGTCATACTTTTTTCATATTTTTATTTCCTAGTATGTTCTCAATACATCCCAATGTGATGATCAAAAAATTCTGAAATTAGTTTAACAAAATTTTTAAAAAATTTATTTTAAAAAAATTATTTTTTTTTTGGTTATACCTGTAAATAGGTTAACGGTATCCTACGAAGACAAAAACTCGTACACAAGTAAATATGGATATATTTTAAGTAAAAATAAGTTTTTATTTTAATATTTCTCAAAATATGTAAATTTTTTACTAGACACGTTAATGGCCTGGCTATTTTTTAATAACTTAACATTTTTTAACCAATTTTTGTGTGGGGGGCGGTCTAAATTCGCAATTTTATTTTTTTGGAGCACTCGAATGTACATTGTACATTGTTTTTAAAAAACCTTTCAAAAATGTGTTTAAAACTACCTTGCCAGAAATTGAAAGTTATATTTTCGATATGTGTACTAAAATATGTCTACTTTGTGTCGCAAAAATGTTATTCAGCATATAAAAAACATTATACAAACACAAAATACATTAGTATCGAATTATGCCCATCTTAATGTACATTTCAGTTATAAACAAAGATCCATAAAAATTAACTTAATAGACAATATTAAAAAGTACATTATGATTAGGGTTGCCACTTTTATTTTTGCAAAAACGGGACAATTTTTCGAAACTTACGCGGGACAAAAGATAAGAAATTATACCTCAATTATCTTAACACTGTATTTTTCCCAAATTGTAAATTTATGCAATAAATGTATAGAGTTAAATTAAAGAAAATTTCGTAATGTATAAAAAATACGTAACTGTTTTGTTCGATTGTTAAACTAGAGAAATTTAAAAAAAAATTTGCCGATGGCCTTGGCAGCCAGTGCTGTTATAATATTGTTACGTTTTAACCTTTTCAAAGCGCTGGTTTATTTCCTTTAAATAAACCGTATACTTTTGATTGCAAATAAAAGCCGTTTAGTAGTTTAAAAATTGTAACAACTCTTTATTTATTCGAAATGTACAACAACCACATAATTAAATAGCCACTCAATGTTTTTTATACACGTTTATAAATTCTCAGAATTACAGGCACAATTTATAATGTATACGAATTTACTTTGAAAACACAACACACTTTAAGGCACTTAGATGATGTTTATTCGAAAAGCGTCTCTGATAAACTCACTCACGACTGCAACCTCTGCCACTATTTATAACACTGCATTACCATCTAGAAAGCTCTTTAACTGTCAAAGTTCGAATATTCTAGATCATACGCCATCTGTGGTGTACTTTCTACAATGTTTTTTAACTGAATATTCGAATACAGCGTTGCCAACTTACGATCAAATCAACTGAAAGCTTTTATTTAACAATGCCCACAGATATGTTACAGTTTGCCATTACAGCACTGTTATTTGAAAGCATTATGCTACTTTTAAATCAGCCCTTAAAATCGTTATATTTGAATTCAAGTACAATTTCGTAACAATATATTAAACTTATATTTATATACTTTTAATACCAACTAAATAACTAAAAAAAATATATTGGAAAGTATTGGGTGTATGACTAAAACATGCGGAATTTTTAGCTTTTATTTTGAAAGATTTGTACAATATAAATTTATTTAAAGTAGTGGCCATTATTAGCCTTGACCTTTTCTCATCGTTCTGGCAACATATGAATTCCGAACCAAAAGAACTACTCATCTTTTGAGGCCAAGAACGATCAAGCCAATATCAGATACTCTTTTCCAAAGTGAAGCGTATTGCAGTGAGAGCGTTCTGCTTCGATCGAAACAAATAGTAGTCGGTCGGAGCAAGGTCCGTACTCGCACGCGTGAGGCAAAACTTCCAAAACCACCTTATTTTAAATAGTTTTTAACAGGTATTGCTACATGTGGCCTAGCATTGTTATGATAGAATATTAGGGTTTCATGTCGGGCTGCATATTCTGGGTGTTTTTCAGCCAATGCTCGCTTCAAACGAATCAGTTGCGTTGGGTACAGGATCCCTGTGATGGTCTGGCCAGATTTCAGAAGCTCATAATAGAATGGACCCTTTTGTTTCCACCAAATACAGATCATTACCTTAGCGCCATTGATATTTGGTTTCGATTCGGATGGTTGGCCGGGCTTCACATATGATCCCTTACGCTTCGGGTTATCGCAATGGATCCATTTTTCATCGCAAGTATGATTCGGTGCAAAAATCGTCTTTCAAGGTTTATCAGCTTCAATTCATTTCATTTAATAAACATTTCATTCAAAATTAACTGTTCTTTAAAACTAGCTATGATGTTAGTAGTTATTAGATGTGGAAAATCAAAAAAAGCGGGAATTACGAATCCCGAGCAAGACGTGGGATTTCATAACAAAAAGCGGGACAATCCCGCGAAAATTGGGACATTTGGCAACCCTAATTATGATACAAAAGCGATCCATTTTATTATATTTACAGAAGAATATCAGTTTTGGTTAGTAAAAAATTTTACAATAACAAATTACATTAATATCGACTTTTCACTGTTTACATTTTAAAAGAAAGAAGAACATGACAATACTCAGTATATTTCATATAGTCATCGGTTCTCTTACACAAAAAATGTGTGTGTTTAACCAAATATAGTTTATAAAGATTTATAAGTAATATAAGTAATCCAAATTTAAATTATAACATATTCAATGACTTTCAACTTCAAGATGATACGTTTGGGACACTTTTTAGATAGTAATTGTTGGCAGGGCATACTATGTATGTACATATGTATATTAATTTATATGCACAAATATTGATACATACATAGTCATACTATATATTCTCATTCTTGCTTATTTGTTGGACACTTTCAACTACTTATCATTCATTATTTTTGAAAATAATGTAAGTTCCCTTGGGTTATCTCTATGATTAAAGCATTGCTGATAACTCATTCATACTATTCAAGCAATAAATAGAACAGTTCTCAGTGACTTCCATTCAAAACGAAGATCAATTTTCTCAAATACATATGTATGTATTTACTAGGGTATTCATTCGAGTAATGATCGTTCGATTAATGCAATAATTTCTTACGAATAATTATTCGAACAATATTAAAAGGACCATTATATAGAATAATCGAATAAAACGAATAAATGTACATATCGATGGCTTAATATAAAAAAGTCGTAACTAAATTTTTTTAAAAATGTCGTTTTTTGTTTATTCCGGTAAACAAATGTCAGTTGCACCTTGCCTCAAAATTTCAAGAGGATATTATTTCAAATAACAGATTTATAACGATTTCAAAAAAAGCCCTAAGTCAAGTCAAAGAATTTTTGAAAGAAAAAGCCTTAACTCATTTATTTTGTTTTGTTTGATTGGTTATAATTTTTTATAAGTATCAAATTCGATTCTGAATCGGATTTTTGCACCTATCAGGAAATTTAACAGCTTTATGTCGCTGAGTGTGATTCATGAAAAAAAATGGAAACATAAAATTGTCCTGTTCATTTTTTGCGCAATTATTAAAGGGATCAAACTATTCCATATTTAAATCTAGGAAAAAATTAAATCCTCAACTAAAGTGCTTCATTTTATAAAACTACATAATTTCACAATATACAATATTTTAACATACGAATTGGACAATTATGTTTGGGATGAAACAAATGGATGTCTAGGATCTTCCGTTTTTGAGAAGTGTGTTATTAAACACTTGTGGAAGATCCAAAGTCTACAAAAACCGCAATTTAATATTCTCTAATGTTGGCTAATTGTTGGCTTTTAATATGGAAACTCAAATAATGATTGAACAAAAATTTTTAATAAGTGGACATACTCAACTGGAATGTGACTCAAGCCATTCCCTTATAGAAAGAAAAATTCAAAATAAGCAAATAAATTTCCCATCGCAATTTGTGCAATACAAGCTCACCATTTGTGCAATACAAGCACAACGACTATTTTCTAAATTTTGAAAACATGCCTAAACGATACTCTTTGATTCGTCCTGGTAAAAATATTGCTTACTATAAAAGTTCATGAAATGTATGTACTCAAACCTCAATTTCAAAATTTAAGCAGATGTATTGGTGATCTTACTGTAAATATTCTACGAGCCTTGGCATATGACTCATCAGGATCAATATATTTCAAAACAGACTTAACTGACAGTCACGAATCTCTCCCACATAGATCAAAGTCGGTGATTAAAGATATCCCCCTGATTCACTTTATATGCAGTAAATAGCAATCCAAAAAAACCAAATACAGGATTTGAAAAGTTTTTACCTGCATATTGCCATCTTTTTTGATAACTGGTTTAATAAGAAATAATTTTTCACAGTTCACTTCGGATTTAATCCTCTTAATTTCATGAATTATTTCCTTTTATTATTTAAACCTGAATTATTATAATAATATTATTTTTTAAAATTATATTTTCAACTCAAAATTTCAGGTTTAAAAAAGCCCTAACTTAATTTTTTTATAAATATCAATGAAAAAGGGCCTACATTAGATAACTTTATTAAAATAAAAAAAAATAAATTTTAAAAGAGAAATAAAATGTGTTGCCTCTTTTTATAAAAAATTGCATTAAAACTTTTTTTGTATCTAAAATTTTACGGATTTTATTAAGTTTTTTCCTTCTCCTGTAAAGTAACAAAAAATCGAGTTACGCCTTTTTTATATTAAGCCATCGATATATGTATGTATATTTAAATTTATTAATCTGCTTAAAATTTTTCATAATTCAAAATTTAAATAAGTAATTCTTAATGACTTTCAAAAATTTTATTGTGTCTGAAATTCGACAAATAACTAAAGATAAAGGCAGTCTTTCGATCACTGTAGATGAGTGATCCAATATGTTCTTCTATCTAATATCTCTTGTCACAATGTTTGTGTTTGAACTCCTCCGAAACGACTAAACCGATTTTGATGAAATTTTATGAGAATAGGTCGTAAAGTATATTTCATACCGCTATGTCATTAGGGTGTCTCTATATGGAATTAGTTTTTACATTTTTTTTCAAAAACATTTTTTTCGCATTTTTTATTTTGCATTAAAAATACGTATAACCCCAAATTTTCATCAACCGACACTCACCCATCCATTTTTTAGCCAAGATTTTATTATTTTATATATTTTTGGTAGGTCGTAAAGTATATTTCATACCGCTAGATCATTAGGATCCCCATCCATCCATTTATTTTAATATTTTTCGCCAAACTAAATTTTGCTTGTATTTCTCTTCATTTGGCATCAAAAATACCTATAATGCCAAATTCACTTAGAATACTATCTTTATTTTTTATTTAACAACCAAAATATTTACTAGAAATAATTTGTATGGCAGAACAACGTTTACTAGATCAGCTAGTAAATAAATACATATATAAATATTACTGCAAGAAGTTACAATTCTAAAAACAAGTCTTTCAAAATGCTTAATTTAGGATTTGAACCAATGAAAATGAAAGGTACGGAATAAAATATTTGTTATTTTGTAAAAAAAGGCTGAATGATTTTAGAATTGATGTCGAAACAGAAATTTTACCGTCTAAACATGAATAGACATAGAATTTTACCGTCTAAACATGAATAGAGTGTTGAAAGTGATGGCGAATGTGATTTTGAAACGGTCGTCGAAAGTGATATTGAGGATGACATTTATAATGATTACGTGGAAATAGAGGAAGGCCACGATCTTAAAATATATATAAGTGATGTTATTAACCGGGTATGTAATAGATTATCCAAAACAGAAACCGAAAACCGGTCAACCGGTTTTTTCATCTTTGTAAACTCCACCTGTTTCGGTTTTTTTAACTTTTCGGTTTTTTGACAAACCGGTTTTAATGAAATACATTTTCTAAAGCTCAATCAAACATATTTATGAAAAACTTTGATACCATTTTTAAAAATATTCATGGCTATTCCTGTTCTCACTTTCACCATTCACCGTATTTTTGGAAGCATATTACAACAATATTTATATTAAATAAAGTTTATAAAATTATATAATTAAGGTTAGAACAATCACGTCTAAACATTTATAATTAGAAATGCTGAAGAAATTACATAATATTGTTGTAATTATGCTTCCAAAAATACGGTGAATGGTGAAAGTGTGATTTATTTTATAGAAAATTATAGCATTTGACAATATTTCGTAAAAGATATTTGCATAAAAATAGAGCTTTAAAAATTCAAAAATGCTAAATTTCCGAAGATTTAGTACACAATTCTTAATACATTCCCTATTAACGTTAACAAATAAAAATAAATTTAAGGAGACCTTTTTCATATTAAATAAAAATTTAATATAAACCGGTTTTTTAAGACAAAAACCGAAACCGTTTAACCGGTTTTTAAGACAAAAACCGAAACCGTTTAACCGGTTTTTTTAAAAGACAATAATCAAAACCGGTTTTTTCAAAAACACAGTTTTTCGGTTAAACTGGAAACCGGGTTTTCAAATTTGCCGGTTTTTTGGACATTCTAGCGTAACTATTGCAAAATATTTAATAAAGCAAGAAAAACATGGAGTTCGTCTTATACATGATGTTAAACATCGTTGGTCATCTTTGTCTAAAATGGTAATAAACTTTTTGCGTATTTATAAATGCGTCAATCATGTACTGTCTGACTTCAAATTAACCACGGTCACTGACAATGATATTAACCCTCTAACCGGCAAGACTACCTTTAGGCGGGTATGTTAAATGTATGTAATGCTGCTTTATTTGGTTATTTTTCCCGTTATAACGGTAAATATGTGTAAAGAGAAAAACAATTTACTTATTGTGATAAACACCCAGCAGGAAAAAGATGCAGTAAAGAGGCCTTCCTAAAGGCCTTCTTTTGCAGACACAAGGACTTCTAGCCGCATTGCAAAACTATTTCAATTTTACACGGCGTGTCATTGTGAGCCAAGGCCTTGCACACACGCTGCTGTTAGAGGGCTGAGAGAAGGCCAACTTAGGAAGGGCTACAAGAAGGCCAACTTTGCAAGGGCTTCTAGAAGGCCTAATTGGGAAGAGCTATTAGAAGGTCTACTTTGGAAGGGCTACTATATGGTCTTACAAAAAGCTGTTATTACTGATCTAATGAAAGTCCTGTAGAGGACTGTCATATGGAATGCCTAGAAAGGAAAAAAAAACATTAGAATAAGGCACCAAAGGACGGCCTATGAAAAGTCGTGCATTTTCAAGTTTTATAGAACGTCTACCATGGTCAGTGTTACCAAAACTTTATTGGGAAAAAAAGTGCTAAAAAAAGTATTAACAAAAATAAATGAAGAAAAATTTGGCTTTATAGTAAACTATGAGATCTGTATTTCTTTAAAATTAATTTTCATACTTAAATATGAATATAGAAATTGAAAACACATCTTTTCTTAAAAAAAATCAAAAATAAAATGTTTAATTCATTTTTAAAAACAAAAATCGAAAGAAATTTTTAAAAAATCAAAAAGTCTTAAAATTACTATTTAAAAATTCATATTTTATCACATACATACGTTTTAAGATCACGAAAATAATTTGATGAATTTAAAAATTCCAGTCATTATTATCATAATTTTCACTAGATCCAATTAATTTCAGATAATTCGTTGGGACATCATATTGGTAACAAAACTTTCCGCTTCCTTTAAATCCGTATCTAAAATGTTATTAAATTATATCATATAATTAAGAAATCCAAATTTAACAATAAAGTCGTATCTAATTGCTAAAACAGAATTTACTGTCTGCAGATGTAATCGGTTTCTTATATTTGTCTTTACCATGTTTATTTGACTGAACATACGTTCAACGTCCGCATTAGACCACGGAAGACTGATAAGTTTTAAAACAAAATTGGCAATTTCCTCGAATCTCTTGTTCCCTCCGGCATCTCTATATGCTTTTACCTCTGCCCACAAAGAGTCTGTGTTGTTTTTATTAATCCATTTTATATATTGAATGTTGGAATATTGGTCAATTATTTTTTTTAATTTTAAAATTGGTAAAATTTCGCCTTCGGAACTTAAAACGTTGTGAACTGAAAAAAATCTATATTTTGTAAAACTTTTATATTGTCTGGTAATCTTAAATAAAAAAGGGGTTAGTTTATGTATTTTTCGCCTGGTGGCCGAAATTCGTCCAGTTTTAAAACGCTTTTTACCAAGTTTATGGAAAGAATTTTAAATATTTTTTATATTGTGCAAATCTACAAAAAAAAAAAAAAAGTTTAAACTATATATGTTTCATCAATATTGGTGAACAATGACATACTTAAAAGTGTACCACAAAAAACGTGTGGCCTATTTATATATAAGATTTGCTTACCTTTGTTTTAATTGGGTTATTAATCCAACAACGAAGACTTGAAAAATATTTAAATTTCATTTATATTTTTATGTTGTTCAAAAATGTTTGAAATTTTCCTTTGAAATTTTGCTTTGAAATTTTTTTATTTTTTTATGATTTTCAGCTACAAAATGAGAAAATATGCGAAATTCACTAAATTTAGTAAAGAGGATGAAATGCCTCAATGTTTATGGATGTTTTATTATGATTAATGATATTTTTAAGTTTCAGATATTTATAATTCATCTTAAAATATTGGCCAATATATGGCTAATATGCAATTTTTTTTTAAATAATTCATTCGACAATACTATAATAATTATAATTTATTATAAAATAGCATACAATTTACGTACAATTTTAAAATATTTATGAACATGTTCTTATTCTGAATGAAAATAGTTTTGGGAAAAAAGTCATGTTCGATTAATAATATTTATTACAAAATTTATTCCAATTACACTATGCACGAAATTGACACCTTCTTTTTCTGTCAAGAGGGGCACCCAGCGGCTTAAACTAATTCGGGTACGCTGAATTCAGTGGTACTAACTGTTTTTTTAGGTTAGCTCGTATTTTCGAGATATACCGTTATTTCGAAAATGGAGGAGGTTGCACAACATATATTCGCGTAACAAAAGCCGTTTAGTTTATTGAATAAACTGAAAAAACGAAATTCCGCAATGAAATTACCTTCGAGTAAAGCTTAACATGTTTACAATCTTCGCAGTCGTTTTAGAAATATAAATTTTTTTTGGCAAAAAAAATAATTTTTTATAAAAATTTCGAAATTTTTGGTTTTTAAAACGGCATTAAAAATTGAAAAATACATATACATGTAGAAAACGAAGTTCCAAATAAAACAAGCTCTAAATAATTAAAATCTGGCCACAACTTTTCATTCATATCCCCTAATATTTTATCAAAGTACATAACTCATAGTAATTAGCAGGGAAACCAAAATATGCAAATGCATTTGTTAGTGCATATTTTACCCTTAAATACATATTTTTGCATATATTTGTTTTAAGAGCATATTTATGTCATATTTTGCGTTTTTAGAGCATATTTTACTGTTTAATAGCATATTTTGAGTTTAACAAAAAAAATTTTGTCTTACTTATTTTTCGCTGTTGTGTTACAGGTTTTTACTTCCTTTGTTTAAAATTCAAAATTGAAAAATAGATGGCTCTTCATCAAAAAAAAATTTTAAAAACAAAAATTTTTTTTTTCAAATTTAAAATAACAATTCCAAAAATTTTTTTATCCAAAAAATGAAAAAACTGAAATAAAATTTTTGTTCACCTAAAAATATTTAAATTTTTTATTTTGAAGTATAATTAGGTGAAGGGTATATAAGATTCGGCACAGCCGAATATAGCTCTCTTACTTGTTTTAATATAAAATAAGCACTATTTTAATAATAGTTCCATCTAAATATCAAATTTTAGTTCTAATTCAAACTTAACCGTTCTAAGTGTTAAAGAAATATTGTCTTTTAAATTTGCTCCTGTAACATCAGTTGATGTCGAAAGAACATTTTCTACGTTTAAAAATCTTTTCAGATCCAATAGACAACGATTTTTATTTGAAAATTTAAGTAAATTTTTTTTGGTTGAAAATTATGTAAAAGTTTGTTTTTTTAAGAGCATATTTTTTAAATTTTAAGAGCATATTTTAAAGTTTTTACTGCATATTTAAAGCGCCTAAAACGTTTTTTTAGAGCATATTTCCGGTTTCCCTGGTAATTAGCTACATCGTGCAGTGCACAGTGGTATAGAAAGAAAATACGGAAATAAATCTAAACCCTTACTCCGATTTGAATGAAACTTGATATGTGCAAAGAAGAAGTGTAACGTTTGAATTTTGACCACATGAGTCCACCAGAGGTGCTGCCAAGGGTCCCAAAGGAGGACTCGGGTATGATCAATTTTTAAAACGATCCTACTTCTTCGTTTGTGTTCCGATTTCAAAAGGCTTATACACATAGAATCTCCTTATCGAGCACTACAAATAACCTCGTCGTGGCTATCAACTATCTCTTATAGCTTAGGAGATATTTGCATTTGAAAATTAAATTATCAACATTTTTACCCACCATACTCCAGTTTTTTGATAACAGCGGGTCCAAATATTTCCCGATTTGCTGCTTTTTTCTTTTATTGGACTAACTAATGTATATGTCAAACAAAAAAAGAATTGTTTACAAATCGTGACTAACTAAAAAGTTATATGCATTTGAATTTAAAAATTAAGAACGTATATGCATTTTCCAATTTTTAATGTCGTTTTAAAACAAATAAATTTCGAAATTGTTCTAATAAAATAATTTATATTTCTAAAATGTCTGCGAACATGTCAAGCCTTAATTAAAGGTAATTTTGTAGCGGAATTTCGGTTTTTTCAGTTTGTTCAATAAACTAAACCGTTTTTGAGTTACGCGAATATATGTTGTGCAACCTCCTCCATTTTCGAAATAACGGTATATCTCGAAAATACGAGCTAACTTAAAAAAACGGTTAGCACCACTGAATTCAGCGTACCCGAATTAGTTTAACCCACCGAATTAGTTTAGCCCCGCTTGACAATTTTTTCAACTAGCACAGTGTTATGAATTTCTTTTTTCTGTGTACCAAAAATTTAAGAAAGTGCTAGAAAAAAAATTGAAAATGCTAAAAAAAAGTGCTAGGTGCTAGATTACTTTTTTTTGGTGCTAAATGAGTTTAAAAAGTGCTAGATCTAGCACTAAAAGTGCTAAATTGGCCAAACTGACCATGGTAGACCTACTTAAAGTCTTATTAGAAGATCTGAAATAAAAATAAGAATTAAAATGAAGTTGTTTGTTTAATTTTTTGAAACTTTGATAATTTCTGATTAAGTATGTAAAAAAAAACAACAAAAATAAATAAGAAGCCACATCAAGCAATTTATTGTTCTAAAGAGAGTCAATTCAAGAGATGCAGAGTATTTTATTTTTTGATGTAGGCTATTTTTATTTAACCACTTGTTATTAGAAGGGGATTCATAGGCCTTCTAAGAGCAGGCAGTGTGGAATGAGTATCGGAATTTTTAGAATGTGTAAGTATGTCTTTTAGAAGGCCTACATACGGAAGTCCTATAATTTTTTTCCGCTGGGCATGAACTTGTCTTTTGTTTGTTTTTATTCCAACGTATTTCTTTTTTTTTAAACAATAAGCTGGTATATTATATTACCTCGAAATAAAATTGGCCGGTTAGAGGGTTAAACTTTGGACAGATTTGTGTTATTCCCTAAGACCACTTAATAAAGCAAAGATTCAGCAACGTTGATAGAGTTGATGGTATAATACAATTTGTTATAAATAAGCAAAGATTCAGCAACGTTGATAGAGTTGATGGTATAATACAATCTATCTTCTATATATATAAAAATGGATGTTTGTATGTGGGTATGTATGTATGTTCCGAATGAACTCAAAAACGGCTGGACCGATTTTGATGAAATTTTCAGGGAATCTTCAGAATAGTCTAGCGGGTAACACTGTATGGTCAGATTTTTGATTTTCGGTCTGTGGGAGGAGGGGCGTGGCATTATCAAATGTTTACATTATACCGCTAATGCCATCTATATATATAAAAAACGGATCTACCGATTTTGAAGAAATTTTCAGGGAATCTTCAGAATAGCCCAGCGGGTAACACTGTATAGTCAGATTTTTGATATTCGGTCTGTGGGAGGAGGGGCGTGTAAAAATCTAATTTTTACATTATACCGATAATGCCCTATCTATATATATGGGGCATTTCACGTCAAGTGAACCAACTTTTGAAATCGATGTCTTCCGATCGCGATGAAATTTGCACCAATGTTAGTTCTATTGGATAGTAATTCGGACACCATTTTTCAACAAGATCGGTCAAGAACTCTCTGAGTTATAGGAGGTCAAAATTTGACATTTTGGCCAAACAGGTGTTTTTTTTATCCATATAACTTATTACCTATTGTTTTTAGCAAAATGTGTCCCAAATAGTTTAGATAGCTATTTATGCAATCTTTCGAAAAAAAAAAATTAAAAAAATTTAATAAAATATTTTTGATTTTTTTTTTTTTAATCAAAAATATTTTTGACTTTTTTCTCAAAATGGGCCCTTTTTATTATTTTTTTTTATTTTTTTTACGAAAGCTTAGATCTTTTCCTAAGCGACCTATATGGTCGCTTAGTGGGATGCGAGTGGGATATCTATCAAAAAAAATATTTTGTAACTCAAGATTTAAAATTTTTGAATTTTTTTGCAAAATCAAAAACTTTGTTGACTTTTTTTAAAAAAATGGACCCATTTTTAATTTTTTTTTTTTGCTCAGAAGAAAGCTTATGTGTTTTCCTTTAACACCCTTTTTGTCGCTTAGTGGGATGCGAGTGGGATATCTATAAAAAAAATGTTTTGTAACTCAAGACATACAATTTTTTACTTTTTTTTGAAAAATCAAAAACATTTTTGACTTTTTTTTTCCAAAATGGACTCTTTTTTTATTAATTTTTTTTTCAAAAGAAAGCTTATGTCTTTTCCTTTAAAACCTTTTTGGTCGCTTAGTGGGATGCGAGTGGGATATCTATCAAAATAAATGTTTTGTAACTCAAGACAAATGTTTTTAAATTGATTTTTTTCATATTTGTGTGTAAGTGTTTCTAAAACCTTAAAAATAAAAACCACAACAACTGACCTATAATAGCCATATGAGGCCGCAATATGAGGCCGACCGCTATTAATTTTCCACCTCCAAAATTTGTCTGAGTTTTGTATCTTGCGGCTTTTTTAGTCAATCCTAGAGGTAGTTTTCAGCGCACGTGATTTTCATTGTTAAAATATCAGGTGCCCCAGAAACAAATTTTTGGATTCAAGTGGAAATATTTTATGGCCCTTCTCCGAAGTACCAGTTTATTTATTATTTTATGACATTTGACTTTAAGAAGTGGGTGGAGAGGTAGAAGTTGACAGGTAGGTTATTTATATGGTGGTTTATTTTTATTATTATTTGTAACATTTGGTTAAACTAGGTACTTTAGTATGTAAGCCCTTCTTGACCCTAATAAAAGATTTTAGACTCATTCATTAAAACGTACTACCTATATGATCTTAAAAAACTATTTATTGTCATTCTGAAGACATACGGAAATCAGTTTTTTAGAAACAGCGTTAAAGTTATGACGTGTGTTATTTACATAAATACTTACAAAATTCAAAATGTCTACGACTTCTAAAAAGGCTAAGGTTGAAAATGAAATTTATTCGTCTTTTTGTTTTAATCCCTTTAACAAAATGAAGCACAGATCATCAGATATGCGAAATATTTCCGACGGCTTATTAAAAAAATTCCCTACGCTGTCAAAACGATTGAAAATTTGTGGATCATGCAGGAAAGAGCTCGGAAAGTTGAACGAATTACCGAATTTGAATAGTAATGAGCCTTGCGTTGAAGTTATTCCAGATGAAGACAAAAGTAATTCCGAGAATGAAGACAGAACTCTTGATGATGATGGTTATTCTAACTTTTCAAATTCAACGAATGAGTGTCGAAACCAATACCATAAGGATGCAGTAGAAGTTCTTGAACAAATAAAAGAGAAATACAAAACGTCACAGAGTGAAGCTGAAAGAATTCAACTTCTCACGCTTGCTCCAAGAACATGGAGTTCTGCAAAAACAATGACTGAGTTTGGAACGTCTCAACGAAAAGCAAGAATTGCTAAACAATTGGTTGCTGAGCATGGGATTCTCACACTCCCAAACAAAAAGAAGGGAAAAACTTTGGAGTGCGATACTAAATCTCTAATAACTCAGTTTTATCAGCGAGATGATATGAGTCGCCTGATGCCAGGGATGAAAGACTGGATGTCTGTACGAATCGATGGCAAGAAAGTTCAAATGCAGAAGAGAATGGTTCTCTGTAACCTGAATGAATTATTCGCAACATTTCAATCTGAATACGAGGATGTCAAAATTGGATTCACAAAATTTACACAACTGAGGCCAAAACATTGCGTTTTGGCAGAAAGCAGCGGAACTCACACAGTATGTGTTTGTATTTACCATGAAAATGTTAAATTGATGTTGAAGGAAATCAACTTAAATTACTTAAAAGATGATTCATCAGAAGATTTACACCATTACCGCGATTGCCTTAAATTGACTATGTGCCCTAATGCTACAACTTCTTGCCACTTAGGTGAATGTTCGAATTGCACGGAAACCACATCCACCAAAGAAAATTTAATCAACTCTTTTGATCGAGAATGTATTGAGGAGTTAAAATTTGAATCTTGGCTTCAGACTGAAAGATGCACACTGAAAACCATAATTTTAAATGTGGATGATTTTGTGGAAGAACTGTGTAGAGGATTGCTAAATTTGAGAACCCATGACTTTTTAGTCAAAGAGCAGTGGTCATTCTTCAAGGACTTGAAAACACATTTGAAGTCTGGTGAATTCATTATTTCATTTGATTTCGCAGAGAACTATAAATATGTTCTTCAGGATTCCATACAAGCATTCCACTTCAATAACGACCAAGCAACTATATTCACAGTAGTTATTTACTACATGAAAGAAGAAAACCTGGAACACAAAAGTATGGCAATCATATCCGACGATTTAAAACATGACACCGTTGCAGTTTATGAGTACCAGAAGATAATACTAAATTATCTAAAATCAAAATTTACAGTAGAAAAGGTATACTACGTTTCGGACGGAGCTCGTCAACATTTTAAAAACAAAAGTAGCTTCGCAAATCTTACAGCTCATGAAAAAGATTTTGGAATACCAGCTGAGTGGCATTTTCATCCTACTGCTCATGGTAAAGGAGCATGTGATGGTATTGGAGCAAACCTCAAAAGAAATGCAGCGAAGTATAGCCTCCAGTGCTCTCATCAAGATCGCATCTTAGATGCGACTGCTTTATTCCATTGGGCAAAGAATTATTGTAAAGAAACTAAAATAGTTTTTAGTAGCAAAGAGGATCATGAGGTAACATTGAAAACACTAAAGAGCAGATTCGATGTTGCGGTAACAATCGATGGCACTGCTCAATACCATGCTTTCATACCGCTTGTCGATGGAAGACTCAAATTAAAAAAGTTTTCTGCATCTACTCAATGCGATTTCTTTCCAAAGCCAAAAAAGAAGCCAGCAGCGAAATCAGTAGCTGAATCTAATAACGCCAAGAAAGGATTGACAAAAAAAAGCAGCTAATAAAGGTGACAAATAAGGAGGATAAAAGTATGGATATTTGAATATTTAAAAACTTCATAAATTAAGTGTAAAAATAGTTATTATATAAATTGATCTATTGTGATTAAGATTAAATTTTACTAATTATTCATCTTTTTATTATTATTATTATATATTAAATTACAAATAAATAACAAAATTAAATTATTCAACATTTCCATAGAAAAAAAGTGATTTTTATTCCTGAGGTTAACATATTATGGGTATTACAGTATCGAGGCTATGAAATTTTAGTTGGGTATGTTACATACCATCGGAAAGGCTAATGTGTCTAGTTTCTCTGCGTAAGTTTAATTTTTAACGTTTACACACAAATATGAAAAAAATTAAAATAGTGCAAATTTAAAAACCTTTGTCTTGAGTTACAAAACATTTATTTTGATAGATATCCCACTCGCATCCCACTAAGCGACCAAAAAGGTTTTAAAGGAAAAGACCTAAGCTTTCTTTTGAGAAAAAAATTAATAAAAAAAGAGTCCATTTTGGAAAAAAAAAAGTCAAAAAGGTTTTTGATTTTTCAAAAAAAAGTAAAAAATTGTATGTCTTGAGTTACAAAACATTTTTTTTATAGATATCCCACTCGCATCCCACTAAGCGACAAAAAGGGTGTTAAAGGAAAACACATAAGCTTTCTTCTGAGCAAAAAAAAAATTAAAAATGGGTCCATTTTTTTAAAAAAAGTCAACAAAGTTTTTGATTTTGCAAAAAAATTCAAAAATTTTAAATCTTGAGTTACAAAATATTTTTTTTGATAGATATCCCACTCGCATCCCACTAAGCGACCATATAGGTCGCTTAGGAAAAGACCTAAGCTTTCTTAAAAAAAATAAAAAAAAAAAATAAAAAGGGCCCATTTTGAAAAAAAAAGTCAAAAATATTTTTGATTTAAAAAAAAAATCAAAAATATTTTATTAAATTTTTTTAATTTTTTTTTTCGAAAGATTGCATAAATAGCTATCTAAACTATTTGGGACACATTTTGCTAAGAACAATAGGTAATAAGTTATATGGATAAAAAAAAACACAAAATGTCAAATTTTGACCTCCTATAACTCAGAGAGTTCTTGACCGATCTTGTTGAAAAATGGTGTCCGAATTACTATCCAATAGAACTAACATTGGTGCAAGTTTCATCGCGATCGGAAGACATCGATTTCAAAAGTTGGTTCACTTGACGTGAAATGCCCCATATATAAATGGATGTTTGTATGTATGTTCCGAATGAACTCAAAAACGGCTCCACCGATCTTGATGAAATTTTCAGGGAATCTTCAGAATAGCCTGTCGGGTAACACTGTAAAGTCAGATTTTTGATTTTCGGTCTGTGGGCGGAGGGGCGTGGCATTATCAAATTTTTACATTATACCGATAGATATAAAAAACTTCTGGACCGATTTTGATGAAATTTTCAGGGAATCTTCAGAATAACCCAGCGGGTTACACTGTAAAGTCAGATTTTTTATATTCGGTCTGTGGGCGGAGAGGTGTGTACAAATCTAATTTTTACATTATACCGTTAATGCCATTATATATAAAAACAGATGTGTGTATGTATGTTCCATATGGATCAACGGCTGGACCGATTTTGATAAAATTTTCACGGAATCTTCAGAAAAGCATAGCGGGTAACACTGTAACACATATACATAAATACTTTTTTTTATTTCCAACGTTCAAACAATGACAATTTTCATTTTGTTGCTTAACATCATTCTAAAAATTAATGATTTGGTGTAAAAGAAAAAAAGGAAAACATTCCAACACATGTCCGGTACTATAGAAGTTCTTTTATATTATCAATCGATGATAAACAATTTTGTTTACTCTTGCAAATTAGGTGCATGATTAAAAAATTGCCATATGAAATCTATTAAAAAAAATAGTATTTTGAATAACTCTCCGCATATCACTTTTAATAAAAAATAACGGTTTTATTCAAATAAAATTTGTTTTCGAAAGGGCATATACGTCTAGAGTCGCAGAAACGGGAAGAGAACGAGATTGACGGCTTCAGCAAATGCGTCGCAGTGCATCTTCATCGAGTGCTGTAGAAACACCTCAACAGCATATAGTTGTTTGCTCCCGAATGACTCGATCAAGAGAAAGAATCGATTTAAAGTTGCCCGGATTTTATTACAATAAGTATGATGACTACAGGAATCACAAGGATGTACTAATTAGCGCAATGAACAAACATTACTTACATTGCAGCATTTTGAAGTTCCCTAAGGAATCCCCGGGATGTGCTGTTCGAACGGTAAAGTTATTCTGCCACCAGTTATGGAGCCGTCTGAGTTGCTACTAAGTTACATTTCTGGCGCCAATCCTATTTCCAAACACTTCCTTCAAATTATCCAAAAGTACAACACATGCATTCAAATGATGTCGGCTTCATGCCCACCTTTAAAGTTCAAGGCCAAATGTACCACAGATTTGGACATTGCTCACGCTTCCCAATGACTATACGAAAATTTCCAATTGATCCCTCCACAAATGAGATTTCATTTCCGGACTTCTGCCAAATGCAAATGAATATTCAAGACGTTGTCAACAAAGTATTCCCAAGTCTTACAACGAACTACAACAATTCGGATTGTCTGTGGGAACATGCAATTTTGGAACCAACAAATAATGATGTTAACAAGATCAATAAGCAAATACAATTGAAACTGCCTAGCAAAACAATAAAATGCAAATAGATTGACACAGTAATGAACGAAGAACAAGCCGTCGATTATCCTACTGAATTTTTGAATTCATTGAATCACCGACTTTGTCCGAAACTGTATATTAAATTCGAGATGCAATATAAAAGAGATGTTTTCTAAGGGCCAGGAACGCGGACCGGGTTCAGCTACTTTAGAAAAAGTGAATAATTTATTTACAAAAGAATTAGTTACCCACTTTAAAACCCGAATTAATGATCGACATAAAAAACTATCTCAATTTTTAAAAGCATATCTCGGAAACTGAAAAGTTTGCTAATCAATTGTTTTGTAGACTGTTAGGGAGGGAATCTGATCAGAATATTTCTGATAAAAATTTAATGATGGACTTTGTATTCGAATGTTTTTTAACATTATCAATACTTGAATTGTTAACTTTAATGTTATTTTTTGTTTTTCTTTAACAATAAAATATTAAAAAACTTCATTCTTTACTTTTAAATAAAATTAAATTATACGAATAATTCGATTAATTTTAAACGTGTAATCGAATTATTCGAACAAGTTAAAATCTCTTATTCGAATTATTCGTTTTATTCGAACAAGAGAAAAATCTAATAATTTGAATACCCTAGTATTTACTTTCTTATCAGTGATGTTATATACTTTTTTGAGAAGTCTTTACGCAGCCCGAAAAAAATCCTTATTTTTCGATACGCGCTCAAAAAATTGTCCCTACAACTTTTAAATGATAATACTCGTATATAAATGCAAATAAAACCCTTATTGTTTAATGTATTGCATATAAGTTTTATTTAATGTTATTATACATGCTTACATACATACAACATATAAATATAAACACTTTTATTTATATGAATTATAAAATCAGTTCTTTTATTAAACTAAAAACTAAATAAACAAAAAATAAAAAACTTAAAAAACAAGTGATATAAAATTCACTTAAAATCACATTTAGTTCATTGGTTAAAACCTAAAAATTGTTGTACTTTGTTCTTTTGGATATTATTTGGATACTAGAAAAATTGTTTAACCGTATTAGTTTTGACTGGTGATTTCCTGACAATCGTACAGGTGTAAGGATACCATTCTTTTAAAATGAGCTTCGGTACACTGGAAGGTATAACAATTTTTACTTTCGTCTTGTAAAAATGAGCGGACAATGCAAATTGAAGTTAAACTTTTATGACTTATCTTATTTCTAGAAAAAATAGAAAAAATAGAAAAAATCCTTTCACTATCTGCATTGGCATGTGGCAGTGATAAAGCAAAGATAGCTAATTTCGACAAAAGGGGAAAAATTAAATTGTCATTAAAATTTTTCATTTTGGTGACTTTACTCCAAAACTTTTCAATGCCCATCTTTAACAAATTATCCATTTATTGTTCTGAAAAATTAAATTGAAAGAATCTCCACTCTTGTAAAAGAGAGTTAGCGTTCACATTTACTATTTTCGAAATATTTTTAAATGCCAACTCATTTTTATTTCCTTTTTTCCCAATGCAATTTCGGGATTTACGAACTCAATTTCTTCAAATATTTCTGTTCGGAGGGGTAATCTTTGCTGTATTTCTTCCAAGGCTGTAATAGAAAACTGCAGACAGTCCATTCTAATTTGATTTGCAGCTGCTTTTGGTATAGTTTTAAGAAGCTCGTTGCACTCACATCCAAGATAAACTTCTTCAACAGGCTGAGAAATATGTGGTGATCTTACATCAGAAGTAATACTAAGCTCAGATTTTTTAATGAAATTTTGACACAAACTTAAAAAAAATTTTACCGACTCGCGCTGTACAACTTGAATTAATGGCGATTTGGATTGAAAAAGTGCGTTTAATGAATTAAAATAATTCAGAACGTACTTGAGATAGAGCAAATAAACCTTATTGCATTCGTTATTGAGCTCAAGAAAAATCCTTTCCGTAGATTTCAACTTGTCTTGCATGGAAGCTTGTTTGAAAAATGCTAATAGTACAGTTCAATTTTCTAATAGGGGGGTGCTGGGGTGGTCAAAACCACCCCAGACTCGCATCTGCCCACCCCAGATAAAAATTTGGAAAGTCGCAGAAAGATTTTTTTGGATTTGTAGATTGTTCCGTTAAGATATTCCTGTGCCCTAGAACATTAATCATGGGGTTTTTGGAACCCAAAAAGTTAAAAAATATTCCAATGTGAATCGTACAAGGGAGCACATGTACACGCAGAGAAAAAACATGGTTGGACATGGTTACGACAACTATTCTATGTTCTCTGTAACAATATATTGTTGTCGTAAACATATAATTATTGTTTTAATTTAATTTCAACAATATTATAGTTACTGTAAACGTTTATATTTTCAAATAATTATAAATATGAATATGGTTTTCGAACAACTAAATAATGATAATTAGGTAAACATATTATTTTTATGTACAACCATTAAATGTTAAGTTTATATACTCGTAGTCATAATATGTTTAAGATGTTAACAGAATATGTTTACAGCAACTAAATAATAATAATTGTAGTCATAATATGTTTAACATTCAAACAAAATATGTTTACGTTTAATAGTCTGTTTTCCCACCATTTGTGAGTGTTGGTGTTTGTCAAAGCTATGTTATTTTTACAAGTAAATTTTTGAGTGTCTGTAATTCCCATTCGCTCTATAGTTTTATTTGTATATTATCTTTAACTTTCCTAGAGCGAATAACAATAAATTTGATTTACGGCCATTTTCACAATGTACGATTAAAAGTTAACGTGAACTTTAACCGCAAGTTAGGCTAATTTGAATTTCACAATGTACGATTAATTCTTAATTGACACTATTTAACAACAAAGTTGCTGTTAAATATAACCGAACAAATTTCGCCGGTTAGCATCTTAATTGTAAGAAATATAATAAAAGAACATGGAAAAACATTTATATTTTTGTAATATTTATAATTTTTAAAAGTGTAAAGCGAAGATAAGGAAATTTTACACGGGGTGATCCATATACCACCCGGATATTGCACTTACAAACCAAACAACAAATGTGCACTTTTCCTTGTTGGTTTTCAGTACTTGTTGTTCAGTTTGTTCTGTAAATTTTACAGTTAGGTACCTTAATATTTTTGAGTTTTATACGTTTTTTTTTATTATACCACTAAGAAAACACAAATTATTATTTTTTATGCCGTCTTTTAGACAATTTTTTATATATCAATCTTTCATTACACTATTTTTCGTAAACAAATGCATGTATTATTGCCATACTTTCTACTGAATGATTTGGTTAAGTAATCAAATGATGGTGAAACGTAAATCGGCAACCGTTGGTTAAATGGTCCCCGTTAAACAAACCGAATTTTCCGGTTAAAATGAAATAATCGTACATTGTGAAAATGGCCGTTAATCAATAATATTTTAATTGTGGGTTCAAATCCGCATTTCAGCAGCATTACTATACAAATAAAAAATATAAAAAATAAAATGGGTATTTACAGATAGCAATCAAAATTAATTATGCTATTTAAATTATGTTCTACATATTTTCATAAACAATTTTTTTAAATTTTTTAAATAGAATGCGAAAATGTTCTCTCTGAATAAGGAATTATAGAGTTCCATAGTCCTATAGATCGAATAACAAATGACCTCTTCATTGATAATGAGTGATACCGCGGAGGCACTAATACATTCGTCCTTGTAGAGTTACCAAATTGAAATCTTGCTCTCAAATACGGAGGACATTCTGTCCTTATTACTTTATAAAGTTGAGTTAATAGTCTTATATTCACAAAACCCTCAAAGTTACATCCAAGAAGTGATATAACATAAGATGTCATCCGCGCTCTGTACCTAAGTCCATATATAACCTTACTATTCTATTAAAGCAATGTTCCAATCTATCTATATGCTATTGTGTCGTACCACTATATATTTCCATTCCATAGAGAAAAATAGGTAAACATACGGAAGATACAAGTTGTTTTCTCACATTTTGTAAAGAGAGTTAATCAAAGAGATGCAGAGTATTTTATTTTTTGATGTAGACTATTTTTATTTAACCACTTGTTATTAGAAGGGGATTCATAGGCCTTCTTGAACACCTTCTAAGAGCAGGCAGTGTGGAATGAGTATCGGATCTTTTAGAATGTGTAAAGCTACGTACACACGGTTGTCAGATTTTACAATGTTGTCAGATCTGGCAATGTGCTCGCAATGTACTGACAATGAAATATTATTAGCAAAAGGTAAATTGTCAGTTTAGACGATTGTAAGAAAACCTTACAATTTCGTTGTCAGACAACTGTCAAACAATAAATTTATCTGCCAACAAAAATTGTCAGTTCACACGGTTGTCAGATTATTGTATGGCAAAAGTTACCAGATCTCTTGTTAGACATTGTCAGAAGAAAATTCAAATCATTTGAGAGAAAATTTTAATTGTCATCTGTGTGTATTTATAAAAAAGTGGGAAATTTAAAGTATAATTATGGAACACAAAAAAGCCATTGCAACTATTTTAACTACCTATTTATTAGAAGGTAGCGAGGATGAAGACAAAATAGCAAAAAATCGTCGCAAAGTTTGGGTAAAGGATTGGGTACTTCGCCGTCAGCAGGAGGGATTTTATGCTAAATTGCTCATCCACCTACGAACTGCCGAGCCGGAGTTGTATCATAATTTTTTGCGAATGGACTCCGAACAATTTGATCATCTTCTAAGTTTAGTAACTCCCCATATTCAAAAGAAAAATACCAACATGCGCAGGAGCATTTCAGCAGCTGAACGACTAGTGTTAACCCTACGTTTCCTAGCTACTGGCGAAAACTATCGGTCACTGCAGTATCTATTTCGCATTCCACCATCAACGATATCGATAATTATTCCCGAAGTTTTAGATGCAATTTACAAAGTGCTTGTGAATATGTATCTGAAGGTAAATTGATTTTCTTCATTCATAGTAGCATAAAACGGATTTAAATTACTTTCTAGACACCAAAAGAAGCAGATGCTTGGGAAGCCATTGCTGACAAGTTTAATGAATTGTGGCAATTTCCTAACTGTATAGGTGCAGTGGACGGAAAGCATGTTGTAATGGATGCACCAGCCAATTCTGGCAGTATTTTTTATAACTACAAGGGCACACATAGCATCATATTAATGGGCATTGCTGATGCGGAGTATAAATTACTATACGTTGACGTGGGTCGTAATGGCCGATTTTCTGATGGGGGTGTGTTTAATCGTTGCACATTTGGTCAGGCGCTGGATACTAACCAGCTTTGTTTACCACCTCTTAAGGCACTACCCGGTCGACAACAAACTATTCCGTACGTACTTGTTGCTGACGATGCATTCGCTATGCGATATAATCTTTTAAAGCCGTATAGCCAACGCGGTCTCACAATGGTACAGCGTGTGTTCAATTATCGGCTAAGTCGTGCACGCCGTATTATTGAAAATGTATTTGGCATCATGTCTGCACGTTTCCGAGTACTGCGCAAGCCAATATGTCTGAATCCGGAAAAAACAATTAAAGTGACACTTGCGTGTTGTGTGCTCCATAACTTTTTAATAACAACAAATAAAAAAAGGTATGTGCCTTCCAATGCATTTGACCATTACGATGCCAACGGCACACTTATCCCAGGTGATTGGCGTACCGAGGAAGCAGAGGGCAAGTCAATGTTTCGATTGCAAAGACAACGTAATGATACTTTCAATGCCAAAGATATTCAAAAAGAATTTACTGAATACTTCATCGAAGAAGGTGAATTGGATTTTCAGTACTCCCAAATAATTCGACAATGAACACGAAAAAATTATTTAAAATTTTTATATTTATTGAACATTTATTGTGGTTTGAGATCAATTTTCAATTGAACATAAAAATTATTTTAATAAAAATTTATAAAAACAAAATTTTTGAAAATTTACTTTCTAATATTAAGTATAAATTTATGACCGATTATGGCCAATACATTTACTAATAAAAAAAAATACATACATATTTTATGACTATAGTGAGCTAAATTAACAATGTTTTCCTTTAAAACAATTATTAAAAACAAAACAAAATTCATTAACATTCATAGTAAATAAAGCTAGTGCATAACGTCGTAAAAAATAAAATGACCTAACATAAATTTTGTATTAATAACCAAATAAAAATTCAGACTTCAATATCCAGAAAAAGAGTTTACATTTTGTTAAATATAAAAATTGTGGCCCTTTTGGAATTTATATGACGATATATATGTTCACATATAAAGTTAGCACATATGGACACAGGAAAAACTATTTCGTAAACGGTTTAAATTCAAATATTTATTACATATTGAACTGGTTTCAATTATTTTATAATTGAATCAAGTATGCATGTGCTCAAAAACAAAATTATCTAATATTTTCTAATATTTTTTTTTTATTTTGAATTTGATAATTTAACATACAATTATCGTTATTGGTTGAATTGTAATTAAAAAAGTTATCAAAATTATCAAATTCAAAACTCAAAAATTTTGTTTTTGAAAACACGAATACTTGATTCAATTATAAAATAATTGAAACCAGTTCAATATGAAATAAATATTTGAATTTAAACCGATTACGAAATAGTGTTTTCTGTGTTGCTACATTTTAATATAAAAATAATATTTAATAAGCGTTTATGGTAAGGCATGTCTATATTGTCACCTTAAATGCAAATGGACGTAACTACACCAAAATTCAAAATCGAGTTTTTGATTGATTATGGTTCTTTTTATCAAACTACATACTCACGTAAATTTTTAGATGTTTGACTTTTTATTATTGATTTTATAACGTTTTTTGCTTCTACTGTAAAAAAATAAAAGTGTAGTTACGTCCGTTTGCATTTAAGGTGACGATATGTGCATTTCGTTGGTGTTTATGATATTTCTTCAAAACATTTAAATATTAGCAGGTAAAAATAAAATATAGTTTTCATTCTTGCTTATATAAAAAGGGAAAAACAACAAAATCATTTAAAAATGCACACATTAAAAAGTATTTCTATTTATAAAAATTTTAAAAAATATATAAAAAGGAATTTTAAAGGATAAGCAACAAAAGCAGGCAAACAATAAACATAAACATTTTAATTTGTTAAACACAAATGCTGTCTTAATGTGTGCATTTTGAAATGCTTTTGTTATTTTTCCCTTTTTATATAAAGCAAGAATGAAAATTATTATATTTTATTCACTTTTATTCTTGGTTTTGCTGCTGCGGTACCTATATTGAATGGAAAAGTTATATAAATTACATCAGAATAAATCCAGTTGGAAGAATTACACTTACAATCAAAGCCGCCTCATCTAATATGTCTATCAATGAACGCCTCAATTTCGCTCTAGCGAATGAAGCTTGTTCTGGTGACAGGTTTCTCAATTCGGCGGCAACATATTCCCCGAAAACCGTGCATGCGTCCTTAGGTTGAGAGTCGGCTGATCGCAATGATTGTAGTGCCTCTAAAGCCATCTCCTTTAGATTAACATTGCTTGATGGTGTTGACGACGTTGTTGCAGTACTTTGGCGGCTGCGTTTTTTTCCAAACGTACATGGCGAAATCGATGCCAACTCATCGCTAAATCCTAATTCGTCTACCGTCGATTCATCTGTGGTTGCTGAATTCTGTTGGAATAAAATAATAGTGAACGTCATATATAATTTATAGTTTACCTACAAATGCATTCAATACTTACCAGTTGCATGGATGAAATAGATTGCGTTGCTTGGCGCACTTTTGTTGTCTCCAAAAACATCATGGGTTTGAAGTATCGCCAAACAATTTGAAATTGTTCATCAGTGCCTTGGCCTGACTTTTTTTTCCTGAATTTTTCCAAATTGCAATTAAAACTGGTGCGGAGATTTGTCCATTTTCCTTTGCAGTCGTTAACACTTACTTGGATGATATCTGCGACCTCTTGCCATAAATTATATTTAGGAAGTTTGTACTCAGCACAACCAGCATCCCATAAACTCCGCCGTGCCTCAACTTCCTCTATAAGTTTTAAAATATACTCGTGTGTCCACGCAGATTCCACCTTTTTGCGGTATGATTTTTGTTTTGGCCTTGATTTAGCGCCTTCAGAGCCTGTTGGCAACTGGTTATCTAAAGGCTCAAAACTGCAATCAATGTCGGAGGTTTCGTAAATTAAAATCTCACTATCCATTTTTGTTTAATTGGTTTAACAATTTTGTTTCACTTTTGCTTCTTTATTGCTTCACTTTTGTTTCTTTTAAATACATATGCACAGTGTTGCCAATAGAAATACTTTATCTGACAATGATGCCATTGTCAGATGCATAAACTTCGCACATATGACAATAAAAAGTTTCTGACAATGATCTTACAATGATCTGGCAATGGCAACGTAAGGTGTTTACACGATTGTCAGATGTCTGACAATATTATCGTCTTACAATGTACTGACAATACTTTTTCTGACAACGTTGTAAGACAAAAATTGTAAGTTCACACGGTTGTTAGACATTTTCTGAACATTTTTCTTACAATATTGTAAGATCTGACAACCGTGTGTACGTAGCTTAAGTATGTCTTTTAGAAGGCCTACAAACTGAAGTCCTATCATTTTTCCCGCTGGGTATACATTAAAACCCACATATTTATTTATATGAAATTGAAATATCTAAATTTATTCTGCATACTTTAGGGGGCTTTTTATTACAGTTGACTGTACTCAAAAAAGCCGGTTTTAGCCGGAATTTTAAGATTTTTTATCAAACCATCTCCTGAAAATTTCGAGTCGAATAAAAAACAAGTAAGAGGCTATATTCGGCTATGCCGAATCTTATATACCCTTCACCTTTGTTGTGAATGCATTATTATTATACCCTTCACCTTCGTGAGAAGGGTATATATAAGTTTGTCATTCCGTTTGTAATTTCTACATTTTTCATTTCCGACCCTATAAAGTATATATATTCTGGATCCTTATAGATAGCGGAGTCGATTAAGCCATGTCCGTCTGTCTGTCTGTCTGTCCGTCTGTCTGTCTGTTGAAATCAATTTTCTGAAGACCCCAGATATCTTCGGGATCCAAATCTTCAATAACATGCTTTCGAGAATTTTGCTATTTAAAATCAGCAAAATCGGTCCACAAATGGCTGAGATATGAGCAAAAAACCAAGACAACCTCGATTTTTGACCTATTTTTAACCTATATCTGGATTACTAAAGGTACGGTCACACACAGCTAATATTTGACGTTTATCGTCAAATATTTCATTGCCTGATTCTGACCACAAATAAAATTTAGAGCAAACAACAAAACAGATGATTTTAGTCAAACAAAATTATTTGTCGGCAAACAAAATATTTTCTTAATGTGAACAAAGTGTGACCACTAGCTACATAAATACCTAAAAAATATATAATTTGATCTTGCAAATATTTTTAAGGTTAAAGCACTTATTTCGAATTGTAAAGTAATCATTTTATTAGAGATTTATTGAATTTAGTTATCATATATTGAATTTAATTTTTCACTTTTTGTTTGACCAAACTGCTGCGAAAAAGAATCAGTAAATATATTTGCCGTGTGGTCACACTATATCAAACACTTTCATAAAATAATTGTTTGATCAAATAGAAAAAAACAGAAAATTATTTGCTCAGCATGGCGGAAAAATAAGAGGAGATTATTTAAATATTTTTCGTACTAAATTAAAGACACAAATTCACTATTTTTTTTTTAAACATAAATACATATTCAATATTTCTTGAATATTTGTTATTTAAATTATTTTCACTAAATAATTGCATCAATAAATGAAGTCTTCTTCTTCACATAAAAGCCATTCAGCCTAGGATGACATACTGGGAGAAAAACTAATTGAAGATATGAAGTCTATGTTGCGATTTTTGCAATTTTATGCGATTTATATTTTTATACATTTAACATAGTCTGATTATTTTTTATTTATACATGGAGTTTGTCTATTTTCAAAATTTAAAATTGCTCATATGTACATATGGAATATTAACTGAAATTTTATACAGATTGCATTTAAAAGCAAAGAAATTTTTTTTTTATACATACATAAATAGTATGAATTGATTGTAATTAAAAAATAATTCTTAAACAGTATGATCTGTTTAATTTTTTTTTTACTGCAGAAGAAGAATATGTCTAATAGCATTTTTCACTTTTCTGATTTTAGTATCATACAAAAATTTTTATTATAAATTTTTAGATAATGCGATTGAATTGGAATTAATTAAAAATTTATGTAAAAAAGGTAAACATTTCCATAAAATTTAACAATATTTGTGAACATGTTCTTATTCTGAATGAAAAAAGTTTGGAAAAAGTCGTGTTCGATTAATAATATGTATTAAAAAACCAATAAGCAGTTTTACTGGAATTCAAGTTGATAGCAAGTGTAATTCAAGCCTTGAGTTATAGTCAAGCAATTGAATTACAGTTGTATTACACTTTATTTCAATAGCATTCTCCAGTAAAAAGGAAACATAAATTCAAGCCATATGTTTTTTGTTTGAAAAATATTTAATATTTCAAATATTTTTCAAGTATAAAACATGATTAGATTTCCATTCAATTTCAATTATGAATTGTGATAGTAATATAATTTAATAAATAAACATTTAATAATTATATTATTAAATTGTTCAAGCTTGTGTTCTTTTCGCGATTTGTTTTCATTATTTAGCGATTTTTAATTTAAGATATAGCAACACTACTTTTGCGATAACACATGATGCAACAGCTGTTATTTGACGCTGTTTGATCTTGCAAATGAATTGCAAGATCAAATAAAAATATACCCAAAATGCAGGAAAATATTTGCTGTTTAGTGGTCACACATTGGTCACATTACAAGAATGTTTTCATATTGGCAAATAAATTTGTTTGACCAAATTCAGCTGTTTTCTTGTTTGCAGTGCAAAAATATTTTCTGTTCAAACTAGAAACATAAAATATTTGACGCTTAAATAAAAGTACTGAAATTTCATAATTCTTTCAAATGTAAAGCAAAATCTGGTAATATTTTACTTTCTAGAAATGTCTTTTTTATTGATGAAAGAAATTAAAGTTGTTTTGCAGCTTTATTTAATAATTATTTAGAACAAATATTACCATAAATGTGACCACAAGTCAAATATATTTTCCCCTTTGTGTGTTTGATAGTATTTCGGTGTAGTTTGATTAAACAAATATGGCAAATAAATGTGTACAGTGTGAACACAAAATCAACCCATGAATTATTTGATGTAGTTTTGATCAAACACATGAAACATCTTGTGTCAAATAATTTGCGTAGTCTGACCCTACCTTAAGACATTAATATAGACAATATGGATATCTAATGATAGATATTTCAAAGAAATTTGCAACGACGTATATAAGACCATAGTAAGTTGGACAGCGTGCAAAAAAAATGCAACTCTGAGAAAATTGACTTGATTTTTAACATTTTGAAAAAAATAATTATAAAAAATTGCTAAAACTATGACAATGCTGCTTACCATCATTTACTATTAATACAAATAAATTTAAGGACATTAAAATTCAGAAGGATAAACATTTTATCCAAAAACGCAATCCTCCTATTCCGTTATAAAAATTTAGATATATTTAAGAATTGTGTTATAATTAGAGTGCCGAAATAATTTTGATGGCTAGTTTTGAATTCGATTTTATTGAAATAAAACTAAAATGTTAGACATTGAAGTAATCAAAGCTGTGTTACCTGATCCATGGAAGGTGACATCATATATTTGATGATACCCAAACGAACACATGTGGACATTTATGACTATTGCAACCTCCAAAAGATAATTTAATGATGCAAATATAATAAGGAGAAACCAATTCAATAAACAATATATTATTTACAAAAATAAATTAAACGCCTATGCTTTTCGAAGCTGGTCCTTTATACTTAAAATAGTGCAGTCGTATGATATGGAAGGTCATTTAACGCAATTTTAATTTATTCGAGTCTGATAGACAGATCTAGTTACTCAGGCCGTCTAGTCAGAGATATTCCCTTAAATAATAAATTAAAATAGTAAAAAATTGCGATAGCTTAGTAATCACGTAAGCTTAATATAGGATTCTATGAAATAGGAACAGTGTCTAATTTAATATTATTTACAGTTGTTTTCCTCTGTGTTGGAATTTGTTCACTTACCAAAATAAATGGATATTTGAATATGATTTCATTATTTGCAATTTTTCAAGACCACATAATGTCATATGATTGTGAAAATATTATTTTAGCATTAAATTTCAGCACCCTTCTAACATTAACTAGTCATATCCTTTTGATCTTGAGCTCTTATACACACAGTTTTAGGCACACCACCACAATTATTTGATTTATTATACCCTTCAGCTTCGTGAGAAGGGTATATATAAGTTTGTCATTCCGTTTGTAATTTCTACATTTTTCATTTCCGACCCTATAAAGTATATATATTCTGGATCCTTATAGATAGCGGAGTCGATTAAGCCATGTCCGTCTGTCTGTCTGTCTGTCTGTCTGTCTGTCTGTCTGTCTGTCTGTCTGTCTGTCTGTCTGTCTGTCTGTCTGTCTGTCTGTCTGTCTGTCTGTCTGTCTGTCTGTCTGTCTGTCTGTCTGTCTGTCTGTCTGTCTGTCTGTCTGTCTGTCTGTCTGTCTGTCTGTCTGTCTGTCTGTCTGTCTGTCTGTCTGTCTGTCTGTCTGTCCGTCTGTCTGTCTGTCTGTTGAAATCAATTTTCTGAAGGCCCCAGATATCTCCGGGATCCAAATCTTCAACAATTCTGTCAGACATACTTTCGAGAATTTTGCTATTTAAAATCAGCAAAATCCGTCCATAAATAACGGAGATATGAGCAAAAATCCGAGATAACCTCTGAAAATTTCATCAAAAAACACAATGTTGCATGCTATGACAAAAAAACAACAAAACGTAAGTTTCTATGTGCAAGCTTTGTGTATTTTGTTTTTTCTTGTGTTTTGTTTCTTTTGGCGTTGTTGTTGTTTTTTATACAACTAAACGTTTGTTTGGTTGTGTGTTGGTTTTTTTTTACAAAAAAAAACAACAAAACGTATGTTTTGATGTGCAAGCTTTGTGTATTTTTTTTTTTTTTTGTGTTTTGTTTCTTTTGGCGTTGTTGTTGTTTTTTATACAACTAAACTTTTGTTTGGTTGTGTGTTGGTTTTTCTTTTGTGTTTTGTTTCTTTTGGCGTTGTTGTTGTTTTTTATACAATTAAACGTATGTTTGGATGTGTGTTGGTTTCATTGCCTTGCGTATTTTGTTTTTTCTTTTGGTGTTTTGTTTCGTTTGGCGTTGTTGTTGTTTTTTGTGTTCTTGATAAATTTAGGATGCTGTACGCTGAAAATGGGCAATGTACATACATATATACTAATTATAAAAAATAATAATGCATCCACAACAAAGGTGAAGGGTATATAAGATTCGGCATAGCCGAATATAGCACTCTTACTTGTTTTTCATAGAGAATATCCGCAAAATTTTAAATTGGTAAAAAAATAAATAAAAATTCTTAAAATTTCCTTGGTTTTCGAAAAATTCACCATATTGAACGAAAAATGCATCATTCGTTAATTCTGTTATCCTTTGTAGATATCATATCCTTGAATTAACAGTAAATTACTGTATTGTAACAGTATTATAGTTTTTTAGCAATTTTTTATAATTATTTTTTTCAAAATTTTAAAAATCAATTTTACCACTGTTTTTACTGTAAAATATATTTTACATTTAATTGCTGACGAACAGATTATATTGTAGGTTACAAACGAAATGGCAATCTTATATATCATGAATTCCATGTCACGCACTGTTACAGCGTGCGAATAATTGCAACAGATTTTGTTAAGATAATAATTTTTTTTAATGCAAATTTGTCATTTTCATTATTCAATTTTATACACTTTCCAAAATGTGTAAAGGATTTATTAATCGGTTTTCTAGTTTCGTTGGTGTAAAACAAAATGTATCGTACGAACATTATTTCTTATTCTATTAAACTACATTTATCTTGGAATTTCGTTGATATTTATTCCTATGTATTATATATAAATATATGCAATTTATAAACAAACTTTTAGGAAAAATTTTTTTTTTACTTACTGAAAATTTCGAATCGAATAAAAAAAAAATCGGCCAAATCGCTCCTGCCTTTCTCACGTGATGCCATTACATATGTATGTACATGGACCATTTCATTTTTATATATATATATATATATATATATATATATACTAGCTGACCCGGTGCGCTTCGCCACCCCAATTAGAAGAAAGAAATAGTACTATTAAGTCTCCCTTTGTGAATCTAATTCAGAGGTTCGCAAAAATATATCCTCTCACCAATACACTTACTCTCACCAACACATTCAATTCTTTATTTTATTCAGTGCACCTACAAACACACAAATACAAAAACTGAAAAAACCCAGCAGTTAAGCAAGTAGTCAATGTATCCCTTAAAGACAGTAATTGTCACAAATGTCTTATCACTTGGCTGACTCCATTTTATATATTTTGGTCATTTGACACGTGTGTGCACTTTGTAGTGCAGAGAGAAGACAATTGGTTACTTTAAGTGTCTATAAGTAATCTAAAGTGTAGTCACTTTAAACGTTTTGTGAGTAATTCGTACAAACTGGTTTTTTACAAATTATGTTAATATAATTCTCATACAGTTTATTTTTGCTTAAGTATACTGATATCGCATGTAACATAGCATGAAGTCAATAGTCACTTTAGTGTCTCTTAGTAACCTATGGTGAAGTCACTTCAAACTTTTTTTTGTACTGCAGTTTATTTTACCCACCAGAAGCGTTGACTACCTTCGATCAGCTATCCGATAGTCACATTGTAATCAAAAGGGTCAATTGACCCCCTGCTTAGGACATGCACATGTTAAAATAACTTGTCAAGTAGCTGATCAAGTAACCAGTTACAAAGCTAGCAAGGTAACTGACGCTATGTAACCAGTTTGTGAATCCAATGCGTTGCCTACTTTGGACCAGCTATTAGACAGTCCCATTGTAATCAAAAATAGACAATTGACCCCCTGCCTAGGACATGCCCGTGTTAAAATGACTAGTCACGTGGCTACTGAAGTAACTAGCTCCCACCCTAATTGATGGGTAAAATCACTAGTTCGGTACTGTCTCCTAGAACTGCTGGGAATAAAGAAAAAGTCATACCACAGAATATACAGAAGTGTCAAATTTGACGTTTAAAAAACGCCAAATCAGATGTTAGGGCAGTTCTCATAAAAAGAGATAGCAATATATTTTGTACTACAATATCAGTGATGTGTTAAAGCAAAACGTTATATACAACACGAATTTGGTAGACAAACAAATGTGAACAAAACAGACAAATAAATTTGTAAGACAATTTTTTCGTAGTCTGTGGCACAAAATTTTTTAAAATGAAAAATTATAAAAATGTGTGTATTGTTTACGTGTAAATTTAAATGAAACAAAATTCTTGGTTGTTTTTTACATTTGCAAAATAAAACTCCACATGTACAATGACAATTAAAAGTGAAATATTACAAAAATAAATGATTGCATCAAACTAAATCGGAAAGAAATTGAATTATTGCGGCAGAAAATTAAGACTAAAACAAAATAAAAAGGGCAGTTACTAAAAATGAAACAAATATAGAACTATATTATTTTCTGTCTCGTGACGCCTCTGTATACTTTGTGGTCATACACCAGTGCTCATGCGTATTCCTAGTTGTCTCGTTGAGCGGACAACGACTACTAAAATGTAAGAGCGTAAGAATACGTGTGATTTTATTTTCCACAATTGTGGTATGGGCTGCGCATGTGTGATCTAATTGTAAATGTCTAATTTCATATTTCTGGATCCATTATTATAGAAAATGCAAAAGAAAGTTACCACTAAAGTCACCTTTTGTGAATTCAAATTCATTCAGAATCATGTGTGACTAATTTTAAATTTTTAGATATATTATTATAAAATATTCAAAAAGTACCATTGCAATTAGCAAATAGAACCACTTTTGAATTCGCATTCACTAAACCATAACCCATCAAGTTTGAATTTTAAATTTGTATAGCATTTCCTATATTAGCAACTAATTTTGTTTCTATAACACTTAATTTTAATAAATTATCACAAAACCGAAAAAAACCGAAATTTTTTAAAACCAAAACCGCAGTTTTGAAATTGTTCGGTTTTTTGGAAACTCTAGGTCAATTATTATAGAAAATTCAAAAAGTACCTATGAGAACAAATAATAAGTACCATGAAGTATGCCCTTAAATTTTCACTCACTTGGGACCATATACGCAAAATTTCATATTTCTATGTCCATTATTATAGAAAATTCAAAAAGTACCATTAGAATATATAAAAAGTTTCTATATCCATTTTTATAGAAAATTCAAAAAGTACCATTAGAATATATAAAAAAGTACCAAAAAGCCCCCACTTGTGGTTTCCCACTCACTCGGGTCCATATAAGCTTAATTTCAAGGTTTTAGGTTAATTTGTGAAGAAATTACAAAAAGTACCATTCGAATAAAGAAAAAGTACCAAAAATTATACTCCTAGAATTCTAACTCACTTAGGACCATATATGCTTAATTTCATGGTTCTAAGTCCATTGTTATAGAAAATTCAAAAAGTACCATTAGATGAATAAAACAGTACCTATAGTTCAGTTCTCACATTTTGATACCTAAATATTATACCCTATTCCTAATACTAACTTCACTCAGATACATATCTGCTAACTTAAATGTCGATAAGTGAAATAACTTAAAATATTAAAAAAGTACCGTTAGGAGAAAAGTACCAATTTCCCCTTTCCTCCTTGAACACCCCTCAAGTTTAAAATTTAAAAATATTCCATTTTGCCAAAATTGTATATGCTACAGACGTGTCTCAAAATATGTCTGAATGTTTTAAAAAAAGTACCAAACTGTTTACCCGGATTTGGGCCAATATACAACTTTTTTTTAACTTTTTATTTATTTATTGAATATGCCTATATCATTATGCCTAACAATAAGTGATTAAATCTTATAACTAAAATTAAAACTAATTGCTCTCTAAAGAGAGCATTGCTTGATGCATGGACCTCATCTTAGCGGGGTGGTAGATCTCCTCTACAAAGCCTTGATCTGGTTTGGCTCTGTGCGAGAAGCCGAGCAAGCGGATTTGGGTGTGATTGCAGTTTCAGTATATATTTATCGCGGACTTTCTTAAACTCATCCTTCACTAGTGGCACTTCCAAGTCCCTGTGGATGTTTTCATTTCTTATGTACCATGGTGCACCCGTCATGGTCCAAAGAATTTTAGACTGGGCCCTCTGTATAAGCTCAATACTGGAATTACTGGCCGTTCCCCACAATTGGATTCCATATGTCCAAATTGGTTTTAAAATGATTTTATACAGGGTGACTTTATAGTCCAGGCTTAACTTTGATTGGTCACTTATTAACCAGTAAAGGCTAGATGCTTTTAACATCATGTGAAGTCTCTTGGTTTCTATATGACGGCGCCAAGTAAGTCTTATATCTAAGTGAATACCAAGGTATGTAACATAATCGGACTGAGGTATATTAACATTGTTAAGTGTGACAGGTGGACAGCATCCCCACCTCAGTGTGAACGTAACATGTTAGCTTTTTAACTCATTTACACGTATTCTCCATTTGTTTAAACATGTTTCCACACATCTTAAGTAGCCATCTAGTATACTAGATGCTATATATGGGTTTTCATGCGAGCTAATAATTGCGGTGTCATCAGCAAATGTAGAAATAGTCAATTCATCACTCGTAGGCAAATCAGAGGTGTAAATCAAATAGAGGGTAGGTCCAAGAACACTTCCTTGTGGTACTCCTGCTCCAATCCTATGTTCTCTTGTCACGTAATCATTGTACTTAACTGTAAATATACGGTCCGATAGATAAGATTCCAATAGTTTATGAGTAGATGGTGGCAGCAAACATTTTATTTTATATACCAGGCCTTTGTGCCATACTTTGAGCGACATCCAAAAATATAGATGAACAATATTTCTTTAATTCAAAAGATTTTCTTATCTCTGCGGTTATACGATTAACTTGTTCGATTGTTCCGTGGCGTTCCCGGAAACCAAATTGATGAACTGGGATTATATTTTTCTCATTTGAAAATGGTATGATTTTCTTTTGGAACACTTTTTCGAACAGTTTCGATAAGCAAGGAAGCAAGCTTATTGGTCTATAGGAGGATGGTACGGTCAATTCCTTACCTGGCTTTGGTATCATTATTATCTGAGAAGTTTTCCAATTTGTCGGAAAAACTCCATGTTTAAAGATCGCATTAAATATTGTAGACAGCACAATTATTGCCACACTCGGTAGGTTTTTAATCATAGTAGGTGTAACAGAATCATTTCCAGGTGATTTTTTAATATTATATTATCCTTGATTACTTCGTTAATGTCTTCTGGGCTTATAGCTAATATGTCATCATTAGATAATGTTGACACAGGTGGCTCTTCAAGTTCAAAAACAGTTGTTGGAGAGTTTGGTTGAAAGACTGTACTTAAGTGATCGGCAAATATTTTAGCCTTTTCCTCCGTGCTGCGAGCCCAGGTACCGTCAGCTTTCCTTAAAGGGCTTTGCCCCTCTACCGGTGGCTTGATAGTTTTCGTTGCCTTCCAAAGGGAAAAATGTGAGTTTGGTATTTGTTAAACTTTGAATGTAATTTCTATTTCTGCGATCCTCTTCTAATTGAAGGGCTTTTTTCAGATTTTTACTAGCAGCAGACAGCCTCTGCTTTGCAGCAGGTGATCTATTTTGTTTCCATTCTCTTCTGAGTTTTCTCTTTTCTAAAAGAAGTCGTTCAATATCTGAGTTGGAAATGTGCATATCAGTTTTAGGAAATATTTGACTCTTTGAATGATTTAGAGCCGATACAATTAATGACGTAAAGTCATTGACACTTTTATCTTCCTCACACTGAATACAAAGATCTGTGTGGATATGACTGCTTATATATTTTTTATATTTAAGCCAATTTGTTTTAAAGTAATATTTTTCAATATGAAATTTTGAAATGTTAGTCCTCCCGTAATGAGATACTATAATTGGGGAATGATCAGAAGATAAATCATATGACATTTCTGTAGATATTGAATTTCGATTAATATTTTTTGTTATGGCAAAGTCTATGAGATCAGGAATTTTTTTAGGATCAGCAGGCCAGTATGTTGGTTGTTCAGGGGACACAATATCCAGGCCATTTTTGCGATCAACTAATGCTTTATAAAGCTGTCTACCTCTGGGATTCATTAGTCGAGAGCCCCAGTAAGTATGTTTGTTCATAGCACGTCGATGTTTTTATTCTGCATGAAGTGGGATACCTCTGATTTGTGTTGGTTTAAACCGTTTGCATTCCAGAAACATAGTCTCAAATAAATATTTTTTTTGCTAAGAGGATTTGTATCATTTGGTTCTGCGCTCTTAAAAGCTCTTGTATTGTGTTTTGCATGGATGACATAAAGTTTGTCATATTTTGATTAAGAGAGGTAATATTCTGGGTTGGAAGCGTGCATAAGTGCTTCCAACCCTCCCGTATTTTGGGGAACACAAGGTTGCTGGTAACCCGTTCTCAAAACATTGGCATAAGAACCTGCTACATTCTTAGGCTGATCAATTTGAGTGGATTGTGAATTTAATTGTGTTGAGGCTGCTTGCTTGTTCAATAGCGGAACTTCAGAATTGACTGCTGGATAGGTGTTTTCAAATTTGTAGGTTGGTACTTCAGATGTTTTCCCTCTTATTAGCTTTTGCCTCTCTTAATCTGTTCAATAACTCCTTATAAACTGGGCACCCGCGGTAGTTGGCTGAATGATCGCCATCACAGTTACCACATTTTCTTCTGAGACCATTCTTTAGGATATCACATTGTGATGAAGAATGAAGGTCTCCGCATGCCACACACACTGTTCGCAAAGTACAATAATTTGTAGAATGTCCAAACTCTTGACAATTGCCACATTGAACAGGACGATTTCTTTTAAGAGGCTCCTCAATGGTTATTCTATGATTTAACAGATATCGTGTTGAGTAAATTGGGTGAGTTTCATTTCACCTCAATTTATTTTTTTCTGTCTCCAACTCGACTCTAAACATTGGCTGAGGAATTTTATCCTTGTTAAATATTGTTACGAAATTGTACTTGAATTCAAATATAACGATTAAATGGTGGGAGCTCATAGTACAATATTCGTATATCTATGTCAAATTGCAGAAAAACATATTTTATGAAAAAGTACCAAAAATAAACACAATTTGTATCCCTTTCCAAAAAGTACCAAACTTATATTTTTTGATAAGTAAAGAATACGATTAAAATTCTGTTTCTATGTTTATTGGTTTAAAAGATACATAGGGTGCCAAAAAAGTACCAAAATACAGTTTTTACCCGTTTTCTCCCCTAAAAGGTTCGAATTTCGAAAAAATACGAACCTTTTAGCAGATTTTTTAAATGGAGTAAAATGCAATTTTAAGTATGTTTGTATCTTTGTTATTTTTAACGATATAAGGTTACTGAATTTACCCGTTTTTACCCCCTAAACGTTCGAATTTCCAAAAATCTCTTCTTAGTGGATTGTTTTGGGGAGGGAGGAACCCATAGTTAAAATTTCATGATTCTAGCTTCAGTAGTTTGGGCTGTGCGAATCAGTCATTCAGTCAGTAACGTTGCTCTTTTATATACACTCAGGTCTCGTTTTATGCGATAGATGCGTTCCAAAAAAACGCATAAATTGAATTCGCATAAAACGGTACTCTAGCTCCATATAAAAAATTCTGAAAAACCGCATAAATTCAAATTTTAATTAAAAAACCAAAGCAAAATCGCATGAAAAATCAACAAAAATATATTTATTTCATTTACTAAAACAGTAAAAACAAACCACGTTTAAAAAAAAAATAAACAAAACTATAATATTAATTCATTAATTACAGAAAAAACTGAAAATGATCCAAAAAATGAGCTAAAACATTTTTTAAGGAAATTCTGTAAATATGTATGATTAATCTGAATCACTGAATACTTGTCTGCATCGTTTTGGAATTGGTTCAACGTCAGTTTCATCACTAGATGATATAATCATATTCTAAAATATCATTTTCATCCCTAGAATTTAAAAAATCTAAAATTTTAAAATCTGTTAAAATTTTAAAAAAATCGTTAAATTAAAAATCGCATAAATTTTAATCCGCATAAAACGAGATCTAAGTGTATATAGAATAAGATCCCAGCGGGAAAAAGATGCAGTAAGGCTTTCTTTTGCAGACACAAGGACTTCTAGCCGCATTGCAAAATCATTTCAATTTTTCATGGCGTGTCATTGCGAGCCAAGGCCTTGCTCAATCTCTGCTGTTAGAGGGCTGAGATAAGGCCTACTTAGGAAGGGCTACTAGAAGGCCTACTTTGCAAGGGCTTCTAGAAGGCCTAATTGGGAAGAGCTATTAGAAGGGCTATTCGAAGGGCTACTATATGGTCTTATGTCTGTACAAAAACCTCTCATTACTAATGAAAGGCCTGTAGAGAAGGCCTGTAGAGAAGGTCTAATAAAGTGTCTAAAAGAGAAAAAACCATTAGAATATGGCATCAAAGGATGGCCTATGAAAAGTCGAGCATTTTCAAGTTTTATAGAACGTCTACCATGGAAGACCTATTTAAAGTCTTATTAGAAGATCTTAAATAAAAATAAGAATTAAAATGAAGGCCCTAATTTTGTAAATCACATCACAAAGTGATATTTATATGGAAAGCAAAAACAAAATTTCAAAAATTAGTTTTTGGTTTATATACAAATTTTTAATAGAACAAACGCACCAAAATTCAAGCGTTGATTTGCCTTTCATAATTTGAAAATTTTGTGTATAAAACAAATTTTTAAAATTTTGTTTTGCTTTCCATATAAATATCACTTTGGTGCCGTGATTTACAAAATTAGGGCCGAAGTTATTTGTTTAATTTTTTGAAACATGATAATTTCTGATTACATACTTAAAAACAACAAAAATAAATAAGAAGCCACATCAAGCAATTTATTGTTGTAAATTTTGTAAAGAGAGTTAAACAAAGAGATGCAGAGTATTTTATTTTTTGATGTAGAATATTTTTATTTAACCACTTGTTATTAGAAGGGGATTCATAGGCCTTCTTGAACACCTTCTAAGAGCAGGCGGTGTGGAATGAGTATCGGATCTTTTAGAATGTGTAAGTATGCCTTTTAGTAGGCCTACAAACTGAAGTCCTATAATTTTTTCCCGCTGGGTATGCATTAAAACCCACATATTTATTTATACGAAATTGAAATATCTAAATTTATTCTGCATACTTTAGGGGGCTTTTTATTACAGTTGACTGTACTCAAAAAAGCCGGTTTTAGCCGGAATTTTAAAATTTTTTATCTTTACAAACCATCTCCTGAAAATTTCGAGTCGAATAAAAAACAAGTAAGAGGCTATATTCGGCTATGCCGAATCTTATATACCCTTCACCTTTGTTGTGAATGCATTATTATTTTTTATAATAATTTGTATATGTACAGTAGCGAGCATAAAAAATGCAACGCTATGCAATGTGATTTTCAACAGCACTGATTTTGCTCAAAAAGATATCCAATTGTCCACATCTGCTGTTTTTATATTCTTATTGATCATTGGCAATTATTGTATGACATTTTGTCCAATATTTTTTTACGTAAGGATAATTATGAAATTTTTAGTAAAAACAGTGGTAAAATTGTGCGTGCAAAAAAAAATGCAACTCTGAGAAAATTGACTTGATTTTTAACATTTTGAAAAAAATAATTATAAAAAATGCTAAAACTATGACAATGCTGCATTACCATCATTTACTATTAATACAAATAAATTTAAGGACATTAAAATTCAAAAGGATAAACATTTTATCCAAAAACGCCATCCTCCTATTCCGTTATAAAAATTTAGATATATTTAAGAATTGTGTTATAATTAGAGTGCCGAAATAATTTTGATGGCTAGTTTTGAATTCGATTTTATTGAAATAAAACTAAAATGTTAGACATTGAAGTAATCAAAGCTGTGTTACCTGATCCATGGAAGGTGACATCATATATTTGATGATACCCAAACGAACACATGTGGACATTTATGACTATTGCAACCTCCAAAAGATAATTTAATGATGCAAATATAATAAGGAGACACCAATTCAATAAACAATATATTATTTACAAAAATAAATTAAACGCCTATGCTTTTCGAAGCTGGTCCTTTATACTTAAAATAGTGCAGTCATATGATATGGAAGGTCATTTAACGCAATTTTAATTTATTCGAGTCTGATAGACAGATCTAGTTACTCAGGCCGTCTGGTCAGAGATATTCCCTTAAATAATAAATTAAAATAGTAAAAAATTGCGATAGCTTAGTAATCACGTAAGCTTAATATAGGATTCTATGAAATAGGAACAGTGTCTAATTTAATATTATTTACAGTTGTTTTCCTCTGTGTTGGAATTTGTTCACTTACCAAACTAAATATATATTTGAATATGATTTCATTATTTGCAATTTTTCAAGACCACGTGATGTCATATGATTGTGAAAATATTATTTTAGCATTAAATTTCAGCACCCTTCTAACATTAACTAGTCATATCCTTTTGATATTGAGCTCTTATACACTCAGTTTTAGGCACACCACCACAATTATTTGATTTATTTTTCATAGAGAATATCCGCAAAATTTTAAATTGGTAAAAAAATAAATAAAAATTCTTAAAATTTCCTTGGTTTTCGAAAAATTCACCATATTGAACGAAAAATGCATCATTCGTTAATTCTGTTATCCTTTGTAGATATCATATCCTTGAATTAACAGTAAATTACAGTATTGTAACAGTATTATAGTTTTTAGCAATTTTTTATAATTATTTTTTTCAAAATTTTAAAAATCAATTTTACCACAGTTTACTGTAAAATATATTTTACATTTAATTGCTGACGAACAGATTATATTGTAGGTTACAAACGAAATGACAATCTTATATATCATGAATTCCATGTCACGCACTGTTACAGCGTGCGAATAATTGCAACGGATTTTGTTAAGATAATAATTTTTTTTAATGCAAATTTGTCATTTTCATTATTCAATTTTATACACTTTCCAAAATGTGTAAAGGATTTATTAATCGGTTTTCTAGTTTCGTTGGTGTAAAACAAAATGTATCGTACGAACATTATTTCTTATTCTATTAAACTACATTTATCTTGGAATTTCGTTGATATTTATTCCTATGTATTATATATAAATATATGCAATTTATAAACAAACTTTTAGGAAAAATTTTTTTTTTACTTACTGAAAATTTCGAATCGAATAAAAAAAAATCGGCCAAATCGCTCCAGTCTTTCTCACGTGATGCCATTACATATGTATGTACATGGACCATTTCATTTTTATATATACATATATATATACTAGCTGACCCGGTGCGCTTCGCCACCCCAATTAGAAGAAAGAAATAGTACTATTAAGTCTCCCTTTGTGAATCTAATTCAGAGGTTCGCAAAAATATATCCTCTCACCAATACACTTACTCTCACCAACACATTCAATTCTTTATTTTATTCAGTGCACCTACAAACACACAAATACAAAAACTGAAAAAATAAAGAAAAAGTCATACACCAGTGCTCATGCGTATTCCTAGTTGTCTCGTTGAGCGGACAACGACTACTAAAATGTAAGAGCAATTAGCAAATAGAACCACTTTTGAATTCGCATTCACTAAACCATAACCCATCAAGTTTGAATTTTAAATTTGTATAGCATTTCCTATATTAGCAACTAATTTTGTTTCTATAACACTTAATTTTAATAAATTATCACAAAACCGAAACCGATCGGTTTTTAATTTTTTAAAACCGAAACCGAATTGTTCGGTTTTTTGGAAACTCTAGGTCAATTATTATAGAAAATTCAAATAGTACCTATGAGAACAAATAATAAGTACCATGAAGTATGCCCTTAAATTTTCACTCACTTGGGACCATATACGCAAAATTTCATATTTCTATGTCCATTATTATAGAAAATTCAAAAAGTACCATTAGAATATATAAAAAGTTTCTATATCCATTTTTATAGAAAATTCAAAAAGTACCATTAGAATATATAAAAAAGTACCAAAAAGCCCCCACTTGTGGTTTCCCACTCACTCGGGTCCATATAAGCTTAATTTCAAGGTTTTAGGTTAATTTGTGAAGAAATTACAAAAAGTACCATTCGAATAAAGAAAAAGTACCAAAAATTATACTCCTAGAATTCTAACTCACTTAGGACCATATATGCTTAATTTCATGGTTCTAAGTCCATTGTTATAGAAAATTCAAAAAGTACCATTAGATGAATAAAACAGTACCTATAGTTCAGTTCTCACATTTTGATACCTAAATATTATACCCTATTCCTAATACTAACTTCACTCAGATACATATCAGCTAACTTAAATGTCGATAAGTGAAATAACTTAAAATATTAAAAAAGTACCATTAGGAGAAAAGTACCAATTTCCCTTTCAAGTTTAAAATTTAAAAATATTCCATTTTGCCAAAATTGTATATGCTACAGACATGTCTCAAAATATGTCTGAATGTTTTAAAAAAAGTACCAAACTGTTTACCCGGATTTGGGCCAATATACAACTTTTTTTTAACTTTTTATTTATTTATTGAATATGCCTATATCATTATGCCTAACAATAAGTGATTAAATCTTATAACTAAAATTAAAACTAATTGCTCTCTAAAGAGAGCATTGCTTGATGCATGGACCTCATCTTAGCGGGGTGGTAGATCTCCTCTACAAAGCCTTGATCTGGTTTGGCTCTGTGCGAGAAGCCGAGCAAGCGGATTTGGGTGTGATTGCAGTTTCAGTATATATTTATCGCGGACTTTCTTAAACTCATCCTTCACTAGTGGCACTTCCAAGTCCCTGTGGATGTTTTCATTTCTTATGTACCATGGTGCACCCGTCATGGTCCAAAGAATTTTAGACTGGGCCCTCTGTATAAGCTCAATACTGGAATTACTGGCCGTTCCCCACAATTGGATTCCATATGTCCAAATTGGTTTTAAAATGATTTTATACAGGGTGACTTTATAGTCCAGGCTTAACTTTGATTGGTCACTTATTAACCAGTAAAGGCTAGATGCTTTTAACATCATGTGAAGTCTCTTGGTTTCTATATGACGGCGCCAAGTAAGTCTTATATCTAAGTGAATACCAAGGTATGTAACATAATCGGACTGAGGTATATTAACATTGTTAAGTGTGACAGGTGGACAGCATCCCCACCTCAGTGTGAACGTAACATGTTAGCTTTTTAACTCATTTACACGTATTCTCCATTTGTTTAAACATGTTTCCACACATCTTAAGTAGCCATCTAGTATACTAGATGCTATATATGGGTTTTCATGCGAGCTAATAATTGCGGTGTCATCAGCAAATGTAGAAATAGTCAATTCATCACTCGTAGGCAAATCAGAGGTGTAAATCAAATAGAGGGTAGGTCCAAGAACACTTCCTTGTGGTACTCCTGCTCCAATCCTATGTTCTCTTGTCACGTAATCATTGTACTTAACTGTAAATATACGGTCCGATAGATAAGATTCCAATAGTTTATGAGTAGATGGTGGCAGCAAACATTTTATTTTATATACCAGGCCTTTGTGCCATACTTTGAGCGACATCCAAAAATATAGATGAACAATATTTCTTTAATTCAAAAGATTTTCTTATCTCTGCGGTTATACGATTAACTTGTTCGATTGTTCCGTGGCGTTCCCGGAAACCAAATTGATGAACTGGGATTATATTTTTCTCATTTGAAAATGGTATGATTTTCTTTTGGAACACTTTTTCGAACAGTTTCGATAAGCAAGGAAGCAAGCTTATTGGTCTATAGGAGGATGGTACGGTCAATTCCTTACCTGGCTTTGGTATCATTATTATCTGAGAAGTTTTCCAATTTGTCGGAAAAACTCCATGTTTAAAGATCGCATTAAATATTGTAGACAGCACAATTATTGCCACACTCGGTAGGTTTTTAATCATAGTAGGTGTAACAGAATCATTTCCAGGTGATTTTTTAATATTATATTATCCTTGATTACTTCGTTAATGTCTTCTGGGCTTATAGCTAATATGTCATCATTAGATAATGTTGACACAGGTGGCTCTTCAAGTTCAAAAACAGTTGTTGGAGAGTTTGGTTGAAAGACTGTACTTAAGTGATCGGCAAATATTTTAGCCTTTTCCTCCGTGCTGCGAGCCCAGGTACCGTCAGCTTTCCTTAAAGGGCTTTGCCCCTCTACCGGTGGCTTGATAGTTTTCGTTGCCTTCCAAAGGGAAAAATGTGAGTTTGGTATTTGTTAAACTTTGAATGTAATTTCTATTTCTGCGATCCTCTTCTAATTGAAGGGCTTTTTTCAGATTTTTACTAGCAGCAGACAGCCTCTGCTTTGCAGCAGGTGATCTATTTTGTTTCCATTCTCTTCTGAGTTTTCTCTTTTCTAAAAGAAGTCGTTCAATATCTGAGTTGGAAATGTGCATATCAGTTTTAGGAAATATTTGACTCTTTGAATGATTTAGAGCCGATACAATTAATGACGTAAAGTCATTGACACTTTTATCTTCCTCACACTGAATACAAAGATCTGTGTGGATATGACTGCTTATATATTTTTTATATTTAAGCCAATTTGTTTTAAAGTAATATTTTTCAATATGAAATTTTGAAATGTTAGTCCTCCCGTAATGAGATACTATAATTGGGGAATGATCAGAAGATAAATCATATGACATTTCTGTAGATATTGAATTTCGATTAATATTTTTTGTTATGGCAAAGTCTATGAGATCAGGAATTTTTTTAGGATCAGCAGGCCAGTATGTTGGTTGTTCAGGGGACACAATATCCAGGCCATTTTTGCGATCAACTAATGCTTTATAAAGCTGTCTACCTCTGGGATTCATTAGTCGAGAGCCCCAGTAAGTATGTTTGTTCATAGCACGTCGATGTTTTTATTCTGCATGAAGTGGGATACCTCTGATTTGTGTTGGTTTAAACCGTTTGCATTCCAGAAACATAGTCTCAAATAAATATTTTTTTTGCTAAGAGGATTTGTATCATTTGGTTCTGCGCTCTTAAAAGCTCTTGTATTGTGTTTTGCATGGATGACATAAAGTTTGTCATATTTTGATTAAGAGAGGTAATATTCTGGGTTGGAAGCGTGCATAAGTGCTTCCAACCCTCCCGTATTTTGGGGAACACAAGGTTGCTGGTAACCCGTTCTCAAAACATTGGCATAAGAACCTGCTACATTCTTAGGCTGATCAATTTGAGTGGATTGTGAATTTAATTGTGTTGAGGCTGCTTGCTTGTTCAATAGCGGAACTTCAGAATTGACTGCTGGATAGGTGTTTTCAAATTTGTAGGTTGGTACTTCAGATGTTTTCCCTCTTATTAGCTTTTGCCTCTCTTAATCTGTTCAATAACTCCTTATAAACTGGGCACCCGCGGTAGTTGGCTGAATGATCGCCATCACAGTTACCACATTTTCTTCTGAGACCATTCTTTAGGATATCACATTGTGATGAAGAATGAAGGTCTCCGCATGCCACACACACTGTTCGCAAAGTACAATAATTTGTAGAATGTCCAAACTCTTGACAATTGCCACATTGAACAGGACGATTTCTTTTAAGAGGCTCCTCAATGGTTATTCTATGATTTAACAGATATCGTGTTGAGTAAATTGGGTGAGTTTCATTTCACCTCAATTTATTTTTTTCTGTCTCCAACTCGACTCTAAACATTGGCTGAGGAATTTTATCCTTGTTAAATATTGTTACGAAATTGTACTTGAATTCAAATATAACGATTAAATGGTGGGAGCTCATAGTACAATATTCGTATATCTATGTCAAATTGCAGAAAAACATATTTTATGAAAAAGTACCAAAAATAAACACAATTTGTATCCCTTTCCAAAAAGTACCAAACTTATATTTTTTATTTTTTGATAAGTAAAGAATACGATTAAAATTCTGTTTCTATGTTTATTGGTTTAAAAGATACATAGGGTGCCAAAAAAGTACCAAAATACAGTTTTTACCCGTTTTCTCCCCTAAAAGGTTCGAATTTCGAAAAAATACGAACCTTTTAGCAGATTTTTTAAATGGAGTAAAATGCAATTTTAAGTATGTTTGTATCTTTGTTATTTTTAACGATATAAGGTTACTGAATTTACCCGTTTTTACCCCCTAAACGTTCGAATTTCCAAAAATCTCTTCTTAGTGGATTGTTTTGGGGAGGGAGGAACCCATAGTTAAAATTTCATGATTCTAGCTTCAGTAGTTTGGGCTGTGCGAATCAGTCATTCAGTCAGTAACGTTGCTCTTTTATATACACTCAGGTCTCGTTTTATGCGATAGATGCGTTCCAAAAAAACGCATAAATTGAATTCGCATAAAACGGTACTCTAGCTCCATATAAAAAATTCTGAAAAACCGCATAAATTCAAATTTTAATTAAAAAACCAAAGCAAAATCGCATGAAAAATCAACAAAAATATATTTATTTCATTTACTAAAACAGTAAAAACAAACCACGTTTAAAAAAAAAATAAACAAAACTATAATATTAATTCATTAATTACAGAAAAAACTGAAAATGATCCAAAAAATGAGCTAAAACATTTTTTAAGGAAATTCTGTAAATATGTATGATTAATCTGAATCACTGAATACTTGTCTGCATCGTTTTGGAATTGGTTCAACGTCAGTTTCATCACTAGATGATATAATCATATTCTAAAATATCATTTTCATCCCTAGAATTTAAAAAATCTAAAATTTTAAAATCTGTTAAAATTTTAAAAAAATCGTTAAATTAAAAATCGCATAAATTTTAATCCGCATAAAACGAGATCTAAGTGTATATAGAATAAGATCCCAGCGGGAAAAAGATGCAGTAAGGCTTTCTTTTGCAGACACAAGGACTTCTAGCCGCATTGCAAAATCATTTCAATTTTTCATGGCGTGTCATTGCGAGCCAAGGCCTTGCTCAATCTCTGCTGTTAGAGGGCTGAGATAAGGCCTACTTAGGAAGGGCTACTAGAAGGCCTACTTTGCAAGGGCTTCTAGAAGGCCTAATTGGGAAGAGCTATTAGAAGGGCTATTCGAAGGGCTACTATATGGTCTTATGTCTGTACAAAAACCTCTCATTACTAATGAAAGGCCTGTAGAGAAGGCCTGTAGAGAAGGTCTAATAAAGTGTCTAAAAGAGAAAAAACCATTAGAATATGGCATCAAAGGATGGCCTATGAAAAGTCGAGCATTTTCAAGTTTTATAGAACGTCTACCATGGAAGACCTATTTAAAGTCTTATTAGAAGATCTTAAATAAAAATAAGAATTAAAATGAAGGCCCTAATTTTGTAAATCACATCACAAAGTGATATTTATATGGAAAGCAAAAACAAAATTTCAAAAATTAGTTTTTGGTTTATATACAAATTTTTAATAGAACAAACGCACCAAAATTCAAGCGTTGATTTGCCTTTCATAATTTGAAAATTTTGTGTATAAAACAAATTTTTAAAATTTTGTTTTGCTTTCCATATAAATATCACTTTGGTGCCGTGATTTACAAAATTAGGGCCGAAGTTATTTGTTTAATTTTTTGAAACATGATAATTTCTGATTACATACTTAAAAACAACAAAAATAAATAAGAAGCCACATCAAGCAATTTATTGTTGTAAATTTTGTAAAGAGAGTTAAACAAAGAGATGCAGAGTATTTTATTTTTTGATGTAGAATATTTTTATTTAACCACTTGTTATTAGAAGGGGATTCATAGGCCTTCTTGAACACCTTCTAAGAGCAGGCGGTGTGGAATGAGTATCGGATCTTTTAGAATGTGTAAGTATGCCTTTTAGTAGGCCTACAAACTGAAGTCCTATAATTTTTTCCCGCTGGGTATGCATTAAAACCCACATATTTATTTATACGAAATTGAAATATCTAAATTTATTCTGCATACTTTAGGGGGCTTTTTATTACAGTTGACTGTACTCAAAAAAGCCGGTTTTAGCCGGAATTTTAAAATTTTTTATCTTTACAAACCATCTCCTGAAAATTTCGAGTCGAATAAAAAACAAGTAAGAGGCTATATTCGGCTATGCCGAATCTTATATACCCTTCACCTTTGTTGTGAATGCATTATTATTTTTTATAATAATTTGTATATGTACAGTAGCGAGCATAAAAAATGCAACGCTATGCAATGTGATTTTCAACAGCACTGATTTTGCTCAAAAAGATATCCAATTGTCCACATCTGCTGTTTTTATATTCTTATTGATCATTGGCAATTATTGTATGACATTTTGTCCAATATTTTTTTACGTAAGGATAATTATGAAATTTTTAGTAAAAACAGTGGTAAAATTGTGCGTGCAAAAAAAAATGCAACTCTGAGAAAATTGACTTGATTTTTAACATTTTGAAAAAAATAATTATAAAAAATGCTAAAACTATGACAATGCTGCATTACCATCATTTACTATTAATACAAATAAATTTAAGGACATTAAAATTCAAAAGGATAAACATTTTATCCAAAAACGCCATCCTCCTATTCCGTTATAAAAATTTAGATATATTTAAGAATTGTGTTATAATTAGAGTGCCGAAATAATTTTGATGGCTAGTTTTGAATTCGATTTTATTGAAATAAAACTAAAATGTTAGACATTGAAGTAATCAAAGCTGTGTTACCTGATCCATGGAAGGTGACATCATATATTTGATGATACCCAAACGAACACATGTGGACATTTATGACTATTGCAACCTCCAAAAGATAATTTAATGATGCAAATATAATAAGGAGACACCAATTCAATAAACAATATATTATTTACAAAAATAAATTAAACGCCTATGCTTTTCGAAGCTGGTCCTTTATACTTAAAATAGTGCAGTCATATGATATGGAAGGTCATTTAACGCAATTTTAATTTATTCGAGTCTGATAGACAGATCTAGTTACTCAGGCCGTCTGGTCAGAGATATTCCCTTAAATAATAAATTAAAATAGTAAAAAATTGCGATAGCTTAGTAATCACGTAAGCTTAATATAGGATTCTATGAAATAGGAACAGTGTCTAATTTAATATTATTTACAGTTGTTTTCCTCTGTGTTGGAATTTGTTCACTTACCAAACTAAATATATATTTGAATATGATTTCATTATTTGCAATTTTTCAAGACCACGTGATGTCATATGATTGTGAAAATATTATTTTAGCATTAAATTTCAGCACCCTTCTAACATTAACTAGTCATATCCTTTTGATATTGAGCTCTTATACACTCAGTTTTAGGCACACCACCACAATTATTTGATTTATTTTTCATAGAGAATATCCGCAAAATTTTAAATTGGTAAAAAAATAAATAAAAATTCTTAAAATTTCCTTGGTTTTCGAAAAATTCACCATATTGAACGAAAAATGCATCATTCGTTAATTCTGTTATCCTTTGTAGATATCATATCCTTGAATTAACAGTAAATTACAGTATTGTAACAGTATTATAGTTTTTAGCAATTTTTTATAATTATTTTTTTCAAAATTTTAAAAATCAATTTTACCACAGTTTACTGTAAAATATATTTTACATTTAATTGCTGACGAACAGATTATATTGTAGGTTACAAACGAAATGACAATCTTATATATCATGAATTCCATGTCACGCACTGTTACAGCGTGCGAATAATTGCAACGGATTTTGTTAAGATAATAATTTTTTTTAATGCAAATTTGTCATTTTCATTATTCAATTTTATACACTTTCCAAAATGTGTAAAGGATTTATTAATCGGTTTTCTAGTTTCGTTGGTGTAAAACAAAATGTATCGTACGAACATTATTTCTTATTCTATTAAACTACATTTATCTTGGAATTTCGTTGATATTTATTCCTATGTATTATATATAAATATATGCAATTTATAAACAAACTTTTAGGAAAAATTTTTTTTTTACTTACTGAAAATTTCGAATCGAATAAAAAAAAATCGGCCAAATCGCTCCAGTCTTTCTCACGTGATGCCATTACATATGTATGTACATGGACCATTTCATTTTTATATATACATATATATATACTAGCTGACCCGGTGCGCTTCGCCACCCCAATTAGAAGAAAGAAATAGTACTATTAAGTCTCCCTTTGTGAATCTAATTCAGAGGTTCGCAAAAATATATCCTCTCACCAATACACTTACTCTCACCAACACATTCAATTCTTTATTTTATTCAGTGCACCTACAAACACACAAATACAAAAACTGAAAAAATAAAGAAAAAGTCATACACCAGTGCTCATGCGTATTCCTAGTTGTCTCGTTGAGCGGACAACGACTACTAAAATGTAAGAGCAATTAGCAAATAGAACCACTTTTGAATTCGCATTCACTAAACCATAACCCATCAAGTTTGAATTTTAAATTTGTATAGCATTTCCTATATTAGCAACTAATTTTGTTTCTATAACACTTAATTTTAATAAATTATCACAAAACCGAAACCGATCGGTTTTTAATTTTTTAAAACCGAAACCGAATTGTTCGGTTTTTTGGAAACTCTAGGTCAATTATTATAGAAAATTCAAATAGTACCTATGAGAACAAATAATAAGTACCATGAAGTATGCCCTTAAATTTTCACTCACTTGGGACCATATACGCAAAATTTCATATTTCTATGTCCATTATTATAGAAAATTCAAAAAGTACCATTAGAATATATAAAAAGTTTCTATATCCATTTTTATAGAAAATTCAAAAAGTACCATTAGAATATATAAAAAAGTACCAAAAAGCCCCCACTTGTGGTTTCCCACTCACTCGGGTCCATATAAGCTTAATTTCAAGGTTTTAGGTTAATTTGTGAAGAAATTACAAAAAGTACCATTCGAATAAAGAAAAAGTACCAAAAATTATACTCCTAGAATTCTAACTCACTTAGGACCATATATGCTTAATTTCATGGTTCTAAGTCCATTGTTATAGAAAATTCAAAAAGTACCATTAGATGAATAAAACAGTACCTATAGTTCAGTTCTCACATTTTGATACCTAAATATTATACCCTATTCCTAATACTAACTTCACTCAGATACATATCTGCTAACTTAAATGTCGATAAGTGAAATAACTTAAAATATTAAAAAAGTACCGTTAGGAGAAAAGTACCAATTTCCCCTTTCCTCCTTGAACACCCCTCAAGTTTAAAATTTAAAAATATTCCATTTTGCCAAAATTGTATATGCTACAGACGTGTCTCAAAATATGTCTGAATGTTTTAAAAAAAGTACCAAACTGTTTACCCGGATTTGGGCCAATATACAACTTTTTTTTAACTTTTTATTTATTTATTGAATCTGCCTATATCATTAGGCCTAACAATAAGTGATTAAATCTTATAACTAAAATTAAAACTAATTGCTCTCTAAAGAGAGCATTGCTTGATGCATGGACCTCATCTTAGCGGGGTGGTAGATCTACTCTACAAAGCCTTGATCTGGTTTGGCTCTGTGCGAGAAGCCGAGCAAGCGGATTTGGGTGTGATTGCAGTTTCAGTATATATTTATCGCGGACTTTCTTAAACTCATCCTTCACTAGTGGCACTTCCAAGTCCCTGTGGATGTTTTCATTTCTTATGTACCATGGTGCACCCGTCATGGTCCAAAGAATTTTAGACTGGGCCCTCTGTATAAGCTCAATACTGGAATTACTGGCCGTTCCCCACAATTGGATTCCATATGTCCAAATTGGTTTTAAAAATAAAAATTTCTTGAACGTTGTTTCCCTTTTTTCATATGTGGCAACTATTTTTTTCATTGTTTACAAAAATCGAATTTCAAATAATTCCAACAAACTTCAAAAATATTTTTGAGAGAGAGAAGTGGAACTACCTTGTTTTTTTTCTATCATGTTCTAGAAGGCCTAATTGGGAAGAGCTATTAGAAGGTCTACTTTGGAAGGGCTATGGTCTTATGTCTGTACAAAAACCTCTCATTACTGCTATAATGAAAGGCCTGTAGAGAAGGTATACTAAAGTGTCTAAAAGAGAAAAAACCATTAGAATATGGCATCAAAGGATGGCCTATGAAAAGTCGAGCATTTTCAAGTTTTATAGAACGTCTACCATGGAAGACCTATTTAAAGTCTTATTAGAAGATCTAAAATAAAAATTAAAATGAAGGCCATAATTTTGTAAATCACATCACAAAGTGATATTTATATAGAAAGCAAAAACAAAATTTCAAAAATTTGTTTTTGTTTTATATATGTTTTATTAACAGAACAAACGCACCAAAATTCAAGCGTTGATTTGCCTTTCATAATTTGAAAATTTTGTGTATAAAACAAAAACAAATTTTTAAAATTTTGTTTTTGCTTTCCATATAAATATCACTTTGGTGACGTGATTTACAAATTAGGGCCGAAGTTATTTGTTTAATTTTTTGAAATATGATAATTTCTAATTACATACCTAAAAACAACAAAAATAAATAAGAAGCCATATCAAGCAATTTATTGTTGTGAATTTTGTAGAGTTAATCAAAGAGATGCAGAGTATTTTATATTTTTGATGTAGAATATTTTTATTTAACCACTTGTTATTAGAAGGGGATTCATAGGCCTTCTTGAACACCTTCTAAGAGCAGGCGGTGTGGAATGAGTATCGGATCTTTTAGAATGTGTAAGTATGCCTTTTAGTAGGCCTACAAACTGAAGTCCTATAATTTTTTCCCGCTGGGTATGCATTAAAACCCACATATTTATTTATATGAAATTGAAATATCTAAATTTATTCTGCATACTTTAGGGGGCTTTTTATTACAGTTGACTGTACTCAAAAAAGCCGGTTTTAGTCGGAATTTTAAAATTTTTTATCTTTACAAACCATCTCCTGAAAATTTCGAGTCGAATAAAAAACAAGTAAGAGGCTATATTCGGCTATGCCGAATCTTATATACCCTTCACCTTTGTTGTGAATGCATTATTATTTTTTATAATAATTTGTATATGTACAGTAGCGAGCATAAAAAATGCAACGCTATGCAATGTGATTTTCAACAGCACTGATTTTGCTCAAAAAGATATCCAATTGTCCACATCTGCTGTTTTTATATTCTTATTGATCATTGGCAATTATTGTATGACATTTTGTCCAATATTTTTTTACGTAAGGATAATTATGAAATTTTTAGTAAAAACAGTGGTAAAATTGTGCGTGCAAAAAAAAATGCAACTCTGAGAAAATTGACTTGATTTTTAACATTTTGAAAAAAATAATTATAAAAAATGCTAAAACTATGACAATGCTGCATTACCATCATTTACTATTAATACAAATAAATTTAAGGACATTAAAATTCAAAAGGATAAACATTTTATCCAAAAACGCCATCCTCCTATTCCGTTATAAAAATTTAGATATATTTAAGAATTGTGTTATAATTAGAGTGCCGAAATAATTTTGATGACTAGTTTTGAATTCGATTTTATTGAAATAAAACTAAAATGTTAGACATTGAAGTAATCAAAGCTGTGTTACCTGATCCATGGAAGGTGTCATCATATATTTGATGATACCCAAACGAACACATGTGGACATTTATGACTATTGCAACCTCCAAAAGATAATTTAATGATGCAAATATAATAAGGAGAAACCAATTCAATAAACAATATATTATTTACAAAAATAAATTAAACGCCTATGCTTTTCGAAGCTGGTCCTTTATACTTAAAATAGTGCAGTCGTATGATATGGAAGGTCATTTAACGCAATTTTAATTTATTCGAGTCTGATAGACAGATCCAGGTACTCAGGCCGTCTGGTCAGAGATATTCCCTTAAATAATAAATTAAAATAGTAAAAAATTGCGATAGCTTAGTAATCACGTAAGCTTAATATAGGATTCTATGAAATAGGAACAGTGTCTAATTTAATATTATTTACAGTTGTTTTCCTCTGTGTTGGAATTTGTTCACTTACCAAAATAAATGGATATTTGAATATGATTTCATTATTTGCAATTTTTCAAGACCACATGATGTCATATGATTGTGAAAATATTATTTTAGCATTAAATTTCAGCACCCTTCTAACATTAACTAGTCATATCCTTTTGATCTTGAGCTCTTATACACTCAGTTTTAGGCACACCACCACAATTATTTGATTTATTTTTCATAGAGAATATCCGCAAAATTTTAAATTGGTAAAAAAATAAATAAAAATTCTTAAAATTTCCTTGGTTTTCGAAAAATTCACCATATTGAACGAAAAATGCATCATTCGTTAATTCTGTTATCCTTTGTAGATATCATATCCTTGAATTAACAGTAAATTACTGTATTGTAACAGTATTATAGTTTTTAGCAATTTTTTATAATTATTTTTTTCAAAATTTTAAAAATCAATTTTACCACTGTTTACTGTAAAATATATTTTACATTTAATTGCTGACGAACAGATTATATTGTAGGTTACAAACGAAATGACAATCTTATATATCATGAATTCCATGTCACGCACTGTTACAGCGTGCGAATAATTGCAACGGATTTTGTTAAGATAATAATTGTTTTTAATGCAAATTTGTCATTTTCATTATTCAATTTTATACACTTTCCAAAATGTGTAAAGGATTTATTAATCGGTTTTCTAGTTTCGTTGGTGTAAAACAAAATGTATCGTACGAACATTATTTCTTATTCTATTAAACTACATTTATCTTGGAATTTCGTTGATATTTATTCCTATGTATTATATATAAATATATGCAATTTATAAACAAACTTTTAGGAAAAATTTTTTTTTTACTTACTGAAAATTTCGAATCGAATAAAAAAAAATCGGCCAAATCGCTCCAGCCTTTCTCACGTGATGCCATTACATTAGAGTGACAATCAGTTGTATGGAAAAAAATTTTTGTTAAAATTTTGAAGAGTGCCGGGTGGAATATTGTGACACTAGGCCTAAATGTTAAGTGCTGAAAATTTGAGCCAAATCGGGCAACGATTTCTGGACGCGCATCGAGGTCAAAGTTCAGATATATGCAAAATTTTACTGTTAATATGGAATAAATAGGTGAAACTCGTTAACTTTCTGCATTGTTTTCTAGAAATATGTAGATTTATTTATATTAATGAATATTACATTAAAAAAAAGTTTTGGAAATTAACCCTGTATCTCCTTTGGTTCAAAATGACCCAATACTGTATTATCGCCAAAATTAGAGAAAAATGCAAATTTTTCAGTTTTTGAAAAAATGTTGCTACTAAATAAATACTTTTGCAATTGAATGCAAAAGAATCGAAATATGTACGTAATTATCGTTGTAATGAAATATAAATGACAAAATTTGATTAAAAAATGTTAAAGTTATTACAAATTCGCCAGACCATTACCGTGTTTCAGGCCAATTGAACAAAAAATTTTGAAAAAAAATTTAGATATTTCGAGAAAAATTCAAATAAAAGCTCATTTTTACTTAAAATATGTCCATATTTACTTGTATATAAGTTTTTGTCTTCGTAGGATACCGTTAACCTATTCGCAGGTATGGCCAAAAAAATATTTTTTTTTAACGGCTGTTTCAAAACTCCATTTTCAAATTTTTAAAAATTTTGTTAAACAAATTTCAGATTTTTTCGATCATCACATTGGGGTTTATTGAGATCAAAATAGGGAATAAAAATATGAAAAAATTATGCCAATACCTCTTACAGTTTGTTCGTACCTGCGATTGAAATTTTGCGTTTTTCAAGAAAAACTAATTTTTTGTCCATATTTAGGCGAATGAGTCCAATTTCCTTACTGTTATAAATTTTAAGTAAAACCTATTCATAATATTATAGTCCTTATAATTTTAAATATGTTCTGAAAGTTTTACTAAAATCGGAAAACGATTACCTTTGAATCGTGAAGGTCAAAGGTCAAATTTTTCAATATTTGGAATTTCTAATGAAAAGATAGCGAAATGTTACATATTTTTGGGCCGATTTTCATGAAGCTTGAGGAAAATATAACATAAAGTCCAGAATTTAAAATAACAGCACAAAAATGGAAATTAACCCTTAGCAGCACTTGGGGTCCAAATTATTCTCAACTTTTAAAATCAAGAAAAACACAACCATTTTGACCCCAAGTCCTCTTAAAAGTTAAAATTCATTTTTGCACTGTTGTTGTAAATGCTAGACCCCAATATATATTTTCCTCAAGTTTCATGAAAATCGGCCCAAAAATATGTAACATTTCGATATCTTTTCATTAGAAATTCCAAATATTGAAAAATTTGACCTTTGACCTTCACGATTCAAAGGTTATCGTTTTCCGATTTTAGTAAAACTTTCAGAACATATTTAAAATTATAAGGACTATAATATTTATAGTCCTTATAACAGTAAGGAAATTGGACTCATTCGCCTAAATATGGACAAAAAATTAGTTTTTCTTGAAAAACGCAAAATTACAATCGCAGGTACGAAAAAACTGTAAGAGGTATTGGCATAATTTTTTCATATTTTTATTCCCTATTTTGATCTCAATAAACCCCAATGTGATGATCGAAAAAATCTGAAATTTGTTTAACAAAATTTTTAAAAATTTGAAAATGGAGTTTTGAAACAGCAGTTAAAAAAAATTATTTTTTTTGGCCATACCTGCGAATAGGTTAACGGTATCCTACGAAGACAAAAACTTATATACAAGTAAATATGGACATATTTTAAGTAAAAATGAGCTTTTATTTGAATTTTTCTCGAAATATCTAAATTTTTTTTGTAAATTTTTTGTTCAAGTGGCCTGAAACACGTTAATGGTCTGGCGAATTTGTAATAACTTTAACATTTTTTAACCAAATTTTGTCACTTATATCTCATTACAACGATAATTACGTACACATTTCGATTCTTTTGCATTCAATTGCAAAAGTATTTATTTAGTAGCAAAATTTTTAAAATATCTGAAAAATTTGCATTTTTTCCGAATTTTGGCGATAATACAGTTTTTGGGTCATTTTGACACAAAGGAGATGCAGGGTTAACTTCCAAAAAAAAATGTTTAATGTAATATTCAATAATATAAATAAATCTATACATTTCTAGAAAACAGTGCAGAAATTTAACGAGTTTCACCTATTTATCCCATATAAATAGTATAATTTTGCATATATCTGAACTTTGACCTCGATGCGCGTCCAGAAATCGTTGCCCGATTTGGCTCAAATTTTCAGCACTTAACATTTAGGACTAGTGTCACAATATTCCACCCGGCACTCTTTGAAATCTAAAAAAAAAATCGGCTGTCACTCTAATGTACATGGACCATTTCATTTTTAAAATGAATAAACAATTTTTCGTCCGGCACTGGCTGGACTAACTAAATTATAATTATTAGATATAAGATTTTTTTTTGTTGACAATTTGGCCAAACAGGTGTTTTTTTTATCCATATAACTTATTACCTATTGTTCTTAGCAAAATGTGTCCCAAATAGTTTAGATAGCTATTTATGCAATCTTTCGAAAAAAAAAAATTAAAAAAATTTAATAAAATATTTTTGATTTTTTTTTTTAAATCAAAAATATTTTTGACTTTTTTTCAAAATGGGCCCTTTTTATTTTTTTTTATTTCTTTAAGAAAGCTTAGGTCTTTTCCTAAGCGACCTATATGGTCGCTTAGTGGGATGCGAGTGGGATATCTATCAAAAAAAATATTTTGTAACTCAAGATTTAAAATTTTTGAATTTTTTTGCAAAATCAAAAACTTTGTTGACTTTTTTTAAAAAAATGGACCCATTTTTTAATTTTTTTTTTTGCTCAGAAGAAAGCTTATGTGTTTTCCTTTAACACCTTTTTTGTCGCTTAGTGGGATGCGAGTGGGATATCTATAAAAAAAATGTTTTGTAACTCAAGACAAAGGTTTTTAAATTTGCACTATTTTAATTTTTTTCATATTTGTGTGTAAACCTTAAAAATTAAACTTACGCAGAGAAACTAGACACATTAGCCTTTCCGATGGTATGTAACATACCCAACTAAAATTTCATAGCCTCGATACTGTAATACCCATAATATGTTAACCTCAGGAATAAAAATCACTTTTTTCTATGGAAATGTTGAATAATTTAATTTTGTTATTTATTTGTAATAATAATTAATTTAATATATAATAATAATAATAATAATAATAAAAAGATGAATAGTTTAGTAAAATTTAATCTTAATCACAATAGATCAATTTATATAATAACTATTTTTACACTTAATTTATGAAGTTTTTAAATTTTCAAATATCCATACTTTTATCCTCCTTATTTGTCACCTTTATTAGCTGCTTTTTTTTGTCAATCCTTTCTTGGCGTTATTAGATTCAGCTACTGATTTCGCTGCTGGCTTCTTTTTTGGCTTTGGAAAGAAATCGCATTGAGTAGTTGCAGAAAACTTTTTTAATTTGAGTCTTCCATCGACAAGCGGTATGAAAGCATGGTATTGAGCAGTGCCATCGATTGTTACCGCAGCATCGAATCTGCTCTTTAGTGTTTTCAATGTTTCCTCATGATCGTCTTTGCTACTAAAAACTATTTTAGTTTCTTTACAATAATTCTTTGCCCAATGGAATAAAGCAGTCGCATCTAAGATGCGATCTTGATGAGAGCACTGGAGGCTATACTTCGCTGCATTTCTTTTGAGGTTTGCTCCAATACCATCACATGCTCCTTTACCATGAGCAGTAGGATGAAAATGCCACTCAGCTGGCATTCCAAAATCTTTTTCATGAGCTGTAAGATTTGCGAAGCTACTTTTGTTTTTAAAATGTTGACGAGCTCCGTCCGAAACGTAGTATACCTTTTCTACTGTAAATTTTGATTTTAGATAATTTAGTATTATCTTCTGGTACTCATAAACTGCAACGGTGTCATGTTTTAAATCGTCGGACATGATTGCCATACTTTTGTGTTCCAGGTTTTCTTCTTTCATGTAGTAAATAACTACTGTGAATATAGTTGCTTGGTCGTTATTGAAGTGGAATGCTTGTATGGAATCCTGAAGAACATATTTATAGTTCTCTGCGAAATCAAATGAAATAATGAATTCACCAGACTTCAAATGTGTTTTCAAGTCCTTGAAGAATGACCACTGCTCTTTGACTAAAAAGTCATGGGTTCTCAAATTTAGCAATCGTCTACACAGTTCTTCCACAAAATCATCCACATTTAAAATTATGGTTTTCAGTGTGCATCTTTCAGTCTGAAGCCAAGATTCAAATTTTAACTCCTCAATACATTCTCGATCAAAAGAGTTGATTAAATTTTCTTTGATGGATTTGGTTTCCGGGCAATTCGAACATTCACCTAAGTGGCAAGAAGTTGTAATGGTGTAAATCTTCTGATGAATCATCTTTTAAGTAATTTAAGTTGATTTCCTTCAACATCAATTTAACATTTTCATGGTAAATACAAACACATACTGTGTGAGTTCCGCTGCTTTCTGCCAAAACGCAATGTTTTGGCCTCAGTTGTGTAAATTTTGTGAATCCAATTTTGACATCCTCGTATTCAGATTGAAATGTTGCGAATAATTCATTCAGGTTACAGAGAACCATTCTCTTCTGCATTTGAACTTTCTTGCCATCGATTCGTACAGACATCCAGTCTTTCATCCCTGGCATCAGGCGACTCATATCATCTCGCTGATAAAACTGAGTTATTAGAGATTTAGTATCGCACTCCAAAGTTTTTCCCTTCTTTTTGTTTGGGAGTGTGAGAATCCCATGCTCAGCAACCAATTGTTTAGCAATTCTTGCTTTTCGTTGAGACGTTCCAAACTCAGTCATTGTTTTTGCAGAACTCCATGTTCTTGGAGCAAGCGTGAGAAGTTGAATTCTTTCAGCTTCACTCTGTGACGTTTTGTATTTCTCTTTTATTTGTTCAAGAACTTCTACTGCATCCTTATGGTATTGGTTTCGACACTCATTCGTTGAATTTGAAAAGTTAGAATAACCATCATCATCAAGAGTTCTGTCTTCATTCTCGGAATTACTTTTGTCTTCATCTGGAATAACTTCAACGCAAGGCTCATTACTATTCAAATTCGGTAATTCGTTCAACTTTCCGAGCTCTTTCCTGCATGATCCACAAATTTTGAATCGTTTTGACAGCGTAGGGAATTTTTTTAATAAGCCGTCGGAAATATTTCGCATATCTGATGATCTGTGCTTCATTTTGTTAAAGGGATTAAAACAAAAAGACGAATAAATTTCATTTTCAACCTTAGCCTTTTTAGAAGTCGTAGACATTTTGAATTTTGTAAGTATTTATGTAAATAACACACGTCATAACTTTAACGCTGTTTCTAAAAAACTGATTTCCGTATGTCTTCAGAATGACAATAAATAGTTTTTTAAGATCATATAGGTAGTACGTTTTAATGAATGAGTCTAAAATCTTTTATTAGGGTCAAAAAGGGCTTACATACTAAAGTACCTAGTTTAACCAAATGTTACAAATAATAATAAAAATAAACCACCATATAAATAACCTACCTGTCAACTTCTACCTCTCCACCCACTTCTTAAAGTCAAATGTCATAAAATAATAAATAAACTGGTACTTCGGAGAAGGGCCATAAAATATTTCCACTTGATTCCAAAAATTTGTTTCTGGGGCACCTGATATTTTAACAATGAAAATCACGTGCGCTGAATACTACATCTAGGATTGACTAAAAAAGCCGCAAGATACAAAACTCAGACAAATTTTGGGGGTGGAAAATTAATAGCGGTCGGCCTCATATTGCACCCCTCCAGTGGCTATTATCGGTCAGTTGTTGTGGTTTTTATTTTTAAGGTTTTAGAAACAATTACACACAAATATGAAAAAAATCAATTTAAAAACATTTGTCTTGAGTTACAAAACATTTATTTTGATAGATATCCCACTCGCATCCCACTAAGCGACCAAAAAGGTTTTAAAGGAAAAGACCTAAGCTTTCTTTTGAGAAAAAAAAATTAATAAAAAAAGAGTCCATTTTGGAAAAAAAAGTCAAAAAGATTTTTGATTTTTAAAAAAAAAGTAAAAAATTGTATGTCTTGAGTTACAAAACATTTTTTTTATAGATATCCCACTTGCATCCCACTAAGCGACAAAAAAGGTGTTAAAGGAAAACACATAAGCTTTCTTCTGAGCAAAAAAAAAAAATTAAAAAATGGGTCCATTTTTTTAAAAAAAGTCAACAAAGTTTTTGATTTTGCAAAAAAAATTCAAAAATTTTAAATCTTGAGTTACAAAATATTTTTTTTGATAGATATCCCACTCGCCCACTAAGCGACCATATAGGTCGCTTAGGAAAAGACCTAAGCTTTCTTAAATAATAAAAAGGGCCCATTTTGAAAAAAAAAGTCAAAAATATTTTTGATTTAAAAAAAAAATCAAAAATATTTTATTAAATTTTTTTAATTTTTTTTTTCGAAAGATTGCATAAATAGCTATCTAAACTATTTGGAACACATTTTGCTAAGAACAATAGGTAATAAGTTATATGGATAAAAAAAACACCTGTTTGGCCAAAATGTCAAATTTTGACCTCCTATAACTCAGAGAGTTCTTGACCGATCTCTGTCCGAATTACTATCCAACATTGGTGCAAATTTCATCGCGATCGGAAGACATCGATTTCAAAAGTTGGTTCAGTTGACGTGAAATGCCCCATATACATATATATATACTAGCTGACCCGGTGCGCTTCGCCACCCCAATTAGAAGAAAGAAATAGTACTATTAAGTCTCCCTTTGTGAATCTAATTCAGAGGTTCGCAAAAATATATCCTCTCACCAACACATTCAATTCTTTATTTTATTCAGTGCACCTACAAACACACAAATACAAAAACTGAAAAAATAAAGAAAAAGTCATACACCAGTGCTCATGCGTATTCCTAGTTGTCTCGTTGAGCGGACAACGACTACTAAAATGTAAGAGCGTAAGAATACGTGTGATTTTATTTTCCACAATTGTGGTATGGGCTGCGCATGTGTGATCTAATTGTAAATGTCTAATTTCATATTTCTGGATCCATTATTATAGAAATGCAAAAGAAAGTTACCACTAAAGTCACCTTTTGTGAATTCAAATTCATTCAGAATCATGTGTGCCTAATTTTAAATTTTTAGCAAATAGAACCACTTTTGAATTCGCATTCAATAAACCATAAACCATAACCCATCAAATTTGAATTTTAAATTTGTATAGCATTTCCTATATTAGCAACTAATTTTGTTTCTATAACACTTAATTTTAATAAATTATCACAAAACCGAAAAAAGCCGAAATTTTTTAAAACCGAAACCGCAGTTTTGAAATTGTTCGGTTTTTTGTAAACTCTAGGTCAATTATTATAGAAAATTAAAAAAGTACCTATGAGAACAAATAATAAGTACCATGAAGTATGCCCTTAAATTTTCACTCACTTGGGACCATATACGCAAAATTTCATATTTCTATGTCCATTATTACAGAAAATTCAAAAAGTACCATTAGAATATATAAAAAGTTTCTATATCCATTTTTATAGAAAATTCAAAAAGTACAATTAGAATATATAAAAAGTACCAAAAAGCCCCCACTTGTGGTTTCCCACTCACTCGGGTCCATATAAGCTTAATTTCAAGGTTTTAGGTTAATTTGTGAAGAAATTACAAAAAGTACCATTCGAATAAAGAAAAAGTACCAAAAATTATACTCCTAGAATTCTCACTCACTTAGGACCATATATGCTTAATTTCATGGTTCTAAGTCAGCGAAATGCAAACTCACACCACTACAGTTTTTAGATATTGTAGTTGTATGAGTTGAGAATTATTCTCTGGCAAAAACAAAAACAAATAGCTGAAATAATGAAATAAACAAGCATAAAAGCGTAACACAACCTGCTTCTATCAATGCTCATGCGAGACTGACTGTTTTTATTCAATGTGTGTGCTTGCGTACATGTGAAAATAAAAACAAGAGAGCTCATTTGAGAGCTCATTGCATTTCGCTGTTCTAAGTCCATTGTTATAGAAAATTCAAAAAGTACCATTAGATGAATAAAAAAGTACCTATAGTTCAGTTCTCACATTTTGATACCTAAATATTATACCCTATTCCTAATACTAACTTCACTCAGATACATATCAGCTAACTTAAATGTCGATAAGTGAAATAACTTAAAATATTAAAAAAGTACCATTAGGAGAAAAGTACCAATTTCCCCTTTCCTCCTTGAACACCCCTCAAGTTTAAAATTTAAAAATATTCCATTTTGCCAAAATTGTATATGCTACAGACATGTCTCAATGTTTTAAAAAAAGTACCAAACTGTTTACCCGGATTTGGGCCAATATACAACTTTTTAGTGATTAAATCTTATAACTAAAATTAAAACTAATTGCTCTCTAAAGAGAGCATTGCTTGATGCATGGACTTCATCTTAGCGGGGTGGTAGATCTCCTCTACAAAGCCTTGATCTGGTTTGGCTTTGTGCGAGAAGCCGAGCAAGCGGATTTGGGTGTGATTGCAGTTTCAGTATATATTTATCGCGGACTTTCTTAAACTCATCCTTCACTAGTGGCACTTCCAAGTCCCTGTGGATGTTTTCATTTCTTATGTACCATGGTGCACCCGTCATGGTCCAAAGAATTTTAGACTGGGCCCTCTGTATAAGCTCAATACTGGAATTACTGGCCGTTCCCCACAATTGGATTCCATATGTCCAAATTGGTTTTAAAATGATTTTATACAGGGTGACTTTATAGTCCAGGCTTAACTTTGATTGGTCACTTATTAACCAGTAAAGGCTAGATGCTTTTAACATCATGTGAAGTCTCTTGGTTTCTATATGACGGCGCCAAGTAAGTCTTATATCTAAGTGAATACCAAGGTATGTAACATAATCGGACTGAGGTATATTAACATTGTTAAGTGTGACAGGTGGACAGCATCCCCACCTCAGTGTGAACGTAACATGTTAGATTTTTAACTCATTTACACGTATTCTCCATTTGTTTAACCATGTTTCCACACATCTTAAGTAGCCATCTAGTATACTAGATGCTATATATGGGTTTTCATGCGAGCTAATAATTGCGGTGTCATCAGCAAATGTAGAAATAGTCAATTCATCACTCGTAGGCAAATCAGAGGTGTAAATCAAATAGAGGGTAGGTCCAAGAACACTTCCTTGTGGTACTCCTGCTCCAATCCTATGTTCTCTTGTCACGTAATCATTGTACTTAACTGTAAATATACGGTCCGATAGATAAGATTCCAATAGTTTATGAGTAGATGGTGGCAGCAAACATTTTATTTTATATACCAGGCCTTTGTGCCATACTTTGAGCGACATCCAAAAATATAGATGAACAATATTTCTTTAATTCAAAAGATTTTCTTATCTCTGCGGTTATACGATTAACTTGTTCGATTGTTCCGTGGCGTTCCCGGAAACCAAATTGATGAACTGGGATTATATTTTTCTCATTTGAAAATGGTATGATTTTCTTTTGGAACACTTTTTCGAACAGTTTCGATAAGCAAGGAAGCAAGCTTATTGGTCTATAGGAGGATGGTACGGTCAATTCCTTACCTGGCTTTGGTATCATTATTATCTGAGAAGTTTTCCAATTTGTCGGAAAAACTCCATGTTTAAAGATCGCATTAAATATTGTAGACAGCACAATTATTGCCACACTCGGTAGGTTTTTAATCATAGTAGGTGTAACAGAATCATTTCCAGGTGATTTTTTAATATTATATTATCCTTGATTACTTCGTTAATGTCTTCTGGGCTTATAGCTAATATGTCATCATTAAATAATGTTGACACAGGTGGCTCTTCAAGTTCAAAAACAGTTGTTGGAGAGTTTGGTTGAAAGACTGTCTTAAGTGATCGGCAAATATTTTAGCCTTTTCCTCCGTGCTGCGAGCCCAGGTACCGTCAGCTTTCCTTAAAGGGCTTTGCCCCTCTACCGGTGGCTTGATATTTTTCGTTGCCTTCCAAAGGGAAAAATTTGTGTGTTTGGTATTTGTTAAACTTTGAATGTAATTTCTATTTCTGCGATCCTCTTCAATTGAAGGGCTTTTTTCAGATTTTTACTAGCAGCAGTCAGCCTCTGCTTTGCAGCAGGTGATCTATTTTGTTTCCATTCTCTTCTGAGTTTTCTCTTTTCTAAAAGAAGTCGTTCAATATCTGAGTTGGAAATGTGCATATCAGTTTTAGGAAATATTTGACTCTTTGAATGATTTAGAGCCGATACAATTAATGACGTAAAGTCATTGACACTTTTATCTACATCTTCCTCACACTGAATACAAAGATCTGTGTGGGTATGACTACTTATATATTTTTTATATTTAAGCCAATTTGTTTTAAAGTAATATGTTTCAATATGAAATTTTGAAATGTTAGTCCTCCCGTAATAAGATACTATAATTGAGGAATGATCAGAAGATAAATCATATGACATTTCAGTAGATATTGAATTTCGATTAATATTTTTTGTTATGGCAAAGTCTATGAGATAGGATCAGCAGGCCAGTATGTTGGTTGTTCAGGGGACACAATATCCAGGCCATTTTTGCGATCAACTAATGCTTTATAAAGCTGTCTACCTCTGGGATTCATTAGTCGAGAGCCCCAGTAAGTATGTTTGTTCATAGCACGTCGATGTTTTTATTCTGCATGAAGTGTGATACCTCTGATTTGTAATGGTTTAAACCGTTTGCATTCCAGAAACATAGTCTCAAATAACTAATTTTTTTGCTAAGAGGATTTGTATCATTTGGTTCTGCGCTCTTAAAAGCTATTGTATTGTGTTTTGCATGGATGACATAAAGTTTGTCATATTTTGATTAAGAGAGGTAATATTCTGGGTAAGTGCATAAGTGCTTCCAACCCTCCCGTATTTTGGGGAACACAAGGTTGCTGGTAACCCGTTCTCAAAACATTGGCATAAGAACCTGCTACATTCTGTGAGGCCACTTTTCTATATTTATTCCCATTGATTCAATTTTCTCATATCTTTATGCATTAATTTGTTTAAGTGTATGAAATAAAACAAATATGTTCTATATAGCATTGAAATTTAGTTTAAAACTTTTCATAAATTTTATTCATTCTTAGAAAAATTTTCAAACAGGAAGTGTTAAATATAAAAATATTTTTCAATTTAAAAAGTTCAATAAATAGAACAAAGATATTTCTTGCGATTTGAGTTGACCTACATTTTGATTGGATAAAATAAAGGTAAATTTTAATATATTTAGTTTTATTTTAACGTTAGTTTTTTTTAATATTTCGCGTTCCGCATATTTTCAGGACTTACTGAAAAATTTATATTGAAAAGGATCTACACTAGAAAACCGCGAAACTTCAAGGAAATTTTGAAAATATTGGAACAACCAAAATCACCACCGTTAAAATTTTATTGGTTAATCCGTATATGGTTGAAGTACTGAAGAATTTAAGTGGTTTTACTATCAAATGATCAAAAATTTTCAAACTCTAAAAAGTCCTAAACAGATATTACACACTTCTAATTAATTTTGCTCATCAAATATCCAATAATTTTTAAACTACAATTCATCAATTTTAATTAACTAAAATTCTTTTAATAACGTCATATTCATATTTTTTTTAAATTTCATTAACTTTAAATCTATTATATAAACTTTAATCATCACCTAGTAACTTAAAATTAGATATAAGTATTAATACACATATATACATTTAAATACATTCACATACACAAAACACACAGATAAATACTTACACAAACATACACATAAACCTATAAAATCATAAAATTTAAAATTGCAAGTTATTAGTTTCGAATTCATCCCGAACTCATAAGGACTTCAGGCCTGCAGTCATCGTGGGATCTTAAATTGTGGTGAGTTATTTTGATTAATATAAATTTTAACACATATATAAATTTCTAGTAATTTGCAATCATTTAATTATGATAACATAAACTTTACATTTTTATACACAATATTTTATTAATATTAAATACATTGCACTAAATTTTAAAATTATACTTATTTCATTATTTAATGTTATTTTGATATTTTGGTAATTTTTTTTACGATGTTTAAATTAATTTTAACACATTTAATTTTTTTAAAATAAAATATGAATATTGTAATTATGGACAATTAAATTAATTAGAATAATTTCACGAAACATTTAAGTACTCATATAGTACATATAGTGACAGAATGGGTTATTCAGTAATATATTTTTTTTGAATAACATAGGTTTAGGGCGGGTGAAGAATGAAAAGGAATCGGCATCTTTAACCTTTTCACACTAAATTACTTTACATCCTTGGTTTAATATTTTTTTTTATTTTTTTTATTATTATTATTTTGTTTAGTCGACTCACAAAGTTCAGTACATTACTACCTAATTTTTAAATTTTATAGTAACGGACATTATCTAATCTGGAAGAAGAAAAAGAATCACCCCATTTTCCGCTGAGCAAGGCCGGTGTTATAGGTAGTAAACTCTTCTGATAGATAGGATTCGAAATTTGCGTTCGTTACATAAATTTAATGGCGCCCAACGTGGGGCTCAGCGTGAATATGTCTTCATATTGAAGATTGAATTTTAATTTTTTTTAAAACACCTAGCTGTTCTCCTTAAGATTATTGATATTTTGTGAGTTTAACGATATTTCATTCATTTTAACCTTTTAAGTTTATTAAAAAATTAGAGTCTTGTAAAATATTTTCAGGATTTTTAGATTTTCGAAATCTGTGGATATCTAAACCGAAAATTTGTATAAGATAAAGTATTTCCAAAAAAAAAAAAAAAATTAAACTATCATTTGAGATTTGCATTTTTGAGTTTATGCTTAATTATGTGCTCACGATAGTTTAATATAAATCAGGTTTATATTATTAAAACTAGAAATTTTAGATTTGAATTAGATTATGGTTGAGAATTCTGTATCAGATTTTGTAAAGTCAGATACTTACTCTCATAAGATGTTCAAATCTAGTACTTAATATTATTATTATTTTGTTTTGAATTTCTATTATTTGAGATTTACTTCATTTGACTTAAATGTTAATGATGTACTCATTCTGAAATTCAGATCTTAATTAGATTTTCTTTTGATTTATTATTTTTGGGTGTAACGATTTTTTTTTTTTTTTTTTTACTGTCGCTATATGATTGTACTTAAGTGGAGTAGTGAAATGTAACATATATTCATTTTGATTCTTCAGTGACTATAATTATTTAATATGGTTTTGACAAGAAGTCAAGAAAATTTATTGGATTTGAACCAACCTGCCAATGTTAGTTTTACTGTTAATTTAGATTCAAATAATGCCAATCCAACTCAAAATGTTCAAACAACTCGTTCAAGAAGAAGATCTAGAAGTGTTCAAAATGGAACTTCTCAGACAAATGAACAGATTATCAATCAGGATAATGTTAGACAAGTAATATCAGAGTCTTTATGTAATTTTCGTGTTGAAATGAATTCCTTAATTACTAATGAAATTCGTTCAGCTTTTCAAAATTTAACTACTAATTCGAATATTTCTAATTCAAATAATTTTCATAATGCCAATTCAAGTTCATCGGCTTCGGACAATAGACATGATTCAAATTCACCTCACAGAAATGTTCCAATTTCACCACATGAGCCTTTCTTTGCGGAAAAAGTTTTAAATATCATCCGTAATTGGAGATTAAAATTTAGTGGTCATGATAACGAAATGTCGATCGACGAATTCATATATCGTGTAAATATTCTTACCACAAATAATTTAAGGGGTGATTTCGAGCTACTATGTAAGCATGCTCATAGCTTGTTTGAAGGAAAGGCATTAGTATGGTTCTGGCGATTTCACAGACAACATGACGACATTGAATGGGCAACATTGACAAATGCATTAAGAAGACAATACAAAGTAGACTACAGTGATTTCGATATTTTAGATGACATACGTCGACGAAAACAAAAACCAAATGAGAACATAGATGAATATTTAGATGTCATATCAGCAATGACAGACAAATTGAAAAATCCTGTGTCCGACCAAGATTTATGCGAAACTTTAATTCGAAATTTGAAAAGTGAAGTAAGGCATGAACTTCTTCACTTAGAAATAAATAGTGTTTCTATTTTACGACGCGAAGTGAGAAAACACGAGAAGTTTATGAAAGATATTCATGCTTACGAATCTCGAAAAATTACAAAGGGACGTATTTCTGAATTAACGGAACAAAACGATAATGACATAGATTTTACTAATGATAGAAATGAATCCGAAATTTGTGTGATTCAAAATAATCTCAAGTGTTGGAACTGTGATAAAATAGGTCATTCTTACATTGACTGCATGGAGATAAGACGGGTATTCTGCTATGGATGTGGGGTTAAGGATACGTATAAACCTACTTGTCCTAACTGTAGTAAAAAACAACAGGGAAACGGGCAAAAGGATGTTCGTCGGAAGTAGAACGGACATCCGAAACTAATAATCACTACATTGAACACATGACTAATAATCAGGAAACTAAAATTAATATTGACAATACTAATGAACACATACATCCTTTAATGAGACCCTATCACATACGATTACGAGAATACGAAAAAACTCGTTCGAGAATTTTTGGCTCTAATAAGAAAACAATGAGTAGATCTTCAAAACGAATTCGCGATTTTTATCGGAAACTTAAATCATTCAATACCTACATTATTTCATCTATTGTGAATAAGGACATGGATAGTAGGCCATATATACAATTGAAAATTATTGATAGTATGTATTTCGCGCTTTTAGATAGTGGTGCTAATAAAAGTGTAATTGGTGGCGAGTTGGCAATTCAAGTTCCGAATATGAAACAATTTAAAAGATGCAAAGGCAATGTACGAACAGCGGACGGACAAAGTCAAAACATACTGGGAACAATTTTATTGGATATTACTTATCGAGGACATACAAAATTAATAGAATTTTTGGTAGTACCCACAATACAACAAGATATAATTTGTGGTTTTGATTTTTGGACGATCTTTGGACTTAAAATTTGTGTACCTAATATAGGAGAAATTGATTGTACTGATACTAATTCGGATAAAATTAAATTGACTTATGAACAACAACAGAAACTGAACAGAGTGATTTCAGCGTTTCCTAACTCAGAAGTAGAAGGTTTGGGTTGTACCACTCTTATCAATCACTTTATTGATACAGGAGATGCAAAACCTATAAAGCAACGCTACTATCCCATCTCACCCGCTGTTGAAAAACAATTAAGTAGTGAAATAGATAGAATGTTGTCTCTTGGTGTAATTGAAGAAGCTCCAAGTTCACCTTGGTCTTCGCCGACAGTTGTAGTTATTAAGCCCGGTAAGGTGCGAATGTGTGTGGACAGCCGTAAACTAAATTCAGTGACAGTTAAGGACGCGTACCCTATACCAAACATTGACGGACTTATTGCAAGACTTCCTCCAGTTTACTATATTTCAAAAATTGATTTAAAAGATGCTTTCTGGCAAATTAAATTGGAGGAAAGTTCTAAGCCAAAGACAGCTTTTACAGTTCCAAATCGGCCATTGTATCAATTTACAAGAATGCCGTTTGGACTGTGTAATGCACCGCAAACATTGTGCCGACTAATGGACAGGGTTATTCCGTACTACTTAAAATCACATGTTTTTGTTTACTTGGACGACTTACTTATAGTTTCACATACATTTGACGAACATCTAACACATTTGACGGAAGTGGCTTCACAATTGCGTAAGGCTGGATTGACCATTAACGTGAAAAAGAGTAGTTTCGCTCTGAACAAGGTGAAGTATTTGGGATATATAGTGGGAAACGGAACGTTGCAAGTTGACGATGATAAAGTAACAGCCATTAAAGACTTTCCAGTACCAAAATCTATTAAGCACTTGCGACGATTTTTAGGTATGACAGGGTGGTACCGACGGTTTATACATGATTATTCCACTTTGACGTACCCTTTGACAGAACTATTGAGTAAAAAGAAGACTTTTATTTGGACAGAAGAGACACAAGTCGCTTTTGAAAAACTTAAAGAACAATTGACGACAGCACCATTACTTGTACATCCAAATTATAGTAAACAATTTATTTTACAGTGCGACGCTAGCACTTATGGTGTGGGTGCAGTACTAGCACAAGAGGACGATGAAGGGACGGAGCGACCGATTGCCTTTATGTCAAAAAAAATTAAATAAAGCACAAAGAAATTATACTATAACCGAACTTGAATGTTTAGCTGTGGTGTTAGCAATTAAAAAATTTCGATCTTATATTGAGGGACATGATTTTAAGGTAGTAACTGATCATGCCAGCTTAAAATGGCTAATGGGGCAAAGAGACCTGTCTGGCAGATTAGCCAGGTGGTCACTAAAACTACAGGGTTTTAATTTTACAATAGAGCACCGAAGCGGAAAACAAAATATTGTTCCAGACACACTATCTAGAATTCATGAAGGCGAAGATTTTGTAGAGGGTATTGAATTAGAATGCATTCCATCAATTGACCTTAATTCAAATGCTTTTGATTCAGTTGAATACAAAAAACTACGTGAAGATTTCTCAAATTCTGGTTTACCAGATTTCAAAGTCATTGATAAATATATATACAAGCGGACAAATTTTTCGTTAGGACAGAGTGACGAGTCTAATTTATGGAAACTTTTTGTACCAACTGAACTTCGCGAGAACGTTATATACGCTGCACACGATATCCCTAATTCATCTCATGGTGGAATTTGTAAAACTTTGGAAAGAATTAGACGCTATTTTATTGGCCAAAAATTGTGATGGATGTTAAAAATTATATATTAAATTGTAAATTATGTAAGACATCTAAGACACCAACAACAAATTTAAGACCACCATTAGGGCAAATGGTGAACACAGAGAGACCTTTTCAGAGACTTTATATAGATATAATAGGACCTTTACCCCGCACAAGAAATGGAAATATAGGCATAATAATTGTATTAGACCATTTTTCAAAATTTACGTTTTTAAAGCCTTTAAAAAAATTAGTTTCGAAACAGATAATTGAGTTTCTTCGTACAGAAATTTTTGACTGTTATGGAGTACCACAAATTTTAGTATCAGATAACGGAACACAATTTAAATGTAAAGATTTTGAAAAATTTTTGTGTAAGTATGGTATAAAACAATTTTTGACCGCATTTTATAGTCCACAGGCTAATGCTAGCGAACGCGTTAATCGATCCATTAACGAAGCATTGCGATCGTACGTTAGGGATGATCAACGTAATTGGGATAATTACATAAGCAGTATAAATTGTGCTCTACGGAACAGTATACACCAGTCTACAGGTAAAACTCCATATCAGATCGTGTTTGGACAGACAATGATCACACATGGGAAGGACTACGAGCTGTTGAATAAACTAAATCTTTTAGCCGAAACAGACTTGCAAATCGAAAGACAGGATGAATTTTCGGTAATTAGGGATTCCATTCGGAAACATATGGAAACGGCTTATGAAAAGAATGCTCGTTTATACAATTTAAGGTCGCGTGCAAAAGAATATTCTATTGGTCAGGAAGTAATACGACGAAATTTTATGCAAAGTTCGAAAGTTGACAATTTGAATGCAAAATTAGCACCAGTTGGGGTGAGAGCTAAAGTTCTTCGAAGAATCGGAAATGTAAATTATGAATTAAAGGATGTTGACAATGACCGTATTGGGATATACCACGCGAAGGATATCTGGACTTAACGATGTGAATTTAGTTATTTTAGGAAATGAAAATTGTCCTTTACAGAACCAGTTCTTCAGCTTAATTAAGCTTTATACTGTTTCTGTTTTGTGAGGCCACTTTTCTATATTTATTCCCATTGATTCAATTTTCTCATATCTTTATGCATTAATTTGTTTAAGTGTATGAAATAAAACAAATATGTTCTATATAGCATTGAAATTTAGTTTAAAACTTTTCATAAATTTTATTCATTCTTAGAAAAATTTTCAAACGGGAAGTGTTAAATATAAAAATATTTTTCAATTTAAAAAGTTCAATAAATAGAACAAAGATATTTCTTGCGATTTGAGTTGACCTACATTTTGATTGGATAAAATAAAGGTAAATTTTAATATATTTAGTTTTATTTTAACGTTAGTTTTTTTTAATATTTCGCGTTCCGCATATTTTCAGGACTTACTGAAAAATTTATATTGAAAAGGATCTACACTAGAAAACCGCAAAACTTCAAGGAAATTTTGAAAATATTGGAACAACCAAAATCACCACCGTTAAAATTTTATTGGTTAATCCGTATATGGTTGAAGTACTGAAGAATTTAAGTGGTTTTACTATCAAATGATCAAAAATTTTCAAACTCTAAAAAGTCCTAAACAGATATTACACACTTCTAATTAATTTTGCTCATCAAATATCCAATAATTTTTAAACTACAATTCATCAATTTTAATTAACTAAAATTCTTTTAATAACGTCATATTCATATTCATATTTTTTTTAAATTTCATTAACTTTAAATCTATTATATAAACTTTAATCATCACCTAGTAACTTAAAATTAGATATAAGTATTAATACACATATATACATTTAAATACATTCACATACACAAAACACACAGATAAACACTTACACAAACATACACATAAACCTATAAAATCATAAAATTTAAAATTGCAAGTTATTAGTTTCGAATTCATCCCGAACTCATAAGGACTTCAGGCCTGCAGTCATCGTGGGATCTTAAATTGTGGTGAGTTATTTTGATTAATATAAATTTTAACACATATATAAATTTCTAGTAATTTGCAATCATTTAATTATGATAACATAAACTTTACATTTTTATACACAATATTTTATTAATATTAAATACATTGCACTAAATTTTAAAATTATACTTATTTCATTATTTAATGTTATTTTGATATTTTGGTAATTTTTTTTACGATGTTTAAATTAATTTTAACACATTTAATTTTTTTTAAATAAAATATGAATATTGTAATTATGGACAATTAAATTAATTAGAATAATTTCACGAAACATTTAAGTACTCATATAGTACATATAGTGACAGAATGGGTTATTCAGTAATATATTTTTTTTGAATAACATAGGTTTAGGGCGGGTGAAGAATGAAAAGGAATCGACATCTTTAACCTTTTCACACTAAATTACTTTACATCCTTGGTTTAATATTTTTTTTTATTTTTTTTATTATTATTATTTTGTTTAGTCGACTCACAAAGTTCAGTACATTACTACCTAATTTTTAAATTTTATAGTAACGGACATTATCTAATCTGGAAGAAGAAAAAGAATCACCCCATTTTCCGCTGAGCAAGGCCGGTGTTATAGGTAGTAAACTCTTCTGATAGATAGGATTCGAAATTTGCGTTCGTTACAATTCTTAGGCTGATCAATTTGAGTGGATTGTGAATTTAATTGTGTTGAGGCTGCTTGCTTGTTCAATAGCGGAACTTCAGAATTGACTGCTGGATAGGTGTTTTCAAATTTGTAGGTTGGTACTTCAGATGTTTTCCCTCTTATTAGCTTTTGCCTCTCTTAATCTGTTCAATAACTCCTTATAAACTGGGCACCCGCGGTAGTTGGCTGAATGATCGCCATCACAGTTACCACATTTTCTTCTGAGACCATTCTTTAGGATATCACATTGTGATGAAGAATGAAGGACTCCGCATGTACTTGAATCGGTGGTAAAATTTTATTCAAATAAATTTCTGTATCGTGGTGGGAGCTCATAGTACAATATTCGTATATCTATGTCAAATTGCAGAAAAACATATTTTATGAAAAAGTACCAAAAATAAACACAACTTGTATCCCTTTCCAAAAAGTACCAAACTTATATTTTTTATTTTTTGATAAGTAAAGAATACGATTAAAATTCTGTTTCTATGTTTATTGGTTTAAAAGATACATAGGGTGCCAAAAAAGTACCAAAATACAGTTTTTACCCGTTTTCTCCCCTAAAAGGTTCGAATTTCGAAAAAATACGAAACACCTGTCAGCTTATTTTTTAAATGGAGTAACATGCAATTTTAAGTATGTTTGTATCTTTGTTATTTTTAACGATATAAGGTTACTGAATTTACCCGTTTTTACCCCCTAAACGTTCGAATTTCCAAAAATCCCTTCTTAGTGGATTGTTTTGGGGAGGGAGGAACCCATAGTTAAAATTTCATGATTCTAGCTTCAGTAGTTTGGGCTGTGCGAATCAGTCATTCAGTCAGTAACGTTGCTCTTTTATATACACTCAGGTCTCGTTTTATGCGATAGATGCGTTCCAAAAAAACGCATAAATTGAATTCGCATAAAACGATACTCTAGCTCCATATAAAAACTAATGATTCGTTCCAAAATTCTGAAAAACCGCATAAATTCAAATTTTAATTAAAAAACCAAAGCAAAATCGCATGAAAAATCAACAAAAATATATTTATTTCATTTACTAAAACAGTAAAAACAAACCACGTTTAAAAAAAAAATAAACAAAACTATAATATTAATTCATTAATTACAGAAAAAACTGAAAATGATCCAAAAAATGAGCTAAAACATTTTTTAAGGAAATTCTGTAAATATGTATGATTAATCTGAATCACTGAATACTTGTCTGCATCGTTTTGGAATTGGTTCAACGTCAGTTTCATCACTAGATGATATAATCATATTCTAAAATATCATTTTCATCCCTAGAATTTAAAAAATCTGTTAAAATTTTAAAATCTGTTAAAATTTTAAAATCTGTTAAAATTTTAAAAAAAATCGTTAAATTAAAAATCGCATAAATTTTAATCCGCATAAAACGAGATCTGCTCAATCTCTGCTGTTAGAGGGCTGAGATAAGGCCTACTTAGGAAGGGCTACTAGAAGGCCTACTTTGCAAGGGCTTCTAGAAGGCCTAATTGGAAAGAGCTATTAGAAGGGCTATTCGAAGGGCTACTATATGGTCTTATGTCTGTACAAAAACCTCTCATTACTGATCTAATGAAAGGCCTGTAGAGAAGGTCTAATAAAGTGTCTAAAAGAGAAAAAACCATTAGAATATGGCATCAAAGGATGGCCTATGAAAAGTCGAGCATTTTCAAGTTTTATAGAACGTCTACCATGGAAGACCTATTTAAAGTCTTATTAGAAGATCTAAAATAAAAATAAGAATTAAAATGAAGGCCCTAATTTTGTAAATCACATCACAAAGTGATATTTATATGGAAAGCAAAAACAAAATTTCAAAAATTAGTTTTTGGTTTATATACAAATTTTTAATAGAACAAACGCACCAAAATTCAAGCGTTGATTTGCCTTTCATAATTTGAAAATTTTGTGTATAAAACAAATTTTTAAAATTTTGTTTTGCTTTCCATATAAATATCACTTTGGTGCCGTGATTTACAAAATTAGGGCCGAAGTTATTTGTTTAATTTTTTGAAACATGATAATTTCAGATTACATACTTAAAAACAACAAAAATAAATAAGAAGCCACATCAAGCAATTTATTGTTGTAAATTTTGTAAAGAGAGTTAAACAAAGAGATGCAGAGTATTTTATTTTTTGATGTAGAATATTTTTATTTAACCACTTGTTATTAGAAGGGGATTCATAGGCCTTCTTGAACACCTTCTAAGAGCAGGCGGTGTGGAATGAGTATCGGATCTTTTAGAATGTGTAAGTATGCCTTTTAGTAGGCCTACAAACTGAAGTCCTATAATTTTTTCCCGCTGGGTATGCATTAAAACCCACATATTTATTTATATGAAATTGAAATATCTAAATTTATTCTGCATACTTTAGGGGGCTTTTTATTACAGTTGACTGTACTCAAAAAAGCCGGTTTTAGCCGGAATTTTAAAATTTTTTATCTTTACAAACCATCTCCTGAAAATTTCGAGTCGAATAAAAAACAAGTAAGAGGCTATATTCGGCTATGCCGAATCTTATATACCCTTCACCTTTGTTGTGAATGCATTATTATTTTTTATAATAATTTGTATATGTACAGTAGCGAGCATAAAAAATGCAACGCTATGCAATGTGATTTTCAACAGCACTGATTTTGCTCAAAAAGATATCCAATTGTCCACATCTGCTGTTTTTATATTCTTATTGATCATTGGCAATTATTGTATGACATTTTGTCCAATATTTTTTTACGTAAGGATAATTATGAAATTTTTAGTAAAAACAGTGGTAAAATTGTGCGTGCAAAAAAAATGCAACTCTGAGAAAATTGACTTGATTTTTAACATTTTGAAAAAAATAATTATAAAAATTTGCTAAAACTATGACAATGCTGCATTACCATCATTTACTATTAATACAAATAAATTTAAGGACATTAAAATTCAAAAGGATAAACATTTTATCCAAAAACGCCATCCTCCTATTCCGTTATAAAAATTTAGATATATTTAAGAATTGTGTTATAATTAGAGTGCCGAAATAATTTTGATGGCTAGTTTTGAATTCGATTTTATTGAAATAAAACTAAAATGTTAGACATTGAAGTAATCAAAGCTGTGTTACCTGATCCATGGAAGGTGACATCATATATTTGATGATACCCAAACGAACACATGTGGACATTTATGACTATTGCAACCTCCAAAAGATAATTTAATGATGCAAATATAATAAGGAGACACCAATTCAATAAACAATATATTATTTACAAAAATAAATTAAACGCCTATGCTTTTCGAAGCTGGTCCTTTATACTTAAAATAGTGCAGTCATATGATATGGAAGGTCATTTAACGCAATTTTAATTTATTCGAGTCTGATAGACAGATCTAGTTACTCAGGCCGTCTGGTCAGAGATATTCCCTTAAATAATAAATTAAAATAGTAAAAAATTGCGATAGCTTAGTAATCACGTAAGCTTAATATAGGATTCTATGAAATAGGAACAGTGTCTAATTTAATATTATTTACAGTTGTTTTCCTCTGTGTTGGAATTTGTTCACTTACCAAACTAAATATATATTTGAATATGATTTCATTATTTGCAATTTTTCAAGACCACGTGATGTCATATGATTGTGAAAATATTATTTTAGCATTAAATTTCAGCACCCTTCTAACATTAACTAGTCATATCCTTTTGATATTGAGCTCTTATACACTCAGTTTTAGGCACACCACCACAATTATTTGATTTAAAAATTTTAAATTGGTAAAAAAATAAATAAAAATTTCCTTGGTTTTCGAAAAATTCACCATATTGAACGGAAAATGCATCATTCGTTAATTCTGTTATCCTTTGTAGATATAATATCCTTGAATTTATTAATATTAACAGTAAATTATTGTATTGTAACAGTATTATAGTTTTTAGCAATTTTTTATAATTATTTTTTCAAAATTTTGCAACTGATTTTGTTAAGATAATAATTTTTTTTAATGCAGATTTGTCATTTTCATTATTCAATTTTATACACTTTCCTTTGATATTTATACCTATGTATTATATTAAATAGAAGCAATTTATAAACAAACTTTTAGGAAAAAGTTTTTTTTTTTACTTTCGGTAATAACGAACGCACGCACTTACTGCAAATTATGCTAAAAAAAACTGCAAAACATTAGCCCGACTTACTCACCCACAAAAGTAACGGAAAACGAAGGAAAAAAGCCGTTATTTTTAAAAATTCAACTTTGCAAATGATGTTGTAAATCTACAGATTATATTTAACATAATTTCTCTTCTCTCTTTACAATTTGATTTTTTACCCATACGGATGACTTTTCTGTGGAATTCGTGATATACCAAACGAAACAAAACACCAAAAAAAGAAAAAAACAAAATACGCAAAGCAATGAAACGAACACATATCCAAACATACACTTGGCCGCATAAGTTTTTCTAATTTTGGATATAAAAATAAAACTCATTTGAAATTTTTTATATAAAACTGTTAAATATTTAAGAACACAACTGCATTGTAAATTGCATATTTAAGAATCAACAAAACTTATAAGAATTCAATTCATAAAAAAATTCAATTCCGCATGTAGGCAAAAGTTTGCGTACATAAAAAAAAATTAAATATTACTGATTTTTATAAATTAAACTGTATTTTAATAATTAGTTGGAAAACCCCGACGACCAAGAACATCAGGAAGGCGTTTTGTCATTGATGAAACCAGTTTTTCGGTGTATTTGGAACTAATATTTCTCCATTCCTCAGTTAATACTGTTTGAAGCATTTCCTTTAATGTTATTACATGGTTTCGTATTTTTCACTCCCGCAAATCCCATAAATGTTCTATAGGATTTAGGTCTTTTGACTGCGGAGAAGTTTCCAATTGTTTTTGTTTTATTAAACAACTACCAAAGCCTTGTGTTGTGTGTAGTATGCTTTGGGTCATTGTCTTGCAGGAATATATAATCATCTTCAATGCCAAATTTGCTAACACTTTCGGTAAGATTTTTCATTAGAATGTCTAAATAGACCTTATGATCCATTGTCGATGCAATAAATTATAAATTTCCCACGCCTTCACTTGTCATGTACCCCCGTACCATCACTGTACCACCACCAGCTTAACTGTTAGTATTAAATTTTTGGGACTAAGCACTATACAAGGCTTTCTCCAAATAAACTGACGGTTTTTTATGCCATTGATGCAGTACTTGCATTCATCCGTGAACAGAACATTTTTCCAGAACTCTGGAGGCATATTTATGTGTTATTTAGTGAAAGCAATTCGTTTTTATCTATTAAATATCAAAACTGGCGACTTTTTCCGTGCTACATGGCTTCTATAGTTGGCCTTTTTCAAAATTCTGAGCACAGTGACTTTGGACACATGTTTATTAAATTGTGAATTTAAGTTTTCAGCCATTTTCGATACAACAAATTTTGGATTTTCCTTAACAGATTGCATTATAACCCTTTTTTCGAATTCAGTTAATTTTGGTGGACGACCAGAACGAGGCTTTGGGACAAAAATTCCAGTATTTTTAAAATTGTTTATCACTCTCTGGATGGAGGAGTGAGTACGTTTAACTACTTGATCGATTTCGCGCAAAGTTTTCCCTTGTTTCCGTAAATGTATAATAATATTACGTTCAGCTACATTAATTAATTTTCTGTTTGCCATTTCTTGAAATTATTCCAATTTGAAACAAAAAAAATTCAAAAATCACTTTTATGATAAGTTTGAAACAAAAACTTTTATGATGAGTTTGAAACAAAAACTGCAGTATTGTAGTATCACACAATAACAAAAACAGTTATAAATTACCTTTAAATTTTATGTACGCATACTTTTGCATACACGAAAAGTTAGCATACCATTGTTTTTAAGCTGTCAATTATTACCAAACTTTGCAAATGCAAAAGAAGATACCTATCATAATTTTCAAATGTTTATCTATACATAAAAACCAATTTCAAATGATTACCGATGTTACTTACGACTAAAATAGCCTGTTAAAATATATAAAGTAGTTTGCACGCAAACTTATGCGACCAAGTGTATGTACGTGTAGTTGCTTTTTTGTCAAAGCATGCAATAAATTGTCTTTTTTTGATGAAATTTTCAGAGGTTGCCTTGGATTTTTGCTCATATCTCCGTTAATTATGGACGGATTTTGCTGATTTTAAATAGCAAACTCTGAAAGCATGTCTGACAGAATTATTGAAGATTTGGATAAGGATTCAGAATATATATACTTTGTAGGGTCGAAAAATTATATTGTGGAAATTACAAATGAAATGACAAACTTATATATACCCTTCTCACGAAGGTGAAGGGTATAAAAATCAGCCAAATCGCTCCAGCACATACATAGGTTAGGTTAGGTTAGGTTATGAAGGCAGCTAGTTATCAGCCAGCTCACTTGGGTCCATGAAATTGGTCCCTTTGTGTTACCCTAAAGATCATGCTCAGAACCTCAAGAGATTCTTCACATGTCAGACCTGGGTTCAATGCCGAACCAACCTGACGCACGAATGAACGAATCCAACCTCCTGATATCAAGAGTAGATAGATCCGCTAGGCCGTGCAAAAATGGACTACCTATTGTCGCAGTCCTCACCCCTGCTAAGGCAGGGCAAAGACAGAGGAGATGTTCAATCGTCTCATTCTCGTCTTCATCATGGCAACTTCTACAGAAGTCATTATATGGAGTATTCATTCTCCTAGCATGCTCACCTATCAAGCAATGCCCCGTGAGCACTGACATCAGAGCTCGAAGCCTAGCCCGAGGTAGCCCCGTGAGGGACATTGACCTACGATGGTCATAAACGGGCCAGGTGAGTCTCGATATCGTGCAGTTTGTCGAGTTAGACCATCTGAGTTGAGCAGACTCAAATAATTTACGCTGTATGATTGACTTACAGCAAGACAGCGGTGAACCGACCAAGTTATCGATCTCGTCAATTTGTAGGCGAGAGCCTCTTTTGGCCAGTTCGTCCGCAATAGCATTGCCAGGTACACCAGAGTGACCAGGCACCCAGAATAACTCCAGGTTAGAATGTCTCGCCATCTCATTAAGAGATACCCGGCATTCATGTACCAATCTGGATGTCGAGTAGACGCCAGATAGGGATTTGATAGCAGGCTTACTGTCGGTACAGATTCGGATATTCACACCAAATAGCCTATAGTACTTCATCCAGTGTACCGCCCTTTTGATCGCTGAAATCTCAGCTTGGATTACACTACATGGACCATTTCATTTTTATATATATAGATTAAAAATATTATATGTTTACAATTTTAAGAAAAAATATAGGAAAAACCTATTTAAAATTTAAAGACATTTTTTCATTAGCTCTTCTATCAACTTCATTACTGAAGTTAAGGAAGATGTTAATATTATAAATTTCTTATAATATCATAATTTGAAGATATGTTTCGATCTTCAAATCGTTGTGTAAAATTACAAATTACTGTTTTGAACTTATCTTGGTTGTAATTTGTATAGACTCTGTTGGTTGAGAATCTTCTAGGTAAATTGAATATGATTTTAAGATTTTTAATTTTTTTTTCTTGGACCAGCACTCAGGGGATACCCCTACTCATGCAAAGCATTGTGTTGGAACTAGGAAAATAGGTTATGGGTAGTGTTTGTGAACATTTGATTTGAATTTTCCTATATTGAAACTGACAGGAAATACTTCAGGAGGAAGCTTATTCCACATACGGACAGTACGGCTAAAGTACGAATTTCCCTGTAATAGGTTGTGCGATCTACTGTCCAGTCGACAACGAATTGATGTGCCCTTGCCGAAGAGCGTGTGTTGCGTAAAAATCTACGGGTTTCGGGACAAGTTCCCTAATTTCAGCAGAGCACATACCATTGTAGTATCAGTAGAACAGTGAAACACAACCCACATTGCGACGATGTTCCAGTGAGTCAATAGAGCTGGATACCCTACTGTCACCGATAAGCATCTTCGCCCTCTCCTGTAAGCTGTCGAGTATCTCCAAAATAGACTTTGAAGCACCTGCCCACACATGAGTGTTGTATTCCATTTTAGGTCGGATTTAAGTGGTGTAAATAGTAAGGAGATCAGATGGTTTTAGAAAACCAAGGCACTTAAATGCTTCTTTCGACACTCGAAAAATGTGTTTTGTCCAGTGGACATCGCACTGAATACTCATGCCTAGAACATCAAGAGCTTCTGATTCCTTAATATTTACACCACCCATAAACAGATGGAGCAACATGATCTATTGTGCGTTTGTGGGTTAACATACAACAGTGAGTCTTGCGTGCATTAAAATCGACTCTATTCGCACAACCCCATTCAGATCTTGTCACAAGATCTTGGTTGAGCGTATCATTCATATTTTGCCTCATTGCCCCAATCTCCGACAGGCTTGGTCTATAATTGAATGCATATGAAAGGCAAATGTTGCTGTCATCTGCAAAAGAGTAGATAGGGTTGGAAGTTTGACGTAGAAGGTCGTTTATAAAGATAAGAAATAGAGTAGGAAAAAGGACGGAACCTTGCGGTACCCCTGAATTGATCTTGAACTCGTTTGATGAAATTCCATCTGTAACAACTCGTATAGTGCGATCTCTGAGAAAGCTCGATATAAATCGACAGAAGTTATTACCAACACCAAAAGCAATAAGTTTTGCTAAAAGCGCACCATGCCATAATCTATCAAACGCTTTAGAAATATCTAGAGCCAACACTTTACTTTCGCCAAAAAGGTGTATGGAACGACACCATTTTTCCGATAGGAAGACTAGCAAGTCTCCCGTAAAGCGTCTTCTACGAAAGCCATACTGCCGGTCGCTGAGTAAATTGTTGGACTCTAAATATTTCACAAGGTGGTAGTTAACCATACTCTCCATAACTTTGGAAAGTGCAGAACAAATTGCTATTGGGCGATAATTTTCAGGCTTGTTAGCCTCTCCCTTTTTAGGAATTGGCGTTACATTAGCAACCTTCCAACATACAGGAAATTTGCCGGCACGGTATAAAGTGCTGAAAAGGTTAGCTAATGGACGAGCTAGCGTCGAAGAACACTGCTTCAAGACCAGGGCTGGTATACCATCAGGCCCAGGAGACTTATTTATGTTGAGATCCGCTAAAACCCTTTTGACTGCGCGAGCGCGAAAGAATATATCCGGCATAGTAACTGATACTCTTTCGAGCTCGGGTAGTGGTTGATTGCTTTCCGGTAAGTTCGTATTATTTGAAAATAATTCAGCCAAAAGGTTAGCTTTATCAACCGGGTCAGTGAATGGTTGGTCACCCCTTAAAAGAGTAGGAATTGATGAACTAGCATTATCCTTAATTCTTTTAACGAATGACCAAAAGCTCTTACTGCCCCGGGGAGCAGTAAGAACATTGGCTCGAAGGTGCTGATCGTGTAGAGATTTTTCACGCCTCAGTACTTTGGCACACGTAGATCTCGCCCTTTTGCGTAGCGAATTAGTTTCGGCATTTTTGTTGTTACGCCAGATTCTGAATGCTTCCTCTCTAGATCTGATTGCAATTTTGCACTTCTGATTAAACCAGGATTTTTACATAATTTTAATCGAAATTTTCTTAGATGGAATGAAGCTTTTCATCTCCACCATTTTCGCCTTGGCATTGACACTATTGTCTAAGAAACAAAGTTTCCAATTAAAATGCCGAAAGAACTCGTTGAGCTCAGCCCAACGAGCCTTTTCGTAAATAAAAGTTGAACGTTTCGTAGCTGGTCGTGAAACGATACGAAGTTCAGAGAGCGAAAAGGAGGCGGAAATGGTGCAATGATCTGAATTGCCGAGAGGTGCAAAAACATCTACTTCATACTTGTCAGGGTGTGAAGTTAGAGAAAGGTCGAGGGTGTTATTTTGGTGCCCATCAACGCATGAAATATGCGTTGGTTCATTCACTAATTGCGCAAGGTGATTGTGCGCCGCGAATAGTTCAACATATTGGCCTTCTGTAGTTGTATGACTTGAATGGCGAAGCCAAGAGTTGTGAACATTAAAATCACCAGCAACAACAATTTCATTGTTAGGACAACTCTCAAGAATCATCGATATGGAATCGGAAAGGCATCGAAGCTAGATATAGTAATAACCCTTCCCACATTTGCACTTCTATAAAGAAACCCGAAACGGAATGACAAACTTATATATACTCTTCTCACGAAGGTAAAGGGTATAAAAATCAGCCAAATCGCTCCAGCACATACATGGAACATTTCATTTTTATATATATAGATTAAAAATATTACATATATGTTTACAATTTTAAGAAAAAATATAGGAAAAACCTATTTAAAATTTAAAGATATTTTTTCATTAGCTCTTCTATCAACTTCATTACTGAAGTTAAGGAAGATGTTAATATTATAAATTTCTTATAATATCATAATTTGAAGATATGTTTCGATCTTCAAATCGTTGTTTAAAATTACAAATTACTGTTTTGAACTTATCTTGGTTGTAATTTCTATAGAGTCTGAGAATCTCTAGGTAAATTGAATATGATTTTAAGATTTTTAATTTTTTTTTTCTTGGACCAGCACTCAGGGGATGACCTGGTAACATACAACAGCTTGCAAATATATGAAAGGTGAAAATATTAAGGAAGCAATACCTCCTCTTGGTATTTGAAACGTATTTAGGAAGAAGCTTTTAAGTGGAAAAATTCAGGAAAGCATTTAATAATACTGATTTTTGCAAATATAATTTAAAAAATATTATTCTATAGTTTGGCTTCGATGACGACACAATTTCTGTCCAATCCAAAGTTGACAACTGGCTAATTGAAGAAGATGACTTCCGTGGCAAACGAGTTTTAAGTAAGGTAATACTATTGTTAAATTGTATATTTCTTTTTTTATCTCATATTGCAAGTATTATTAAATATTAAATTTTTAAAACCAAATAAAATTTATTAAAAATAAAACATAATGGCCCACAATCATAGTCAAACACTAAAGTCGGTTCTTTTTAAAAACAAATTTAAAATAAAAACCTGGGCTCATAATCATAGTCAAACACTAAAGTCGGTTGTTTTTAAAAACAACTTTAAAATAAAAACCAGCTTTTTATTAATTTGCAACCATAGTCAAAATTAAAGTATGTTTTAAATTGAACCGACTTTAACTGGGTGCCACCGCAAATGTAGAAAATGTTTTCATACAATATACAACAAAAAACAGACAAGTGGCAACGCTGAACAGCTGACATACAAAATTAAAAAAAAAAAATCCATAAAACGTAAACCAGTCGTAATTCAGCTCTGGGTGGAGAAAGAGCTCGCTCGTCATTCTCATTATCGCTTAAGGGCAATCAGGCCGTCCCTTTTTCGCTGCCTTCGAGAGTTTTGCGGCTCACTCTCGCATTGGATAATGTTCGGGTTCGTCTAACTGTACCGCGTTACAGTTTCTCTAAGTTTGCATTGTCCACATGCAATCGTTTTTGGTTTTCATAACCTAACTTTTTAATAAATGATTTAAAGTTCCAGCTTCCTATATGAAGATATAGGTCGACTGGGAACTAAAATCAACGTGGGATAACCTGGCAATTTGAGAGTTTTTCAACTCCGACAACCAAATTTAAAATCATAGAGAATAGACATAGAGCGGAAACTCTCCTGTCAAAGACCTAACTCAGTTGTCAGAAACCTAAGTGGTGAGAATGTATTAGTAGAAAAAAATATGTGAAAACAAAAACAACACTCGTATGTGTGATTATTTTGAGTAATTTTTTTGTTTCTGTTTTTTTCTAGTTTCCGCTCTATGTTTAAAATTCTAAAAAAAAAAAAAAACCTAAACAATAAAAGTAACCGGGAAATCTAAAGAAAGAAAGTGGTTTGTTGTGGAAAAATGGAAAAGATAAGATTAATATAATAATTACGATATTTTGGTACTAATTTTATTGATAACTTTCAATAATTGCAAAATCTCTACCAATATCTTGTAACTTAAACATTTTTTACTTTGTGACGAACTTTTTTACTCGGCGAGAACAGCAGATGCTGTTGTTAAACGAGTTAAAAACAACTTCAGCTAGTTTTATATTTAGAGTCGACTTCAGCGTCAGAAGTATACTTTAACTTGTCTATGATAGACCTAAAGTCCACTCTTAAGTAAAGTCGAGTTTAATTCTCTTAAAATTACTTTATTTTTGACTATTTGACTCGGCCGTACTTAGGGAGAGCTAAAATTAAGATTTTTGGGATTGATGAATCTGTACTTGAATCAAGTATTTTGTACTCGGTTTAAGAAAATCCGTACTTACTCTACTATTGACACCGCTCAGGATTGATTTAAGTACGGATTACTCAATTTTATGAGTGTATGATTATGATATTACGACTATACATATTTGCCATAGAGAACATAGAGCGGAAACTCGAAAAAAAAACTCAAAAAAATTACTCAAAAAAGTTACACATACGAGTGTTGTTTTTGTTTTCACATAGTTTTTTTTACTAATACATTCTCACCACTTAGGTTTTTGAAAACTGAGTTAGGTCTTTGACAGGAGAGTTTCCGCTCTATGTGTTTTCTCTATGATATTTGCATATAATATGATATTTTATGATACTAATAATATTTATTATATGTTTCGACTACAATCATAAATCTTATCGTTATGTTTACAACAATCATGTTTTTTCTCTGCGTGTATGTATGTAAGAATCATTAACCCAGATATGCCGACTGTACTACATGTAGTTCTTGTTTATAGGATACGTCACCAGTGATGTTAACCGTACGGTAATTTTAAAAAGTTTAAATTTTTAAGAATTTGTATGTCCCAAAAGTAATATTTCCAGAATGGGTCTACATCAGTGATGTTCATCCCATACAACAATTGTTTAAAAAATGTACACACATTTGTTACGCTCTTTTAAAGAGCGTAACAAATGTCTCATTTTTTAAAGAAATTCATTAAGCATTGTTGTTGGTTGGTTTTTGGATGAAGCATAGCAAACACGCGCGTTTCAATTACAATTGAACACAAAAAAGACAAAGTCAAAAATAAATAAACAATTTGAGAGAATTTAGGCCGTATAATGTATTTTCTTTCATATCCTTAAAATGTATATTACATTCATTTAATAAATTGGTTATATCTGGCAAAAATTCTAAATCTAAACATTCTTTATTTTGTTCTTATTTTAAGTGTTTGACATTATGTTTGCTGGGTAGCTCTCTCACCAATACATCTTCATTTTTATTTTTGAACATCACTGGTCTACATATAATATACATGTTTCTCATTAAAATAACCATACAATTTTGAGGATGATGATTAACACCGCTAGACAAAATATATCTAGGCGGTAAAGTAATCGCAAGTCTTTCAAGCATTGATATTTCAACATACAAATTAGTATTAAAAACTGATTGCAAAATTTTTTTGAATGAAATCAAATGCAATCATTAAAAACATTGACGTAATAAATCCCCAATTGTTCGATACCAATATTTCTGTAATTCCATTAGTTTTGCATTTCCCAGAAGAAGAAAGATGTTGATAAAAATGTTTTACAAACTTGGTCCTATATTCAAAATCCTCTATCATTGATATTCACGAAAATTACTTTTTGATGGTAAAATGTTCAGTAAAACAGCTCTCATCTATGGTGTGAATTTCTTACAAACATATTTAGTCAATTCACAAGGTCTCTTATCAGTCATATTTTGATAATGTCCTAATATATGATGACTCAGCGGCTCGGCTTAAAGTACTCTTAGGCATTCGGCGTAGGTCTCTGCTGCTATGTTTATTGTGTTATTTTAGGACATTTTTTTGCTTGAAAAGCAATAAAAACCATTGTGAAATATTAGGAAAATATGACATGATAAGAGACCTTGTGAATTGACCAATTGTTTCTTGCTGTTTTATTTGCATTTTTGTTATTTCTCTATGTTTTACAATTATTTTTTTCCTAATTCAAAAGCATCTATATTTTCAAATAATTAATTTTCAAATATTTTTTTGGAATAATTACCATGAAAATATTTTCCTTTTTGTTTTTGGAAAATATAATTTCCATAGCATAAAAATAAATGGTTAAAGTTGGAGTTTGCTTAAAAAAGTGTCTAGTTTTAAAATTTTTTTTTTATCTTATGTTGTATTATTAACCGTTATCTTAAATAAATCACGTTAAAAACTGACAGATGGCATAAATGAAATCAAAATCTTCTATCTTATCATTTGTATACATACACATTGAATATTTTGTTAAGAAAAACCCTCTATCGATCATAAAGTCCCCAATAATGCAAAATTTTAAAAACCAATTATATGTGAGATTCAGTAGTGGCTTTAAAATAATAATTGTAGCATACCGAATTTTAACAACTCAAGTAATTCGCGAAAAAAAACATTTTTTTGGCTTCCCTGAAAAGTTGTGTTTCTTAAGATAGAAAGTTTTGAATATAGGCCCTCGATATATTGAATTATAAATATAAACCAGTTTCAATAATAAAATATTATTTTTGTACAAATCTTTGTATACGGTAATTTTACCTAAAAAACGGTAATTTTTTTAAGGCTGTACGGTAATCGAAATTAAAAAGTTAACATCGCCGTACTTCACGTTTATCGAAATACCATTTTTTTGTTCATATACTTAGTTCTCACCAATGCCTCATGGGAGATTGTGTGATCGCATTTTTGTTTGCTACTATTTTTGAGTTATTGAATTTTTAATTTGTGATATTTTCATAATGCCCATATTCAGTCATTATGGACATATCTCGTTTGTACGGAAAGTAAAATTAAACGACTTAAAAAAACACTTTTTTCAATAAATTTTTAAAAAACTCTAATTGCACTGTTTTTTATTTATCATTTACTTCCAAAATAATATAAAAGTAATTTTAAAATGATCAAGCTCAAGCAATCGGCATATCTGGGTTAAAGGTCGATGAAATCTTCTAATCTTATTTACACATTTTTTTATTTACAAGTTTTTTGTTGTGTATACAAATGTTTTCATATAAAATATTAAAACTCTGTAAAGCTGATAAAAATATCAGGCAAACGAACAAAACTAATATTAATTTTATAATTAATGTATTGACATTTAACAGTATCAAATGATTGGGCTTTATTGTAAGTGATATGCACGTATAGTAGGGAGAATCCGTTTGAGGCGACCAATAAAATATGTCGATATTCTCAAGTCAAAATATTGTTTTGTTTAAGCATTCGCCATCTGCTAGATCGAAGCACAAAATTTACCTTTTCACGTTTTCTAATATTTGTTTGAAGCATAATAAGTCCCAAATTTCACCAATTATAAAAGATACACAGAAAATTTTTTAATTTTTTTTGTTTTAAATCGCGTCGCATTAGCACTTTTTAAACTGCTGATATGAATTATTAAAAATTTTCACATAAAAAAATATATTTTTCTGAGACTAGACTCACATGTAATTCTTAATAACAAATAGAGAGCTGTGTAAGTAAGAGCGCTATGGCTTAATTGTTAGAGCTTTTGACTAGAAATGAGAGATTATTTGTTCTATCCCGCTCTCTAATAAATTATTTTTTTTTTCTAAAATGCAGTGAATTTAATATGAATGGAGATCTTTAAATAAATTAAATGTTAATTTGAGATGAAAACATCGATTTCTTTATTTTGGGGCCTCCCTAATTTCAAATACATATTAATATCATCTTAAGCTATCGCCACTATTTTTTTAAATAAGAATATATAAGCATGTTGTTATATGAATATTTAAAAGTAATATTATTAGTAACACCATGGACGCCATTCAAAACGGTTGGTTTAGTGAAATTCAAAACGAGTTGTGGCCAGGACAATGCTTTTCTTTAAAAGTTAAGGAAGTCCTTCATCAGGAAAAGTCAAAATATCAAGATATAAAAATCATTGAAACGTAAGAAATAATTATATTTTACAAGCATTTTTTCAACAATAATTTGTTGATTTCGACTAAACGTTAGTGTTCAGCAAAATTTTGATTATTTTACATAATTTCTTATTTAACTCATTATTTTAACAACGTGATTTCATTGGAGGCAAATACTTACAAATAGGGAGTTAAATAAGTCATTACCACATTCGCTTTCAAATAGGGACTTAAATTAGTTATTACTTCGATGTCACCAAAATGACTACTTACATTAGGGTAGCCAGTAGCTCGTTTCTGTATTTCTCGCATCGGAAAACTTCTCACAGGAAACAAAAAATTCCATCGTTTCGAGAAAAAAGTGTTTCTGTATTTGAATGCGAAAACAGACAACACAGATTCTGTTCTTACTGGAATATTTCCTGTAATTAAGTGTCGAATGCAAGACAAACGTCAACGAAAGAAATTATAATAAAACCAAAACAGTGAAAGGCTAAAAAAAATTAAAATGCCAAAATATAACAATTGTGTTTTATTGATGGTCATCATTTAAATATAAAACAAAAAGTATAGTGTGGCGCTTATAACTACTGATTTCAAATGTGACTTGTTTTGACAGTTCTTGTGAGAAACTTTTCGCAAAATATTGTTACAGAAACACTTTTTCTCACATCCTTCCAATAATTGCTGGATAATTATTTAAATGACAAATAATTCTCGCAAACAAGATACAGAAACACTTGTGCAAGAAAAAACATATTTTGTTTCATTTTACACTGTTTTTGTTGCAATTCAATCGTTTCATGCGGAAAGTTTTTGAATTCGAGAAATACAGAAACGGGCTACAGATATTGAATTGGCAAAAAAGTACACCAAAGATCATTACATAACATAGAATAAAACAATCTTCAGTAAAGGACAAAAAAAATGAGATCGTTAATATTATTTACAACTAATTAATAACATAAAATTAGTCAGATTTTTAATTGTACTTAAAATCAAAGTTAATTTGAACAAGTTAATATTTTTAATACTAAATATCACTTGTTATACCCTTCACTTTCGTGAGAAGGGTATATATAAGTTTGTCATTCCGTTTGTAATTTCTACATTTTTCATTTCCGACCCTATAAGGTATATATTCTGGATCCTTATAGATAGGGGAGTCGATTAAGCCATGTCCGTCTGTCTGTCTGTTGAAATCTATTTTCTGAAGACCCGAGATATCTTCGGGATCCAAATCTTCAATAATTCTGTCAGACATGCTTTCGAGAAGTTTGCTATTTAAAATCAGCAAAATCAGGTCCATAAATAACGGAGATATGAGCAAAAAACCGGGACAACCTCGGTTTTTGACCTATTTTTGATCTATATCTGGATTACTATGTCATTAATATAGACAATATGGATATCTAATGATAGATATTTCAAAGTCCATTGCAACGATGTAGATAAGGCTATAGTAAGTTGGACCTGCAATGGGTCAAAATCGAGAAAAATATTTTTAACCTGAATTTTTTTTTCATCAAAAAATTTTTTTTGTCATAAATTTTTTTTCCAAAAAAAAAATTAAAAACTAAAAAAAATATTTAAAAAAAAAAAATTTAAAAAAATTTGGAAAAAACTTTTTTTAAAAAAAATTAAAAAAAAAGAAAATTTTGAAAAACAATTAAAAAAAAAATTAAATTTTGTTTACCTAAAAATATTTAAAAAAATTTATTTTAAAGTATAATTTGGTGAAGGGTATATAAGATTCGGCATAGCCGAATATAGCTCTCTTACTTGTTTTTTGTACATTTCGGTTTGGTAGTTTATAAACTAACAAAATTTATCAACTTTTTTGATGTTAGTCGCTTTTCATTGCTTATTCTGATATGAAAGCTTATAAAAAATTATACCAATGTATAAAGAAAAATAGGGTTCTAATTATTCAAATCGGATGAAAATTGTAAAAGTTATTCAACTTTTCATAGACACCTTTTTTTAGTATTTTCTCCCCCAGCGCATATAAAAAAAACAAAAAAACTATTAAAAAAATATTTGTACAATCTTTAATTTACAAGGTAAATTTTTGAGGGTGTTTCAAAATATTGAAAACGGTTTTAGTATGTCCTCACCTAGGCCTACAACCTCCATTAGGTCGCTTTTCAAGTTCTGACAAAAAGTGTTATTTTGTAGCAGAGTGTTATTAAAAAATTATATTTAATTTTTTTTAATAATTCAAAAATTTTACAAATATTTATCATTCTTTTTAATTGGTTAACAATTCTATTTTTGCCATTTTCAGTTTTTAAAAAATTAAAAAACTCGACACATGTAAATTCAAAATTAGTTTTAATAGTCAGTACATTCTCTAAATATTCAATCAAAAAGTAAACATTAAACTGAACATGCTCTCAGTTGCTGCATTTGAATGTGGTATAAAAAAAATAAACACATTTTTCAAAATTTGGAAATGATCCAGTATTTAAAAACTCCTTCCATTTTTCTTCAACAGTTTTTTTATTACATTTTCAGCAAGAGTTTTTAAATTAACGAATTCATCAAACTGTTGATCCATGTCAATGTTTTTGTAGAAAACTATCTGCAAATTCATGAAATGGTATGTTCGAAGTAAGATTAAAAAACAGAAAGAATCTTCCTATTCAATTCTCTCTGCACTGAAAAAATTTTTTCTAAAGCAGTGATCAAGATGTATTAAATATCCCAAGATGTATTTTATGCCCAAAAATATTTTTTTTTTTTTTATTTATTATTAAATTTATTTTTTCAAATAATTCATTACAATTTGTGTTGCTCCAGCGCCTAATAGGCATTGTTGGAGCGAGTTGGCATTATTTAAATCATCTTACATTTTATATAATTATAAAAAAAAGAGTGATACAAGTTATCTAAATCAGAAGTTCTTCTATCTGTTGCAATATATATTGTTTCAATTTAGTTTTAAAGGTTGAAATTATATTTAAACATTTTAAATCTTGAGGCAAATTATTAAATTCACGACTACCCATGTACTCTATTCGTTGTTTGGTTGTTTCAAGTCTACATCTGGCTACTAATAAATTGCTGTTATTCCTTGTGTTGAATGTATGTTGATTTATTGAAAATTGTATAGTGTGATGTCCAATGTTGTGCATACACTTAAACACATATATTATCAGTTGCATTTTGTAATTGCCGTAAATTGGCAACACTGTTTTAAATATATCTTTATAAATTGAAACCGTTGGATATCTGATGGGGAGGTTTGATACGACTTTTAAAGCTTTGTTTTGTATACGTTGTAATGATTTTAAATCGGAACTGTTTTTGTATCCATATAAAATGAGTAAATAGTTAAAATGGCTCTGAATTAACGAATTATATATTAAAAATTTTGTGTTTCGACTGAGTTTGTTCTTGAATTTATACAACAAACCGATGGCTTGTGCTGCTGTTGACTTCAGATATTGAATGTGCTGGTTCCAAGCTAGATTACTCTGCAGATGAATACCTAAGTACTTTATAGAACTGCTTTCCAAAATTTCTTTACCATCCACATATATACTGAAATTGGTATTTCGATTAGAATATGGTTTAAACCTAAGCAATCGAGTTTTGCTTCCGTTTAAAAACAGTTTGTTTATCCTCACAAATTCAGAAATTAATGCCGCATCACGTTCTATATAAGCCTTTGCCACTGTTTCATGACTGTATGGGTATAATAGACAAATATCGTCTGCATATATAAAAAGTTTTCCAGAAAGATTTAGGTTTTTTATGTCATTTATGTATATGGTAAATAATAACGGCCCCAATACACTGCCTTGTGGTACGCCATGATCAACATCATCAAATGCACTCCTATGACCATTAATTTGTACAAATTGTTTGCGATTTGTCAAATAACTTTTCAAGAGAGACAGTTCATTGTCACATATGCCATAATACCTCAATTTTCTTATCAATATTTCATGATCTATAAGATCAAAAGCTTTAGTTAAATCAAAAAATAAACCTGCTACACCACTATGTCCTTCATCCAATCCTTTGCAAATAAAATTAACAACGTTAACTACTGCTTCCTCTGTGCCACAGCCTTTTCTAAATCCATATTGAAAATCATTCAGGAAATTATTGTTTCTCATATAGGTTGAAATCTGATTATGCAAAATCCTTTCAAACACGTTGTCAATGACTGACAACACTGCAATTGGTCTAAACATTTCGGCGGTACAGGAACCCATCACTTTTGGAATCGGTGTAACTTTGTGGAGTTTTAAAACATTTGGATAAATACTTGAATTAATCATATTATTAAAGATATTTACCAGATAAGGAGTAAAGTCAGCAATGTTATTTAAAAGTATTTTTGGCAAAAAGTTATCAGGACCAGCACTTTTACTCGGTGTTAAATTTGAAATAAGAATCTGCATCTCATCATATGTTGTGTGTCTGAATTGACATCTGCTATCACATTGTATTAATGTTCTTAAAGAATTGCAATAATCTACTGGAGATTGTTCAATTTTTTGCCTTAAATCTCTTATAGACTGGAGAAAGTAATTATTTAATACCTCAGCTTTTTGAGAATCATTTTCCACCATTGATTTTCTACCGAGAGTTTCGTTTAAAAATTTCCAGCATTTTTCGGATCGTGTTGGATATTATTCAGATTACTTGTATAGAAATTGTTCAAACACTCTTTAATGACTTGCTTAATTACCTTGCTGATTCTTTGTAACCTTACTTCAATATCTGAATTACTACTATTCCTTTTCCGCCTTTTTAAGAGATTTTGTTTGTAAGCTATCAATTTCTGCAGGTTCATATTTATCCATGGAGTAATTCCATACCTTTTATTTATTTTTTGTGTTTTTTCAAAAGTAGAGTTATTCACAGCGTCATTTACACACGATAATAAAATTTCTGTATCAGTAGAAGGGTCTCCAGTTTGAGATAATCTTGGCAAATTGATTCTAAGGGTTTCTTTTACACGGTTGTAGTCACAAATATATCGAACATTTTCAGTCAAATTTCGGGGTTGCGGCTCTGTTTTAATTCTACATGAAACAATGTTATGGTCTGACAGCCCACATTCAACAGATTCAATACACAAATAATTTTTAACATTACTGTATATATGGTCAATAGATGACCCACTGCTTGGACGAGTAATCATTGTGTGACAATTTTCGAAGCAAAAATTTGCGAGCAAATTCACTAGTTCTTCCGAAGAATTCAAATTTAGAATCCCCATCAATATTAGAATCCCCAGCAAATATACAATGTTCACGACCATAAGAACTTAACAGACTTTCCAAATATAAAAAAAATCTTTCTGTTGTACACTTTTGTGATCTATAAAATGATAAAAATTTTATCGATTTTCCATTTAACTTTGAATTATTTATCGTTAAAACTATTGAATCAAAAAAATGTTTACTCTCACAGACATCAACTTTGTACTGAAAATGTTCTTGAATAAAAATCGAAGTACCTCCGTATACATCCGGTCTACTAATAACTTAAATTATAGACTTAAATATAAGCCCTCGTCAATATAGTATTTTCTATTTTACAAATATAAAAAAAACATTTCCTAATCACACACACATTAATCTTTCATATTTTTTAAACGAAGGCCACACCTTTCGTACGGGTTTCAAAAAATATTTATTTACATATAACTTATTGAAATATATGGAAAAACTAAACATAAGTTGGCACATTTCAGAAAAAAAAATTAACTAATGTTTCGAAGTTCGATTTTAAGGGGACAAAAATATTCACACAGTTTCTCATTTTTAATAGGAAAATTGTTTTTTTAATAGTTTAATATTTTGTGGAGTAGCCTATCTTTTTAATGACTTCCATTAATCGTCTTGGCATTGAATCGACCAATTTTTGGTGACGTCAGCTCCAATATTTTGCCATTCTTGTAACAGGACTTCTTTAAGTTGAGTCTTACTAATAATATGGTGCTTTCCTACACGATCTCCCAATTTATCCCACAGATGTTCTATGGGATTCATGTCAGGTGATTGCGGAGGAGTCGGGAGAATGTGTGGAACATGATGCACTATCCATATTCGGTCGTCATGGGCTGTGTGTTTGGGGTCATTGTACTGTTGAAAATAGAAATGTTCACAAGCTTTAACTTTAGAGCGCATTGTAGTAGGTTTTCTTTTAAAATATTAAGGTACACTGTTTTGTCCATTGAACCGTCGATGAAAACTAAGTTTCCTACACCAGATGCAGCCATACAACCCCACAACATGACCCCTCCTCCACCATGTTTGACAGTGTTTACTACATTGTTCTTTTCCAGTTCAGTGTTTGGCCTTCTCCAAACTCTGCCTTATACATCTTCTAAAAAGATGTATAACGCATTGAAAAAATTGAAAATGTTTGATACCGAGAGGACCAGGTCCACCCTAAAAAAGGCCTATTTTTTATGTAAAATTCAACTTTAGGGCAAAAGTTCTCAAATCGCATAGTCGATATCAAAATATAATAACCCATTTTAGATGGCCCAATATGTTCTTAATTATTTTGTAGAGGATTCCGATAACACCGACACTGGTATGGGTATTATAGACAAAAAACTAAAAAATCTAATTTTTGGGATTTTTCAAAACTTTTTTAGGAATTGCGGGATTCACGATAACAAATTTAAAAATTGGTTTTTATTTTTCCATTTTCAATACAAAAATCTATATAACTGTAAAATTTCATTAAATAATATTCATAAATAAAAATTTAATTTCAATTTGAAAATTTTGTATCTTTGCATTTTTTTGTCATATTTTTCAAAAAAGTATTCCATTCATGTTTAATTTCAAAAGCTAAAATTATTTTTGAAAAATATACAAATTTCTCTATCCACTGATATATAACAGGTCTACCTTATGTTTTTTGAGTGGCAAATTTATTAGGGAAACCTTAATATCTCGCAGAGAATTTTCACTGTTAAGTCTCTAAATTTTTGAATATGAATGAAAAATATTAAAAAATTTAGAGACTTAAGGAATTTGTGTGAAAAATAAATAATACCTCAATGATATTATCAGGAGCATATTAATATGAAAAGTGATGATACAATTGAGGACACGCTTGCAGAAAGCTACAAAGATGCTGAGAGACACTGACATTTGATAAATGTATTTCAACTCGTCTAATGTACAGTCAGCTTCAAAAGAAAGTGTATAACTTGTTTTAGCATTTAAATTGTTTTATTTACATACATATTAAAAAACAATTTCCAATTTTAGTATATTTAATAAAACATTTAATTGTTCTCTTCCAATATATAACAGCAACAAAAACTGTAACAACGAAAACAAAAATACTACATTTTTTACGCGTCGGAAAAAAAGTGTACAACACATTTAGAATTGCAATAAGATTTGTCTAGTTACATAAAAAAATATATTGGCCCATAATCATAGTCACAAATAAAGTACATTTTAAGATAATTAAACTCGGCTTTACTTAAGAGTGGACTTTAGGTCTATCATAGACAAGTTAAAGTTACTTCTGACGCTGAAGTCGACTCTAAAGGGTGGATTAGCCGACTGTAATGTAATGTAACCTTAACGGAACAGCTGATCGTTTCTATTGTGTGTAAAGTAGTTAAAGCAGTTATAGTGACAAAATGTAACGTAACTGTAATGTCTGAACCTGTTAAAAACGGAATTTCTTTACGTTTCAACGTGACATTTACTAACGGTGTTGTCAACTTGTTGATTTTAAAAGTCTTGTATAAAAAATACTTCTGCTCAGAACGCTTAACAATATTTTCAATGTTCTAAAAATGTTTTAAATATTTCAATAATATAAATACATAAATAAAAAACAAAATGTAAGAAAAGATAAACTCACTGTTTATTGTTGATATTTTGTTTAAGCTTTGATATTTTTACAAATAAAGCTTGAGTGTCTGTAATTCTCATTCACTCTATAGTTTGATTTGTATAATATCTTTAGTTTTTCTAAAGCCTTTTGGGAAAAGGTTTCCTGATGATCTGGCCTAAGCAACCAGTGAAATGCGCATAGTCTACGTTTACAATGCAGAAATTGAAAGCTAGACAGACGAAGTTTGAAGGCGAGGTGTTGAAGAGGTACAGTGTGTATTACACAGGTTTAGGTTAGTTCAAAAGAGAATGAGAAAAATGTCTGCCTTTCAATTTCTGCATTGTAAAAGGGGACAAAGGAACTAGCATATCCCACAACAATAAATGTCAGTGAATTTATCAATAATTGGGAAATTTAGCACAATTCTTACTAAAAACAAAATTTTTTTATTGTTATGGTAATATTTACTTATTATACAAATTAGTTCACACAAGCAATTATAAAATGTATACTAATAATAGTTGAAAGTAATAAGTTTGAAAATATATATATATAAATTAATATTTTGTATAGACAAATTAAATTAACAAATTAGGGCCATTATTACAACTTGCCTTTATGTTCGAAATAGTGAAAGGTGAAAATTTAAGCAATAGAAAAAGGTACAAGGTAATAAATAATATTTATAATTGTCTCCTAATGGGTTAATATAAACATATATGAAGTCACTTCGAAGCACTTCACAATGATGATGAATACATTATGTGTAAAAATACGGTTTATATGTAAGTACTATTACCAAAAAAGTTTAATAATTTTTTTTTAAAATCGCAGAAAAAAATTATAAAATCGCTTGAACAGTACTTAAAACAATTGTGTTGATAACACTTTCAACAGCTGTTTAAATTTGTTTGTTTGTGTCAAAAACATATTACACGTTTTTAATGTTCTATAATCGCACTAAAGTGTTACGTTAAGTCAACATTACGGTTACATTACATCAACGGTCGGCTAACCCAGCCTTAAGTCTAAATATAAAACTAGCTGAAGTTGTTTTTAACTCGTTTAACAACAGCAACAACTGTTCTTCGCCGAGTAAAAAAGTTCGTCACAAAGTAAAAAATGTTTAAGTTACAAGATATTAGTAGAGATTTTGCAATTATTGAACAGTTATCAATAAAATTAGTACCAAAATATCGTAATTATGATATTAATCTCTTATCTTATCTTTTCCATTTTTCCACAACAATCAACTTTCTTTCTTTAGATGTCCCGGTTACTTTTATTGTTTACGTTTTTTGGATTTTTTTAAATTTTGTATGTCAGCTGTTCAGCGTTGCCAGTTGTCTGTTTTTTGTTGTATATTGTATGAAAACATTTTCTACATTTGCGGTGGCACCCAGTTAAAGTCGGTTCAATTTAAAACATACTTTAATTTTGACTATGGTTGCAAATTAATAAAAAGCAGGTTTTTATTTTAAAGTTGTTTTTAAAAAGAACCGACTTTAGTGTTTGACTCTGATTATGGGCCAATGTTTTCTGACATTTCTAGAATTATGACTGGAATTTTGTCTATACCTCATTCATCGGCTAATGTCGAAAGAGTATTTTCAATTCAAAACATTATAAAAACAAAAGAAAGAAACAAACTTCATTGCAAAACATTGTCTAATCTTATTCAAACCAAAGATTTACTTAAATCTTCAAATACTTGCTGTTTCAATTTCAAAGTTTGCAACAAATTATTATCCAAAAATACATAAAAATTGTATATTTGTATTTAACATTTACAACTACTTATGATCTCAATTTGTTTTATGTTATTTATATAATTTTTGTTTTTATAAAATATGTCTATATGAATTATAAAAGAATATTTCATAAACAAAAATGTTATAATTATAATTAAACAGAACTGAATTAAATTTTAAGTTATTATTATTTCAATGCTTTAAATGAATTGTTATACGTTTTTCTTGTTGTTTTGTTGTTAATAAATATTAAAAAAAAAAATTGTTTTAGTACCCTAGGGTTCAAAAAAGTACTATCAGTAAAATATTTTGATACCGAAAGAAAAAATCATTTCTTTCGATATGTGCTTGAACACATAAAGAAATAAACACAGATGGCGACATGGCTCTCTTAAAAAAATTCTCTTAAGCTCAGTGACGTCAACAGTGACCCAAACTGAAAATTGTATGTGATTTAGAATGGAAAAGTCAATAATTATGTTTAAAAGTTATTTATGTTTAATAAAATAAATTGTAGTTTGGTTTTATGTTATTAGACATATTTTACTTTATTAATTTTCAATATTTTTGCTATATTTTAGTTCACGATTTTGATTTTTTATTATTATCTTATATATAAATAGGCCACACGTTTTTTTGTGGTACACTTTTAAGTATGTTATTGTGCACCAATATTGATGAAACATATATGATTTAAGAGGTTATTTTCTCTAGATTTGCGTTTAAAAGTGGTCGAATTTCGGCCACAGGGCGATCCTAGTTATTATTATTATTGCAATTTTTGACTGCACACCACATTTTAATTTTTAATTAATTTTTTTATTTATTTTTCACTATTTGTTTTGAAATTTCATATAAAAAGTAAGTATTTTACATTCAAAACATAAGAAAAGGGCACTTTTGACGTCACGAAAAAAGAGTAAAAGAGTACACTAAAATAACGGAATTGTCGATGTCGCAATCTTGTTTATTTCATTCATGACTTGAACCATAGAATATTATATCCCAGGGCACACTTAGAAAGGTGACTGCGATGAAACAGCTGATTATTTTTTTTATTAACTTTGAATTGTCAATTCACTTGTGGTTGTTGTGGCGAAAAATACAACAAACCCAAAAGCAAAAACAACAACAGGCAACTTTGACAGTTCACCTACTTTTTAACAAAAACAAAGTACCTGTTGTTTTTGTATTGTTGTAGTGATGCAGTCACCTTTCTAAGTGTGCCCTGATATATCCATAGAAGCGTTACTGAGAGAGAAAAACCTAAGTCTGTTGTCAAAAACCTAAGTCGTAAGAATGTATTAGTACATAGTTTTGATATTGTATTGGTGCCTTTTTAATTTTCACCAGACACACAGAGTTGTATAAAAATGTGTATATTTTAATTTATTTAAATTTCCTTCTATTTTCAATGCCTAAAATTGAAACTCTGTCCTATAAATTAAATTCCACCACAAATAAAATTAAGTGTCAAAAATTAATAAAAAATTTTAACGTGTTTTGGTAAAAAAGTGTCCTGAAAAGTATTCAAAAAAAATGACAAATATTGTGTAGATGTGTAATAAAGTGGTTCGGTCTCTATTTAATTGGAATATCGTAGTTAAAATTTCAAGTATTTTTATGTGTTTAATTCTCTCACAAGTATGTTGAATTCACATATCACAAGTGTAATTATATTACTCTCAGCTGCGCCTCTAGTTGTACCCTATGACTTGAACAGTACTGTTCTAAAGCAGTGATGTTCAACCCATACAACAATTGTTTAAAAAAATTAAACACATTTGTTACGCTCAGCAAACATAATGTCAAACACTTAAAATAATAACAAAATGAAGAAAGTTTAGATTTAGAATTTTTGTCAAATAAATGAATGTAATTTAAATTTTAAGGAAATGAAAAAATATACATTGTAAGTCCGAAATTCTCTTAAATTTTGTATTTATTTTTGACTTTGTTTTATTGTGTTCAATTGTAATTGAAACGCGTGTGTTTGCTATGCTTCAAACAAAAACAACCAACAATGCTTAATAAATTTGTCCACTCAACGAGACAACTAGGAATACGCATGAGCACTGGTGTATGACTTTTTCTTTATTTTTTCAGTTTTTGTATTTGTGTATTTGTAGGTGCACACCTGCCAACAGTTACTATCCAAAAAGTGTCCCAAACGTATCATCTTGAAATTCATCGAATATGATATCGCTTTCTTATCGTTATAGTGTCTCAGTGCGGGAAAAAACGTTCCACTTTTCTAATACCTACCAATTGTATCCATTTAGTGCATTTGAATAGCATCATAATTAGTTACTCCCCTGCCAACAATAACTATCCAGTCCCAAACGTATCATCTTGAAGTTGATACTCGTCGAATATGATATAGCTTTCTTATCATTATAGTGTCTCCGTGCGGGAAAAAACGTTCCACTCATATGATACACGCAAGTTTATACATTTTAGTGTATTATTATATCTAAATTTATATCTAAAAAGTGTCCAGAGAGAAGATAATGTTTCCAATTCTGCTTCTTGCATTAAAATGGAAATATTTTATTGCATTCCAGTTATGAAAACACTATGCATATACTTATTTACATTAAATATAAATAAAATAATTATATAACTTAACATGACTTTAATTAGAATATAAAAAAATTATATAAAATAAGTTTCACTAATTAATTCCAATTTCGTATTTACCTTGTTTAAAAATTCACTAGTTATTGTACTAATTCTACACTTTTGAAAAACTTTATTTATTGACACTTTATTTACACTTTTAACATACACTTCAATTACAAATTTAATTTCAATTTATCACTTATTATTTAATAAAACTTATAAATTATATTTAGTTAAAAACACACACTTTATTAACACAACCGGTGATTTTAAAATTCCTAAATATACTGAGTATTGTCATGTTCTTCTTCTTTCTTTTAAAATGTAAACAGTAAAAAGTTGATACTAATGTAATTTGTTATTGTAAAATTTGTTACTAAACAAAAATGATATTCTTTTCTATAATAAAATGGATCGTTTTTGTATCATAATGTACTTTTTAATATTGCCTATTAAGTTCATTTTTAGGGATCTTTGTTTATAACTAAAATGTACATTAAGATGAGCATAATTCGATAGTAATGTAATTTGTTTTTGTAAAGTGTTTTTTTATATACTGACAAACATTTTTGCGACACAAAAGAGACACATTTTAGTATACATATCGAAAATATAAGTTCCAATTGCTGGCAGCCCTGCCAAAAATTAACTTAATAGATAATATTAAAAAGTACATCATGATAAAAACACGATCCATTTTAGTATACAAAAGAATATTATTTTTGGTTAGTGACAAATTTTACAATAACAAATTACATTAATACCGACTTTTTACTGTTTACATTTTAAAAGAAAGAATAAGAACATGACAATACTCAGTATACAGTGAGACCTCGATTATCCGTAATGGTCGGGACCGGGAGTATTCTGGATAATCAATTTTCCCGGTTAATTGAGTACTAATTTTTAGTAGTTTTTTAATACATATAGTTTTTTGATAATGATATTTAAAGCTCCATATTGCACCCTGATCCATCGGTTGGATCAAAGACGTCCAATTTCGGTGGAAAAAATTCCACAATAACGTTTTCAGCATTGAAATCCTGCACGTCTGGATGTGAATGATTTGACTATCATCTTTTTGACCGATTTTCTTATAATGCTATCTAACTTCTGGTACAAAATTATTGTTAAACCATTCAAAAAATATTTGCAGTGTTACCCAAACTTTTGTGTTTGCCTTACGGAAATCTCATGGGCATTTTTGAAAGCTCTTGGACTAGCACTTTTTCCTATAACTAATGCGTTGCACTTGTGTATACCAGCAGCATGTGGTTAGTCTCTCCTTTGAGACCTTGGCCATTCTCATTCGTGAGTTTTTCCATTAATATGAATTCATTTAATTAATCAGCTGAAGATTTTTCCCCTGCAGCATTAAGTTTGTGAATACCATGTCGCTTTTTTATTTAATTTTAAGGGAAATATTTTAGCTTTTTCCTTCAATGTTACTCCAGAAATTTGAGTTCCTTTTAATCGTTCCTTCCGGAACCATTTATAACCTGCAAAATCTACGTTTGGTTCTTCAGCTGTCAATTTCGGTTTCGAAAGCCAATACCAGAATCACATTGTTTTTATAATGTCTAACACTAACAATCCGCACTTCTCAAATTTCTAAATTAAATTATGTATATAGCTATAAATAAATGATAATGATAAATAAAGTTTTATTAAATAATTAATGATTAATTTAAATTATATTTGTAATTGAAGTGTTTGTTAAAAGTGTACCAGTAAATAAAGTTTTTTTTAATGGTATAGAGTTAGTGCAATAACTAGTGAATTTTTTTTTAAAATGTAAATACGTATTCCAATTAATTAGTGAAACATATTTTATACAATTTTTTATACTCTAATTTTTAATTAAAGTCGTATTAAGTTATATCATTATTTTATTTATTTTTAATGTAAATAAGTATATGCATAGTGTTTTCATAACTGGAATGCAATAAAATATTTCCATTTTAATGCAAGAAGCAGATTTGGAAACATTATCTTCTCTCTGGACACTTTTTAGACATAAATTTAGATATAATAATAATAATAATATAGTGATTAATTTAAATTATATTTGTAATTGAAGTGTTTGTTAAAAGAGTACCAATAAATAAAGTTTTTTTAATGGTATAGAGTTAGTGTAATAACTAGTGATTTTTTTTAAAAATGTAAATACGTATTCCAATTATTTAGTGAAACATATTTTATACAATTTTTTATACTCTAATTTTTAATTAAAGTCGTATTAAGTTAAGTTATATCATTATTTTATTTATTTTTAATGTAAATAAGTATATGCATAGTGTTTTCATAACTGGAATGCAATAAAATATTTCCATTTTAATGCAAGAAGCAGATTTGGAAACATTATCTTCTCTCTGGACACTTTTTAGACATAAATTTAGATATAATAATACACTAAATGGATTGGTAGGTATTATATGCGTGGCACGTTTTCTCCCGCACTGTGACACTATTACACTATTTTCAACTTCAAGATGATATGTTTGGGACACTTTTTGGATAGTAATTGTTGGCAGGGAGGGACTGAATAAAATAAAGAATTGAATGTGTTGGTGAGAGTAAGTGTGTTGGTGAGAGAATTTACCCAGCGGGAAAAAGATGCAGTAAAGAGGCCTTCCTAAAGGCCTTCTTTTGCAGACACAAGAACTTCAAGCCGCATTCCAAAATTTAAATTTTACACGGCGTGACATTGCGAGCCAAGGCATTGCACACTCGCTGCTGAGAGAAGGCCTACTTAGGAAGGGCTACTAGAAGACCTACTTTGGAAGGTCTATTAGAAGGTCTACTTTGGAAGGGCTATTCGCAGGGCTGCTATATTGTCTTATGCCTGTCCAAAAACTTGTTATTACTGATCTAATGAAAAGCCTGTAGAGGAATGTCATATGGAATGCCTAGAAAGGTAGCACTACTGCAAAGGACTACATGAGAAGGCCTAATACAGTGCATAAAAGAGAAAAAAGCATTAGAATAAGGCATCAAAGGACGCCCTATGAAAAGTCGTGCTTTTTCGAGTTTTATAGAACGTCTACCATGGATAACCTATTTAAAGTCTTATTAGAAGATCTAAAATAAGAATTAAAATGACGTCGTTCGTTTAATTTTTTGAAACATGATAATTTCTGATTACATACTTAAAAAACAACAAAAATAAATAAGAAGCCACATCAAGCAATTTATTGTTGTAAATTTTGTAAAGACAGTTAATCAAAGAGATGCAGAGTATTTTATTTTTTGATGTGGACTATTTTTATTTAACCACTTGTTATTAGAAGGGGATTCATAGGCCTTCTTGAACACCTTCTAAGAGCAGGCAGTGTGGAATGAGTATCGGCTTTTTTAGAATGTGTAAGTATTCATTTTAGAAGACCTACAAACTGAAGTCCTATTATTTTTTCCCGCTGTGTATTTTTGCGAATCTCTGTTCTAAAGTCTGCTTTTACACCAATGATGCTTCTACACCCATATCACAATAGTGGAAAATCTAATCACAAGCATTCTTATGCTCTTACATTTTAGTAGTCGTTGTCCACTAGGGTTTTTTTTGCTGAAAAAAGTCGAACAATTATGTTTTCTAAAAATTCGAATAATCGATAAAAGACGACTTTTTAGATTGTTAATAAATATTTAATTACAACATTATACTAAAACTATTGCAATTTGATACACTTGCATTTTTTCTAGTATATGCTACAATAAAACTAAATTTTTTTTAAATATCGTATATATGTACTGGAGTTGCAGAAACTTTTAGGAATGTCTTTGATAAAAACATGCCAAATTAGTAATGAAAATTTGTTTACTATTTTATGAATTGAAATCTAACTATTATCGCCTTGCTACATTTAATTTTTATTGTTAACATTACAAAAGGCACATCAATAAATGTAGAAACCATGTATTTTCTACAAGAAATGGTAAAAAGTTGAAAATATTAGGAAAGTCGAAAATAGTCGATTTAACTAAAAAGTCGAAAGTTTGAGAAGTCGACTTTTTATTAATCATCATATTCGAAAGTTCGAAAAGTCAACTTTTTAATAAAGGAAAAAAGTCAAAAGTTAGAAAAGTCGACTTTGTAAAAAACGGAAAAAGTCGTAAGGTCGACTTTTTGTATCAACTATAGAACCCTATTGTCCACTCAACGAGACAACTAGGAATTAGGGTTCTATAAGTCGATTGTTCGAACAATCGACTATTTCCTGAAAAAAGTCGAAATTGACTTTTTGGTCGGAAAAAAGTCGAACAATCGATTATGTTATCTCAAAAGTCGAATAGTCGATAAAAGTCGAAAATAGTCGATAAAAGTCGAATAGTCGATAAAAGTCGACTTTTTAGATTGTTAAAAAAAATATTGCACTTGCATTTTTTGTAGTGTATGCTAATATATGTAAATAATAAATAAATGTTTATAAAATAAAGCTTTTTTCTACACAAAAAGCTTACAACATTATTCTAACTATTATCGCCTTGATAAATTTCATTTTTATTACTAAACATTACAAAAGGTGCATCAATAAATGTAGAAACCATGTATTTTTTACAAAAAATGTAAAAAGTAGAAAAAAGTCGAAAATAGTCGGAAAGTCGAAAAAAGTCGATTAACTAAAAAGTCGAAAGTTCGAAAAGTCGACTTTTCATAAACTACCAAAAGTCGAAAGTTCGAAAAGTCGACTTTTTAAAAAACGGAAAAAGTCGAAAGGTCGAAAAGTCGACTTTTTGTTTCAGCTATAGAACCCTACTAGGAATACGCATGACGCCAGTGAAAAAAACAACCAGGAGAATATAAACCGGATACACATGATTGTTTTTTGTTGCTGTAGATGTTGTACACATCATATTATTTGTTTTGTTGTGGTGAATATAAAAAAAAAATTGTTATTGTAAAATGTCAAAATAAAGTTTGTTACATATGAACAAAACGCAACATAACCTTAAAATAAACTAATCATTAAAAAAATTGCAATAACTTTGATATATATAGATAAAAATTTCCAAATTTATACAAGACGATGGGCATCATATCGGGAAACAGAAATGATAAGTGGACACTCATAGCAATCGAATGGTTAGTATGCCATTCTTTTAGATAAACTTAAACGTAGGGGGTAGGCCCATTCAAACTTTGATGCCATGAAAAAATTTTTTAAATTGGAAAAAATATTGCCACAATTATATAAGCCTTGAGCATCATATCTGGGAACGGGAACGATAAGTGGATACCCATAGGAATCGAATGGCATATAAAGAATGTTTGGAAAAACTTGAACATAACGAGTAGGGCCATTCAAACTTTGATGTCATAACCATTTTTCATAAAAAATTTTAAATTAGAAAAAAAATTGCCACAATTATACAAGGCGTTCGGCATTATATCTAGGAACAGGAACGATAAGTGGACACTTGTAGGAATCGAATGGCATAGAAAGAATTTTTCGAAAAACTTGAACGTGGGGGTAGGTCCATTCAAACTTTGATGTCAAAACCATTTTTCATGAAAAATTTTAAATTATAAAAAAAATTGCCACAATTATACAAGGCATTGGGCATCATATCTGGGAACGGGCACGATAAGTGAACACTGATAGGAATCTAATGGCATATAAAGACTATTTGGAAAAACTTGAACGTGGGGGGTAGGTCCCTTCAAACATTAATGTCATGAACAAATTTTTCATGAAAAGTTTTAAATTATAAAAAAAATTGCCACAATTATACAAGGCGTTGGGCATCATATCAGGGAACGGTAACGATAAGTGGACACTGATAGGAATCGAATGGCGTATAAAGAATGTTTGGAAAAACTTTAACGTGGGGGTAGGTCGATTCAAACTTTGATGTCGAAACCATTTTTCATGAAAAATTTTAAATTATAAAAAAATTGCCACAATTATACAAGGCGTTGGGCATCATATGTGGGAACGGGCACAATAATTAGACACTCATAGGAATCGAATGGCATATAAAGAATGTTTGGAGAAACTTGAACGTAGAGAGTAGGCCCATTCAAACATTGATGTCATAACCATTTTTCATGAAAAATTTTAAATTAGAAAAAAAATCATGACATCAAAGTTTTAAGGAACTTTAATGGACCCCCTACGTTTAAGTTTTTCCAAAATTTTTTTATATGCCATTCGATTCCTAAGACTTTCCACTTATCATTCGTGTCTCCATATATGATGCCCATTGCCTTATATAATTTTGGCAATTTTTTTCCTAAATTAATTTTTTGAATGAAAAGCGGTTTTGACTTCAACAAAGTTTTAATGGGCCACCCGCTACGTTTGTTTTTCAAAAAATTGTTTATATGGTACGTATTTCTTGACATAATTTTTGTAAATGCATTTAAAAATATTATTTGTCATTGTTTGTTAATTTTTAGGTTATTTTAAGAATGTTTGTCACCACTGCGGTTTGTTACAAACCGACAAACTTTTACAATAACAAATATACAGAATGTTGCGGTTTGTTACAAAATGTCGAACCATCAAACTTTTACAATAACAAATATACAGAATTTTTGTCACCACTGCGGATTGTTAAAAAACAACAAACATTTACAATAACAAATATACAGAGTTTTATATTCACCACAAAACAAATAAAGTTGTGTACAACATCAACAACATACGTATAATCAACTGTTTCCGTTTGATTTCTTTTACTTCCAGGTTGTTTTGTTCACTCCGATATACGCATGAGCAAAGTATATTTGCTGTTTATTTTTTTTACTTTGTTGTTTTTCTTTCTATATTTGTCAACAGTCTTTGACAATCTCACCAGTTTTTACACAAGCAAAATGAATGTTGTTTTTTATTGCTTATTTGTTGCATGTACTTGTAAAAATATACTTTGCGCATGAGCATTGGTGTATGACTTTTTCTTTATTTTTTCAGTTTTTGAATTTGTGTGTTTGTAGGTGCACTGAATAAAATAACCCAGCAGTTCTAGCAGATAGTACCGAACTAGTGATTTTACCCATCACTTAGGGTGGTCCAAAGTAGGCAACGCATTGGATTCACATACTGGTTACATAGCGTCAGTTACCTTGCTAGCTTTGTAACTGGTTACTGGATCAGCTACTTGACTAGTTATTTTAACATTTGCATGTCCTAAGCAGGGGGTCAATTGACCCTTTTGATTACAATGTGACTATCGGATAGCTGATCGAAGGTAGTCAACGCTTCTGGTGGGTAAAATAAACTGCAGTACAAAAAAAAGTTTGAAGTGACTTCACCATAGGTTACTAAGAGACACTAAAGTGACTATTGACTTCATGCTATGTTACATGCGATATCAGTATACTTAAGCAAAAATAAAAATAAACTGTATGAGAATTATAACAACGCAATTTGTAAAAAAAAACAGTTTGTACGAATTACTCACAAAACGTTAAAGGTGACTACACTCTAGATTACTTGGGATGCATAAAGTAACCAATTGTCTTCTCTCTGCGCTACAAAGTGCACACACGTGTCAAATAACCAAAATATATAAAACGGAGTCAGCCAAGTGATAAGACATTTTTGACAATTACTGTCTTTAAGGGATACATTGACTACTTTCTTAACTGCTGGGAAAGAATTGAATGTGTTGGTGAGAGTAAGTGCATTGGTGAGAGCAAGGCGAATTTACTACAGATGACGTTAATAAGCCAGCTGACTATTTTTTGCTCGATATGTTTTTTCACTTCTATCTGTCAAAGTTTGCTTACATTTCTTTATTAATTTAAATTAACGTTTTTGTTTCTTTTAATAAAAAATATAAAATAGTAGAAAAGTGAATAATTGATAATATAAAAGTGAATGGAGTTTTTATTGAAAGTAAATTTCACGTATTTATTTATTTTCACTCCTGTTTTTGATTTCTGCAGTCTGCTGTTGTTTAGCTGTTTGACAGCTAGCAAATAATTTTACAATAACAAAGTACATGTTGTTTTTGGTAAAGCTGTATTTGTTGTAGAATTTCTGTGATATATCACTGAGAGAGTGATTTATTCGAGAACATTTTAGGTTTGGGGTTGAGAGAAACAGAAAAGAAACCAACACAAATAATCTGGATGAGTGATTTATAATTTATTTTTTTTCGTAAAGGTCAGCGTATGACTTTTATTTGCGAACATGAAAAATAAATCGCAAAAATGCATTTGATGCAAATCAACGCTTAAACATTTATCAAAAGTAATATAACATTTATCAAAAGATTAATAACAATTAAAAAAAAATTCTCATTTCTGTAACTCAGACTTCATTACATCATAATTATCATATTATTTCCATAATTTGTTAAAAATTACTAATAATATGTTACTGTATGTAAATAAAAGAGAAAGTAACAGTTATTCAGAACAAGAACAACTGAATTGTTTATCTCACATCAAACCATTAAAAAACAACAAAAACGAATAAAGGACATACCAAACCATTTAAATAAAAATCATTTTATAACTGTTATTTATTATCGATTGGACGCTTTGAAATTATATTTGTGTCTAGTGATAAATACAAAAATTTGCAAAAGCAATTTTGTTAAAAAAAAGAAAAACAACTGGTTTAAAAAAAATAAAAAGTGTTAATTCCTTTTGTTTGTTTTAAAAGACCACATGAATTCTAATGATGAGAGGAGGCTCAGTATGAACGGCAGAAATGCCTACATATTTCATCACGGGGAGAGTGATCAAAACAAAAAAAATTACCCCAGCTACAACAAAAATTATTTAACCGCCAAACCATCTGAGAGAGCACGCTCTTGTTCCCCCGTGATACAATTACACGAACAAAATAATACACAAACAATATCACCAACCAATTTATGTTTAGAACAAAGCATAAAAGAAAATATGAATAATTTAAATACAACAACAACTATACCAGTTTTAAAAACACAGTCAAATACTGTTAATAAACAAGCTTGTGATCCACTAACAAAGAATAGTGAGAGTTTGAATGTTTTTAACACTAAACAAACCACAATAAATAATGATGGTACACTGAAGGGCGCTATACCAAAAAAAGATAAGTAAATTGAAATCATCAGTACTACCAGGTATGCTTAGATATGTAAGTATAAATAATAGAAATTTAAGTCCCCAAAATAATGGAACGTCTGTCAAGAAACAGAAGATAGTTGATAATCCCTTGATAGGTAATCGTTTCGCACTCTTGAGCGAGGATACTAATAAGAGTATAAAAGATGGTGCTTACGAAAAGAAATCATTAAAGCCACCACCAATATAACTGCGTGAGCCCAGCTCAAATAATTTGGTCAAAACATTTGTTGAACTCATTGGAAAAAATAATTTCCATATTGTTCCAATAAGAAAAGGCGGTGTGCAAGAGACGAAAATAGTCGTATACACTGAGGATTTTTATAGAAAAATCTCTCAATACCTAAATGATAATAAAAATAATTTTTATACCTATCAACTGAAAAGTAGTAAAGGGTTGACAGTTGTCATTAAAGACATAGAGTCCAGTGTTGAGACTAATGATATCAAGGAGGCCCTACAAGAATTGGGCTACGAAATAAGAGCTGTAGTTAATATATTTAACAAAGATAAAATTCCTCAGCTAATGTTTAGAGTCGAGTTGGAGCCAGAAAAAAATAAATTGAGGAGAAATGAAACTCACCAAATTTACTCAACACGATATCTGTTAAATCGTAGAATAACCATTGAGGAGCCTCTTAAAAGAAATCGTCCTGTTCAATGTGGCAATTGTCAAGAGTTTGGACATGCTAAAAATTATTGTACCTTGCGAACAGTGTGTGTGGCATGCGGAGACCTTCATTCTACATCACAATGTGATATCCTAAAGAATGGTGTCAGAAGAAAATGTGGTAACTGTGGTGGCGATCATTCAGCCAACTACCGCGGGTGCCCAGTTTATAAGGAGTTATTGTACAGATTAAGAGAGAGGCAAAAGCTAATAAGAGGGAAAACATCTGAAGTGCGAGCCTACAAATTTGAAAACACCTGTCCACCAGTCAATTCTGAAGTTCCGCTATTGAACAAATAAGCAGCCTCAACTCGATTAAATTCACAATCTACTCAAATTGATCAGCCTAAGAATGTAGCAGGTTCATTTTGATCAGCCTAAGAATGTAGCAGAATGTAGCAGGTGCCCAAAATACGGGAGGGTTGGAAGCACTTATGCACGCTTCCAACCCAGAATATTACCTCTCTTAATCAAAATATGACAAACTTTATGTCATCCATGCAAAACACAATACAAGAGCTTTTAAGAGCGCAGAACCAAATGATACGAATCCTCTTAACAAAAAAATTAGTTATTTGAGACTATGTTTCTGGAATGCAAACGGTTTAAACCAACACAAATCAGAGGTATCCCACTTCATGCAGAATAAAAACATCGACGTGCTATTGGTTTCGGAAACTCATCTTACTTGATCGCAAAAATGGCCTGGATATTGTGTCCCCTGGACAACCAACATACTGGCCTGCTGATCCTAAAAAAATTCCTGATCTCATAGACTTTGCCATAACAAAAAATATTCATCCAAATTCAATATCTACAGAAATGTCATATGATTTATCTTCTGATCATTCCCCAATTATAGTATCTTATTACGGGAGGACTAACATTTCAAAATTTCATATTGAAACATATTACTTTAAAACAAATTGGCTTAAATATTAAAAAATATATAAGCAGTCATATCCACACAGATCTTTGTATTCAGTGTGAGGAAGATGTAGATAAAAGTGTCAATGACTTTACGTCATTAATGGTATCGGCTCTAAATCATTCAAAGAGTCAAATATTTCCTAAAACTGATATGCACATTTCCAACTCAGATATTTAACGACTTCTTTTAGAAAAGAGAAAACTCAGAAGAGAATGGCAACAAAATAGATCACCTGCTGCAAAGCAGAGGCTGTTTGCTGCTAATAAAAATTTGAAAAAAAGCCCTTAATTAGAATAAGATCGCAGAAATAGAAATTACATTCAAAGTTTGACAAATGCCAAACACAAATTTTTCCCTTTGGAAGGTAACGAAAAATATCAAGCCACCGGTAGAGGGGCAAAGCCCTTTAAGGAAAGCTGACGGTAACTTGGCTCGCAGCACGGAGGAAAAGGCTAAAATATTTGCCGATCACTTAAGTACAGTCTTTCAAACTAACCAAACTCTCCAACAACTGTTTTTGAACTTGAAGAGCCACCTGTGTCAACATTATCTAATGATGACATATTAGCTATAAGCCCAGAAGACATTAACGAAGTAATCAAGGATAATATAATATTAAAAAATCACCTGGAAATGATTCTGTTACACCTACTATGATTAAAAACCTACCGAGTGTGGCAATAATTGTGCTGTCTACAATATTTAATGCGATCTTTAAACATGGAGTTTTTCCGACAAATTGGAAAACTTCTCAGATAATAATGATACCAAAGCCAGGTAAGGACTTGACCGTACCATCCTCCTATAGACCAATAAGCTTGCTTCCTTGCTTATCGAAACTGTTCGAAAAAGTGTTCCAAAAGAAAATCATACTATTTTTAAATGATAAAAATATAATCCCAGTTCATCAATTTGGTTTCCGGGAACGCCACGGAACAATCGAACAAGTTAATCGTATAACCGGAGAGATAAGAAAATCCTTTGAATTAAAGAAATATTGTTCAGCTATATTTTTGGATGTCGCTCAAGCCTTCGACAAAGTATGGCACAAAGGCCTGGTATATAAAATCAAATGTTTGCTGACATTATCTTCTCATGAACTATTGGAATCTTATCTATCGGACCGTATATTTACAGTTAAGTACAATGATTACGTGACAAGAGAATATAGGATTGGAGCAGGAGCGATGAATTGACTATTTCTACATTTGCTGATGACACCGCAATTATTAGCTCGCATGAAAACCCATATATAGCATCTAGTATACTAGATGGCTATTTAAGATGTGTGGAAACATGGTTAAACAAATGTAGAATACGTGTAAATGGGTTAAAAAGCAAACATGTTACGTTCACACTGAGGAGGGGATGCTGTCCACCTGTCACACTTAACAATGTTAATATACCTCAGTCCGATTATGTTACATACCTTGGTATTCACTTAGATAGAAGACTTACTTGGCGCCGTCATAAAGAAACCAAGAAACTTCACATGAAGTTAAAAGCATCTAGCCTTCACTGGTTAATAAGTGACCAATCAAAGTTAAGCCTGGACTATAAAGTCACCCTGTATAAAATCATTTTAAAACCAATTTGGACATATGGAATCCAATTGTGGGGAACGGCCAGTAATTCAAGTATTGAGCTTATACAGAGGGCCCAGTCGAAAATTCTTAGGACCATGGTATATAAGAAATGAAAACATCCACAGGGACTTGGAAGTACCACTAGTGAAGGATGACTTTAAGAAAGTCCGCGAAAAATATATGTATACTGAAACTGCAATCCCACCCAAATCCCCTTGCTCGGCTTCTCGCACAGAGCCAAACCAGATCAAGGCTTTCTAGAGGAGATCTACCACCCCGCTAAGATGAGGTCCATGCATCAAGCAATGCTCTCTTTAGAGAGCAATTAGTTTTAATTTTAGTTATAAGATTTAAACACTTATTGTTAGGCCTAATGATATAGGCAGATTCAATAAATAAATAAAAAGTTAAAAAAGTTTTTATCACAAAAATATAAATCGCAATTTGGGTTTTTTGGTATATGGACGAGTTATTTTCGATCTCTGCCTGTAAATAAATTTGCCTTGGGTGAGAGAATTTATTTTTGCGCACCTCTGTTTTACACACAGCAATTTTATTTGAAGCAAGTCTCTTAAATTCTATATCAGAAAATAACAATTATTTCTAACAAAAAATAAAAATCATAAAATTTCATAAAATTTGCTCACATTATACTATGAAAGCTATAAAAATGCCCCTTTAAAACACTTTCCTTCATGTTTTAGGACAAAAGAGGCAGGCTACCAAAAGCATTTCTAATTATAAAATATTTTTTATAAATCATATTCAACCGTTTATTTTGTGCAGTGCACACAAATGCAAAAACTTGAAAAAAGAAAGAAAAAGTCATACACCAGTGCTCCTACTAGTTGTTTCGTTGAGTGGACAACGACTACTAAAATGTAAGAGCATAAGAATACGTGTGATTTGATTTTGCACAATTGAGCTATGGGCTGCGCACCATTGATTTACACAGAGCAAGTCTGTGTTCAATTTTGTATGTCAAAACTTAATAGACGCCATAGTGAGAAAATAACAGCGAAATCTAAAGAATTATATTCTTTCGCTTTTATTTTTATTGTATACCTTTTTTGTTTAATTTTCTATGTCAGCTGTTCAGCGGTGCCACTTGTCTATATTTGTTATTATATTGTATGATAACATTTTCTACATTTGAGGTGGCACCCAGTTGAAGTCGGTTCAATTTAAAACACACATTAATTTTGACTATAGTTGCAAAATAATTAAAAGCAGGTTTTTATTTTAAACTTGTTTCTATAAAGAACCGACTTTAGTGTTTGACTGTGATTATGGGCCATTGAAGACAGCAGACTACACGAACACTGATTTTTTTTAAAGCAGCAGCTACAAAGTAAACAGGTGATTTATAATTCAGTGATGCCACTTAACTTTGGAATTAATAAAAAATAATTCCAAAGTAATAAAGATTTAAACAGTTATATTGAGTAAAAATATATATATGGTTATAACTAATTATGTACCTTTTATTAATATGTATATATCAATATGGTTATCAGAAACTTCTCTTAATTAAGTAAAAAAATATTTCGAGGACCTATATTTTAAACCTTCTATCTTGAAAAACACAACTTTTCAGGAGAGCCAAAAAACAGTTTTTTTCCGTATTACTTGAGTTATTAAAATTCGGTATTCTACAATATTTTTTTAAAGCAACTACTGAATCTCACATGTAATTAGTTTTTAAAATTTTGCATTATTGTGGACTTTATGATAGATAGAGGGTTTTGCTTTTCAAAAATATTCAATGTGTATGTACGAAATGATCAGATAGAGGGTTTTGCACTTTAATAAAAATTAATTATTTAGATTTCATTTATGCCATCTGTCAGTTTTTAACGTAATTTATTTAAGATAGCGTCTAATAATACAATATTAAACAAAAAATGATAAGCGTCTAATAATACAATATTAAAAAAAATTTTGTAAATTTTTTTGAAGTTTGATTCAAGAAATTATTTCAAAATATTTTTTTTTGAAAAGATAGGGGGTTTTGCATTCAGAAATATTATTTGTGTAAGATAGAGAAATAACAAAAATGCAAATAAAACAGCAAAAAAAACATGTTTGTTATAGACTTGCCAACCGTCCAGTTTTCGTCGGGACAGACCAGCTTTAGAGTCGAATGTCCCGTGTCCCGGCGATACTCTGAACGGGACACCATTTATCCCGTTTTGAAAAAAAAACATAACATTTTCATTAATTACCACAAAATTATATATCAACAAATATTTACCGTATATTGTAATCATTTATTACTTCAAATAAAGATTTAATAAAAGCTGATAAAAGTGATTAAAAATATGAATTTAAAATTAAGGACTTAAATAGTAATAACGCCCTCCTGTAAAATTAAACATAATATAATTTCGCGCAAAGGGGTCAATATGCCCGTTTTTAGTTAAGATGCGCACAATGATACCGAAGTAAATTCTGCGAAGTTTTTTTTACGGCTTTAACAGTTATAGTTCACCAGATATTCCATAATAACTAGGGGAACACACAGAACAAATTTCAAGATCGGTCCAGAGGTTTATTCTGCTATAAGTCACAAACAAATAAACATACATACATTAATTCTGTTCCTATTAATATTAACTATTCCTATTTTACTTACGTTTTTGTTTTGTTTAAGTTTTATGAGTAGATTTTATAAAATTACCTTGGGGGTTACAGGATCAAGTTTTGATACACTCACACTTTTTACTAATATACTCACACTTTTAAGAATTGAAACGAACTTGCATTCAATTTCTCATTCAAGTTGGTGTTTAAATTTTCAATCAAGAAAACATCTGATTACATTTTTGCTAACACTGCAGCCACACGATCCAGTTTTTCTTGATAGTCTTTTATATACACAGAAAAAACTAAAAATGAGTTTCAATTACGAAATTGCTTATAATAATTCAAAAATATTTGATTTTGCTCCAATCATCAAAATGATACTATTAATTAAATTGAAATTAAAAAGTTTAATTGAAAATAAATTCAATTAAAATGGTATTAAATATATTAATTGAATTATTTTACAAAATTCAATTAATTTTTTTATTGAATCAATTAAGATGGTAATTTAAATTTTGCATAAAATCTATTCAAATATTAATTACCACAATTCAATAATTAATTGTAACCGACCCAATAAAAAGTTAAAAACAAAATATAGTATTTCAACCAAAATGTTTAATTTTATTTAAAAATTATAATTTTTTTACATACTACATATTATTTTACAGACCAAGTTTCATTAATATTCATAATTTTTCTTCATATGTTTGTATACTTGCGTGTGTGTGTAATATTTTTTTTAAGAAATTAAAGGTCTCGAGGATGTGCGATCAACCATATCCTTGTATAAGTTGCGGCAAAGGTTTTGAACTACTGTAGGTGGCTTGAGTGTTTGGTGTCTAAACATTTGCCAGAACTAGCGCAGAAGTGTATTTTGGGTTTGGTGGATGTTTGCTATAGTTGTTGCTCCTGGTGGGCAGCACCATTTTTTAAATGTTGCTGCTGTTAGGACTATAAACCAACCGATGACATACCGGCAACTAGTATTTTCAGATGAGTCGTAGCAGCGTCCTGTGATACAACTTGATCCGTTGATGATATGATTTAAACCGTCATTTGGTTTTATGCTATAATGATGGGATTGGCCCGGCCACTGTCGCACATTGGTTGAAGAGTGGCCGGAATTCATTTTTTTCATGTTCGTCGATTTGGATAATTTTTTGGTATTTTGTTGTCAGATATCTGAATATATGATTCCGTAATATTAGGCTGAAATATGTTACGGATTTTTTTTGTTTGCTAAATCTATTTATTTTCTTTTTTATTAACATGAGTGGAATACCCCTACAAGAACCCATAAAGGTTTAACATACCCCACCAACAATAACGCTACTGTAGAATGGAATTCAAACTACAGTTATCGTACTTCTTTTGCGTTTTATTTACAAAAAAATGATAGCCCCCACCAACGATAACGCATCTGTAGATTGGAATGTACAATTAGTTATCGCACTTCTTCTTTCTACTTTGCATTCTCAGTGGTATGATATTTTACCGTTATAAAATTTCAACCAATCAGAAAAGGATAAGGTACAGCATGAGAATGAAAATTCAGTTGATAGTTAGTTGAACAACAAGGAAATGTCATTAAGTATTCTGATGTTGAAGCATCAACATGTTCTTATTTAAATGGTAAAATTTGTTCGGTGTCTTTAAAATAAAAAGAAAATAATTTAAGAATTATTTTGGAACTCAAAATATAACTTTTACCACCGTGTTCTATGTAAAATTGTGATTTTGTGAAAATTATAAGTGTTACTTTGTGGTCTAATAAGACAGACATATAATAATCGGGATTTTAATTTTATAAATCTGTTTAATTAAAAAAAATTAATAATTAATCAGTGTAAAACTTCCATGCTATTCATGGTTATTATAAAGTCAACAAACACAACATGTATTATTTGTACATTAAAGTGACAATAGAACGAAAACATAATTAATTTAATATAATGTAAAACATTTAATTACAAACAATTCCTGAAAGTTATCCAATAAATCACATACACCAAAAATCAAAAGAAAAAGAATATTTGCTAAAACCATCATAATTAAAATAAAACTCGAAATTATCCCACTGATTAAAATTATAAATAAAAGTCCTTAAATTTTACTAAATTAAACTTTTAAATATTATAAAAAAAAAACAGAAAACTTGAACATGGATTTAAACATAAAAGCACCTACAATTGCAATCTAAAGTGTTTCGTTTGCGAAATAAATTACAAAAAAAAAACTAAAAAACTTAAAAGCAATATCAAATAAAAACCTGAAATACAAACTTAAAAACAAGAAATAGAAAATCAATGCAGCCGAATTAAAAACAACAAAAACTGTTATTAGTATTATAAATAAAGCATACAAAATCTAAAGAACAATAAAACAAAAAAGAAAAACCACTGACAGCCAACAAAAGAACATTTAAAACAATAGATCAAAAACAAACCAGAAAAGGCAATAAAATGAACCAAAACATCGTAACCAGTGTCACCAACTTTCGACAAGCAGTTTTCGGCGTATCCAGCTCCAGCAACTTTTATTAAATATAAGTATAAAATATTGTATATAGAATTATAATAATTTTTCTTATTTTTTTTTTTTTAAATTTTCGATATCATATTACCTTTCTTGTCCATAGTTATTTTATAGCCAATTTTATTACATTATAATTACAATTGTACATTTTTTTTCCGTCTAGATTATTAGAAACAATGTCACATTATTTTTTTTCACTAGATTTATTACTTGAATTTTCAATTTCAATAAAATATGAAATCCAAAATTAATTAACTCTTTCAAATGGGGATGCTGGGAAAGAAACAGGCAAAGGTAAGTTTCGGTTAAAGCGATTGTGTTATTAGGGACAGAGGAAAATATTAGGGTAGCATTTCTGTCATGGAGTCTGACGAAGAGTCAGTAGGGTGGGATAAATATACCCTGATGTCATAACACCTTGACATCAATAGTTTCATTCCTTACTAATGTTAGTATTTTATTGATGATTTCTTTTTGTAACAATATTTTAAATATGCACTATGGTATTTCAATTAGGCAAGAGTGTATATCATATGTTATGCGTTTAGGAAAACGGGTTAAGAACCAAAATTCCTTTTTCTGAGCTAGCTGGATAATCTATCTTGCCTCTTAACTGCTGTACCAATTTTTTTTTTAAACAATTTGTTCCTAATATTTCAAGTAAATAATATATGGCGCCCAACGAAATGGCCACTTCCAGTAGTTGAAAATGAGATTTTCAGATTAAAAGATTTCCAAAATTAATCCAGTAGTAATATTGTTTCAGCCTTATATTTTGACAAAAGTCGTGAAAATTGGTAATTATAACACTAGTTTCAATTGCGATGCAAAATATAACGGTCAAAAAGAAAAATTATCTACGGAAAAATTATTTTACCATCTATTTATTTCTAATGAATTATCACAAGTCCAGAACTGATTACGTATAGTGTTTGGTTACTGTTGCGGTAATAATTCATTTTAATAAGAATGTACGTTTGAACTCTAGACTATTTCAGTCCTTGTCTGACTATTAATCAATGAAAATGGTAGACATGTTGCGAGATGAATTAGATTCGAACTAAAGAAAATTGCTCATTTTCCGTAAAATTTAGTAGGAATGAATTTTTTTTTATTTTAACATATGTTTGAGACAGCATATTTCGTTTAGAAGACGAATATGATAGGCCAAGTATTTATTAGGAAGAGTCAGTGTACTAGGTTACCTATGCCTTCTTTAATATATATAGAATATAACACAATCACTTACCTAGCCATTGCCTGATTCTACTTAGCATCCTCACACATTTTAATGAATTATTTTTTTTTTAAAAAATAAACAACAAAAACCGTCAATATCAGAATACTTAATTTCTTCTCTTATATCTTTTTTTTTATTTCATTTTGTTTTTCAACTTCTAGTAGACTGTTGAAGAATTTGAACGGAAAGACAAGAATTTGAACGGATCACAAACCACTTCATACATTACTTTTAGTCTTTTCAACTAGCAATCAACATACCTTGACCATTTATTTTGTTAAAAAAATTATCTGCTTTATTGATATTTTTATCCACTTTCTGATTGGTTTAGTGCATTATGCACAAATATAACACGCGGAACAGTTCAGATCAATCGACTTCCCTTAGGACAAATTTGAACAGACCCTCCGTAAGCGTTAGGGGTAGAACGCCCAAAAATACAAATAGTTTAAGAACACCAATCACTGAAGTAAGAGGACGTGGCAAAGTTATTAGGTCGAACAGTATAGTTAGTCTTGAAAGTTCGCGATCGTCTACAAGCATAAGGGCAATAAGAACATCTTCTGTCCCACGATATCTAGATTCAAGTGAACAATCTAACACATCCTTACAAGAAAAGACAAACTCAAACTGCGAATTACTTGACAAGTCCTTACCTGACCTGAACATTGATAACCTTAGGGAGCTTGTTCAACCAGTAGGTTTTATCGATAATCAAGAAAGTTTAAATACAAGCTTAATAATGGCGTCACAAGACAATACTGGTCTTCCACCTCCTCAGCCGACTCCACACTCATCGAATGTTAATTCCATGGACACCTTGATAACATACGTACGAGATGCCATGAAAAACACTCAAGAAGAGTTTAGGAGAGAGATTGAAGAAATTAGAAGAAACTTAGGTCAGTCACGTGATAATCGAGGTACACAACAATCCCCTGGTATTAATTCCCAAACTTCAAATGTTCATTCTAATGCTTCCTCAGCCTCATTCTTTATAAAACTAAAGGATTGGAACGTTTCATTTAGCGGAGATGAAGACGTAACCGTAACACTCACCGAACGTAGTCAGTGTCCAGAGGACTATCTAATGGCAAATTTTCATATTTTTCTGAAGGGTAAAGCGGAAACTTGGTTTTGGATGTATATAAAACAAAATCCTAGGGCAACTTATCCTCTTTTAAAAAGAGCCATTAATAAACAATTTGGCACATTAGAAAGTGATTTGGATATTTTAGTGAAGATTTCTGCTAGAAAACAACACATGAAGGAAAGTTACGATGACTTTCATTCATCATTGGTTAAAATGAACTTGAAGTTAGAGAGTCCCATGGATGACAATGCTTTAATCAAAATAATAAGAAAAAACGTCAGACCTGAGCTTTTAAACATGACATTCGTATCTAGACCGGTTGATTTGGATTCGTACCGTGACTTACTTAGGGAAGCTGAAAGATCGCTCATTTCAAATAATGCTCTCAAATACCCAACTAATCGACCTCGACAGGTGGATGAAATTTCTATTGAATCATTAGGTGAATCGATAAGTTGTGATGAGGTGGACGAAGATTTCGATCCCCAAATAGAAACCTTAAGAATCAATAAGCAATACGTCAAGGGAGACTATTCCAAAATTAAATGTTGGAACTGTCTGAAAACAGGACACAGTTACATCTATTGTCCCGAAAACACTCGCTTCCTTTTCTGTTTCAAATGTGGACAGAGAGGCGTTACGACTCCGGAGTGCAACAACGCTCATCCGGGAAACAGACGTCGGAGCGAGCAAGCGATCGGGAGTGCTCGTTCCACGAGTTAGATCCCGAAATTTGCTTAGACATTGAGAGTAAACCCTCACAGGGGGATTTACTCTTCAGTCCTCATCCAAACCCTGACGTACAAACACATTCTCGATTATATCAAGCATCAGATAACATTGACTTTCGTAACCCTGACTTACAAACACATTCTCGATCATATCCAACACCATGTAACATTGAATTTCGTAAACCAAAAATTTCTCGGCAGATCATCAAATGTAGATCTCGTTATGCTCTCAGGAAAACATTTAGAAAGACCCTTGAAACAACTTATTTAACTAAGTCTGATGATGGCAGGCCATATGCTAAAATCAAAATCTTTGACAGTGAACTATCTTGTCTTTTAGACTCTGGAGCAAACGTGACAGTTTTAGGGAAAGGAAGTTTAGATTTCATAAAAAAATATAACATCGACGTGAAACAATTTAGATCAAGTATTTCAACTGCAAACGGTTCCAAAAATCAAGTTTTAGGTTATTGTTCACTCCCTGTGAATTTTAAAGGAGTTATAAAATCAATAATATTCTATATAGTGCCAACTCTATCTCAAGAGGGATACCTTGGAGTCGATTTTTGGCGCGCTTACGCCATTGCCCCACAAATAATACCAAAAATCGAGTGCATAGAGGCAAACAATAGCAAAACTGAGGCGCTTTATCATGATCTAACTCCCGATCAGAAACTTAAGCTTGAAAACGTTATTTTAAACTTTCCGTCATACGAAAAATTAGGGCTCGGTTGCACCCATCTGCTAGAACATGATATCAACACAGGTGATGCCACTCCCGTGAAGGCAAAACACTACCCATTGTCCCCTCCAAAGCAGGCTGAAGTATTTGAAGAACTCGATAGACTACTAGCATTAGGCGTAATAGAGGAGTCGAACTCTCCCTGGTGTAGTCCCATTGTCACCGTCCGTAAACCAGGCAAAATAAGACTATGTCTAGACTGTCGCAAACTTAACGAACTGACCAAAAAGGATTCATATCCGCTCCCGCATATTAATGGGCTACTAAGTCGTCTTAAAGACACCCATTATATTAGCGGGGTAGACCTAAAGGATGCGTACTTCCAAATTAACCTTTAACTTATGATGTGGTAGTAAATTTTACACTCTATTTTTTATTTTTCTAATAACTTCTCTTTGTTTCATTCTCTTAAGCTGATATTGCAAGTACCCTCATATTTTACCATACTTTTATTGACAGAATCGTTTTGTTTTTAGAATCTTACAGTAACGCTGAGATTTATATGTGTAGGTGTTAAATTTACTACACGTCGTCGTATGCGAAAGTTTTTAACATATAATATTTTACTACCACGTAGTGGTTTGTGTGATTTTCTTATAGTAAATATTTTACTACACGTCTAAGCTAGCGTTAGAAATCCATATAAAAAAAATTACTACACGTCTCCGTAAGCGTATTCTTGTATTTTTGTTTTGAGTTTCAGAAAAGTTTTTAAATCTTTTGAAACTAACATACATGCTAAGAGTGTAATAAACCAATATGTATGGGCTGTAGCAATCGTCTATGTATTAATTGTACTAAGTCTGAATTTGACGAATGATAATTGTATCTCAAAAAACTGATTGTTATTTTTTTATATATATAATATATTGAAATGTTCGTTTTTATTTTAATAAGTATATAACTTAGGCTGTTGAAAAATCCCATTTAATTTTTTAGTTTTACCTTTATTTTCTTAATGAACAAGTAAATGATATACCTATTTTTTTTGTTTGTGTAAAAGAGGCTTGTGAAATAAGTAATTTTTTTTTAATAAATTTGAAGTTGTTTCCTTGTTTTCGTTAATAATTATTTTAGAAGCAATCAAACTTGAATAATAATAAAAATAATATTATTATAATACATACTCATTCAAAATTATATGTAAAGTAAATCTGGTGTAAAATTTACACCACATCTTCATATACGTTAAAAAATTTCACGTCATAAGTTAAAGGTTAAACTGTCAGAGAGTTCCAAGGAAAAGACTGCGTTTGCCGTGCCCGGTAGGGCACTTTATCAGTATAGAGTTATGCCTTTCGGTGTTTGCAATGGTCCTCAGACGATGAGTCGCCTGATGGACAAAACCATTCCATCCAGGTTAAGAGACAACGTCTTCATATATCTAGACGATATCCTTATATGTAGTCAGGATTTTGATAGCCACATTCGTTTATTATTTGAAGTTTCACAGTGTTTAAAATCGGCCGGCCTCACCATTAATGTAGGCGAAAGCAAATTTTGCCAGCGCGAGATTAAATATCTCGGATATAGAATTGGAGGTGGCAATCTCAAAGTCGACCCAGAGAAAGTTGCATCTATGGTACAATTTCCTTTACCCAAAACACCTCGCCAAGTTAGACGTTTCATAGGTATGGCAAACTGGTACCGTGCCTTTATTAAGAATTTTTCAGATCTTGCAGGTCCACTTACTGACTGTCTACGTAAGTCTGTAAAACCGTTTCGACTTAGTGCAGAAGCTATTAGTTCCTTTAATCGATTAAAATCTGATCTATCGAGTGCCCCCGTCTTGGCCCAACCAGACTTTTCGAAAGAATTTAATATTCAATGTGATGCGTCGCGTATAGGCGTCGACGGAGTTTTATTCCAATTAGACGACGACGGTAGGGAGCACCCGATTGCGTTTGTATCCCAAAAGTTAAATACGGCACAGCGCAACTATACCGTGACAGAGTTGGAATGTCTGGCTGCTGTGATTTGCGTCAAACGTTTTAGGCAATACATTGAGGGACTCCCATTTAAGATTATAACGGACCACTTGAGCCTACGTTGGCTCATGAGCCAAAAGGATCTGCATGGTAGGTTAGCTCGATGGAGCCTAAAGCTTCAGAATTTTGTATTTACGATAGAACACAGGAAGGGTTCCTTAAACGTGGTACCAGACACCCTTTCCCGTTTAGACGTGGATGAAATTCAAATTTGCCTTAAATCCCCAGAAGTAGATCTCAAATCTCCCGAGTTTAACAGTCCAGATTATAATGAACTAAGAGAGGAAATCCTCCGAAATAGCGAAATATTACCCGATATACATACTTCTGAAAACCTAATTTATAAACGCGTAAAATTTCGAAACGGCGTTGATAGCGAAGAAAGTCTTTGGAGATTGTGGTTGCCCAAAACCTTAACTGATGAGGTCATAAAGTCTGCTCATAGTGAAGGCTGTCACGGTGGTTATAGTAAAACATTGTACCGTATCAGACAAAAATATTTTTGGCCTCAGATGGCACGCGATGTCAAAATGTATGTTAAAAATTGCGATAAATGCAAAATGATAAAACCATCAAATCAGACCCTACGTCCACCGATGGGGAATCAAATCATAACTACACGGCCTTTTCAAAGGTTATATTGCGACTTTTTCCAAAACGAGATTTTCTGCACTTATGGGGTACCGCAATATGTCCATAGCGACAATGCCAAACAATTTACGTCTAAAGAAATTAGAGAATTCTTTTCCGTTTACGGTATTACCCATATAACAACCGGATTTTATTCACCCCAAGCGAATGCCTCCGAGAGGGCAAATAGGGAAATTATTTCCAAAATTCGTTATTTTGTCAAAGACGATTCTGATCATACAAACTGGGACAGAAACATTTACAAAATACTGTCGATTTTACGCAGTGATTTTCATACAGCAACCCAATGTTCGCCCTATTATGCCGTTTTTGGCCAAAATATGATTTTACACGGATCCTCGTAAAAACTGTTGGAAAAACTGAATATCATGTCTGATGACACTGTGGTGAAACATTCCGATAAACTTCAACATATAAGGGAAAAGATAAGTCAAAACCTAAATATTGCTCATGAGAAAGCCTCACGAATATATAATATGAGATCAAAACCCGTGAATTTCATAGGACAGGAAGTATTTCGCCGGAATCACTCCCAAAGCGATTTCAAAAAAGGTATAAATGCGAAATTTAACACTAAATTTGTAAAATGCAGAATAAGAAAAAAAATTGGTAATGCTTTGTACGACATCGAAGACCTGCAGGATAGGTATATTGGCAAATATCACGCCTCTGATATTCGTGTCTGAACGCTAAATTTTCAGTTTGGTATGTTGCCCGGCTTCGTGGGTCGAGCCACACTCTGTTTTGCAAATTAGGAACAGGGACTTCCGTGAAAACACAGACCATACATTTATTTACATTGCTTAACACTATACAAAAATGTGACAAATTTAACTTCAGCTAGACGCTATCATTAAAATATGATCATCAGATGATAAAAATCCTGCCTGTTCGATCATACTATTATAATGATGCGAAGCAGTTTTGTTACGGATTTTTTTTGTTTGCTAAATCTATTTATTTTCTTTTTTATTAACATGAGTGGAATACCCCTACAAGAACCCATAAAGGTTTAACATACCCCTCCAACGATAACGCTACTGTAGAATGGAATTCAAACTACAGTTATCGTACTTCTTCTTTTGCGTTTTATTTACAAAAAAATTATAGCCCCCACCAACGATAACGCATCTGTAGATTGGAATGTACAATTAGTTATCGCACTTCTTCTTTCTACTTTGCATTCTCAGTGGTATGATCTTTAACCGTTATAAAATTTCAACCAATCAGAAAAGGATAAGGTACAGCATTAGAATGAAAATTCAGTTGATAGTTAGTTGAACAACAAGGAAATGTCATTAATTATTCTGATGTTGAAGCATCAACATGTTCTTATTTAAATGGTAAAATTTGTTCGGTGTCTTTAAAATAATTATAAAAAGAAAATAATTTAAGAATTATTTTGGAACTCAAAATATAACTTTTACCACCGTGTTCTATGTAAAATTGTGATTTTGTGAAAATTATAAGTGTTACTTTGTGGTCTAATAAGACAGACATATAAAAATCGGGATTTGTTCGGTGTCTTTAAAATAATTATAAAAAGAAAATAATTTAAGAATTATTTTGGAACTCAAAATATAACTTTTACCACCGTGTTCTATGTAAAATTGTGATTTTGTGAAAATTATAAGTGTTACTTTGTGGTCTAATAAGACAGACATATAATAATCGGGATTTTAATTTAATAAATCTGTTTAATTAAAAAAAATTAATAATTAATCAGTGTAAAACTTCCATGCTATTCATGGTTATTATAAAGTCAACAAACACAACATGTATTATTTGTACATTAAAGTGACAATAGAACGAAAACATAATTAATTTAATATAATGTAAAACATTTAATTACAAACAATTCCTGAAAGTTATCCAATAAATCACATACACCAAAAATCAAAAGAAAAAGAATATTTGCTAAAACCATCATAATTAAAATAAAACTCGAAATTATCCCACTGATTAAAATTATAAATAAAAGTCCTTAAATTTTACTAAATTAAACTTTTAAATATTATAAAAAAAAAACAGCAAACTTGAACATGGATTTAAACATAAAAGCACCTACAATTGCAATCTATAGTATTTCGTTTGCGAAATAAATTACAAAAAAAAACAAAAACTAAAAAACTTAAAAGCAATATCAAATAAAAACCTGAAATACAAACTTAAAAACAAGAAATAGAAAATCAATGCAGCCGAATTAAAAACAACAAAAACTGTTATTTATTATTATAAATAAAGCATACAAAACCTAAAGAACAATAAAACAAAAAAGAAAAACCACTGACAGCCAACAAAAGAACATTTAAAACAATAGATCAAAAAACAAACCAGAAAAGGCAATAAAATGAACCAAAACATCGTAACCAGTGTCACCAACTTTCGACAAGCAGTTTTCGGCGTATCCAGCTCCAGCAACTTTTATTAAATATAAGTATAAAATATTGTATATAGAATTATAATAATTTTTCTTATTTTTTTTTAAAAAATTTTCGATATTATATTATCCTTTCTTGTCCATAGTTATTTTATACCCAAATTTATTACATTAATTATAATGTACATTTTTTTCCGTCTAGATTATTAGAAACAATGTCACATTATTTTTTTTCACTAGATTTATTACTTGAATTTTCAATTTCAATAAAATATGAAATCCAAAATTAATTAACTCTTTCAAATGGGGATGCTGGGAAAGAAACAGGCAAAGGTAAGTTTCGGTTAAAGCGATTGTGTTATTAGGGACAGAGGAAAATATTAGGGTAGCATTTCTGTCATGGAGTCTGACGAAGAGTCAGTAGGGTGGGATAAATATACCCTGATGTCATAACACCTTGACATCAATAGTTTCATTCCTTACTAATGTTAGTATATTATTGATGATTTCTTTTTGTAACAATATTTTAAATATGCACTATGGTATTTCAATTAGGCAAGAGTGTATATCATATGTTATGCGTTTAGGAAAACGGGTTAAGAACCAAAATACTTTTTTCTGAGCTAGCTGGATAATCTATCTTGCCTCTTAACTGCTGTACCAATTTTTTTTAAAACAATTTGTTCCTAATATTTCAAGTAAATAAATGACGCGTAACAAATATTTATTATTTGTTTGGACAGACACGATCGAAGTTCATATATGTTCGCTTGTTTAAAATGACATGCAAATTTACTGTATATTCAATCTTTTGGTACAATCACAGTAAACTTATCATTTGACTTTGTTGTATATTTTCGTAAATGACAATTGCCATAGATGAGATTTGCATTAAACAAGTTGGAAAAAGTGCCATATAAAAAATGTCGTAGAACAAAATATAAACAACATCAAAATTTCAATGTTCATCAACTTCAGTGGACTGCATCTTTTTAGCGCTGTGGAGCGCTGTTTAACGAAAGATGTCAAATTACAGCTTGAACTCTCAGCTAAAAGTTAATAAAACATTCAGCTGCTCCTACCTGTTCCTTTCCAAAAAAACAGTAAAAACTATATAACAAAACATGAATTTTCGTTCATGCATGTTGTTGTTGCCATAATTCTTTCGTTGTAGGAAGGAGAAATTTATCTCCTTTCTTGGGTGTTTTGTTATTTTATTATTTTTTATACTTAAATTATTAAGTAAACCCAAGCCAGTCTATCAACGTCAAAGCTGGGTAATACTTTTTATTTATTTATTTATTCCTTTAAAGGGACAAATCGGACTATAAAAGTCTTAATCTGTCCTCTTTAGTATTATTTTTTATTATTTAAAAAACGCCGATTTTTTATTCGGTCAACTTTACCAGTGGACAGTTCATAAACGAATGAATTTTATTTAAAAAAAAAATAATACAGGATTAACGTTATTTTAAAAAGCAAATGAGAGTTGAATGATAACATGAGTTAGTAAGAAAGTAAAAGAATGAAATTGTCAACACCAAAACAGAATAGTGTTGCTAATATAATAAAAAAATTAAATCAAATTAGTGCTTCAAATTTTTTTTTACTTCATGAAGAGAAGTTTCTAAGAACCATATTGATATAAATTAATAACAGGTACAATATTATATATAATATATATAATTTTACTCAAAATAATTGTTTAAATCTTAAATACTTTGAAATTATTTTTTATTAAAGTAAAAACAGAAAAAATTAAAGTTGCACCACTGAATTATAAATCAGCTGTTTACTTTGCAGCTGCCGCCTTTAAACAAAATTCAGTAGCTGCCATACGACTGCAACTGCAGCCAGCAGCATTTGTGTTCGTGAAGTCGTGTAGCCTGCTGTCTTCATTGTATTTAATGCAATACTATTGATTTATCTTCTTCTCTCTCTATCGTAAACTTCAGCTTGTTAAGATATTTATTAAGGTCCAATTGTGTAATTCACTTGCGTTAAACGCTTCACCTACGCTGTTGTGAACGCGTAACAAAAAATATAACATTTTATTAATCACTACGTCATTGCGTTTAGTCAACGCCTTTATTTGTCAAATCTATACGAAGCAGTGGTTGCCATTGTATAAGTCAGGGAAAGGCAACTTATACTATTGCATTTTATGATTGTATTAGTTATACTCTCTTTCCGCTCTCACCACGAATCGGTGTTGCCAGTAAACTTTCGTCTCTTTTCCCCAATTATTAATGTAAAATCTCATATTGTTCACATACATCTGAAACAGTTAGGAATAAAATTTGTTCTCTGTCAACGCAGATTCTTAAAAATGTGCGATACACAACCTGCTTGTTTGCATGCTCAAGCTAGACTGATTACAGTTGTTTATTTCTCTACAATGCGTGTACACACGTACGTAAGAGAAGAGTAATTGGCCTACCTAAACAAATGCGTAAGACGGAACGGTCTTTTGCGCATAGCTTTAACGCTGAAATGCCATACCTAAACAAAAGCGACAACGCTACGTCAAACAATAAAAACAGGGTTATCAAAAAAATAAATATAACAACCCTGATTAGACAATAACCATATTTCTGATAATCCATATAAATATAAAAGAAAATAATATATGTATACTATTTTAAATATTTACACATACCACCATTTTCTAATAACAAATATACATATATTTTTTTGCTTATTTGTTTTTCCTTTTGTATGTATGTGTTTACATTTATTGTGTTTTGCAACAGCTTCACTATTAAACGCGCTGTCAAAATTGGATTTTCCAATTGCAAAGCGTTGCCATAGCGTTGCCGCCGCGTTATTTCGGTATGCTACATACAAATTGTATGGGCATGAGAATTTTTGACAACTAAAAACGGGTGCCGCCCGTGTTTAGGTATGTCAGTAAGTGAAAAACGCGGCGCCCATCATTTGCCTTTCCCTGGTATAAGTTGATACTAAAAACCATATCCATATAAATATATAAATGTCTTTGTAAGTTTGTTTGAGCATCACGCCTAAATGAACCGATTTTATTGAAATTTGGAACGTAAATAGATCGTTACTTAGAAGCGTCAATAGGCTATTTCTTTTTTCAGAAAGGGATAAACAGGGGGAAAACCGGTAAAATTGGTACCTTTAGTTCTTAAACAATAAATACTAAACGGCGGAGCCGATTTTATTGAAATTTCGAATATACTTGGACCATAAAAATGTTGTTAAACATTGAATAATTGTTTAAAAAGAAAACATGATTAATTTAGCTCACTATAGTCACAAAAATATGTATTTTGAAAGTACCCTTCCAAACGTCTACCTGCAGGGGGGTAAAACGGGTAAAATTAGGAATTTTGTGTTTATCCATATTTATGTCTGTTTATTTGTACCTTACAGAAGCCTAAACCACTGGTCCGACCCTCTTGACACTTTTACCCTATATTCCTATATATTTGAAACGATCAATTTTATTTTGAAATTTTAAGTGGACGTGGCACCTCCCATACAAAGTTAATAGTTATTATGGAATATCTGGTGAACTAACATTGTAAAAGTCACAAAACTTCGCGGTATTTACTTTGATACCAAGTGCACGGCTTGTCTTAAAATGGGCGGGATTGTATAAATGGGCGTGGCACCACCCATATATAGTAAATAGTTATTTTCAAATATCTGCAGAACTATAATTGTTACAATATTCAAACTTTATAGAAATCGATTTCTTATAACTCCATGAAGTTTAACGGAAAACGGGGCGGATCGGAACATACAAAGTAAATAATTATTTTCAAATATCTAGAGAGCTATAATTGTGGAAGTCTTCAAACTTTGTCCGAAGAGCACTTTTAGCATTTTACATGGCTGTATTGAATTAGTGGACGTGGCACCTCCCATACAATGTAAATTGTTTATTACCAACATCTGAAGAACTATAATTGCAAAAGTATTTAAACTTTGAACACATTAATTTCTTATCACTATACGGAATTTGGTTGATTGTATTAGTGGTCATAATCAAACAATGTAAATAGTTATTTTCGAATATCAGGAGTACTATAATTCTGAAAGTCTTCAAATTTCAAATGAATCAATTTCTTATCACTGCATGAAGTTCAACGAAAATTAGGATGGATCGGAACTGGGGGTGAGTCACCTTCCATACAAAGTTAATAGTTATTTCTAAATATTTTGAGAACTATAATTACGATATACTTCAAACATTGTCCGAATATCTCACTTATAGTTTTACATAGTCTGGCTGAAAATTATTTTAGTGCAAAGTATTTTCGAATATCTACAACTATAATTGTGAGTCTTCAAACTTTATACGAATCAATTTCTTATCACTGCATACGGTTTAACCAAACAAGGTAGGGATCGGAACAAGGGATGAGTGCTCTACAAAACAAAGTAAATAGTTATTTCTAAACAACTTGAAAACCATAATTACAATATTCATCAAACTTCACATAAATTGTCTGAAAATGGACGGAATTCGACCATTTGAAAGTAAAAAATGAATTTAGTATATTTGGAGACCTGTAACCGTAAAATTATTTAAACTTTGTGTGAATTAATTTCTCATCACTGTAAGGAGTTTAGTTAAATATGGCTGGGGTAGGAACAGTGGGTATGGATCAGGGAAAGGCAACCTATACTATTGCATTTTACGATAGTATTGGTTATACACTCTCTCCGCTCTCACCACGAATCGGTGTTGCCAGTAAACTTTCGTCTCTTTTCCCCAATTAAAAATGTAAAATCTCATAATGTTCATCATACATCTTTAAAAGTTGGGACATTTTTTTTTTCACTGGCAACGCTGATTCTTAAATTGTGCGATAAAAAAACGATATACAACCTGCTTGTTTGAGTTCTCAAGCTAGACTGATTAAAAGTTGTTTATTTCTCTACAATGCGTGTGCACACGTACGTAAGAGAAGAGTAAATGAAAAACGCGGCGCCCATGTTTTGCCTTTCCCTGGTATGGATACTCCCATACAAGGTACTTAGTCAATTTTGAATATCTGAGTAACTAAAATTGCATGATTCTTCAAACTTTCTCCGAAACATTTTTTTATAATTTTACGTAATGTGCCTGAAAACGGGTTTAATAATAGTGAAAACGGGTTATTAATAGTGGACATGGAACTGGACATGTTATCGAATATCTGATGAACTTTATTAGAGAAAGTCTTAAAACTTTGAAGGATTTATTTCGTTACCACAGTTACAAATGGGTGGTATCAGATCATTTGTAACGGTGGTATCGAATATCTAAACAACTGTTATATGTGGAGTGTTCTAAATTTTTATAAATTGCTTTCATATCACTGAAAGCAAATCTGTACATATGCATGTACATGCAAAGACAGACAAGAAATTCCGATATTAATTATATTCATTTATTTTTGTAAAGATTCCTTTCATATTTTTTTATTTTACTACGACAGGGGTAGCGAAGCGCACCGGGTCAAGCTAGTTAAAAATAAAAACTTACAAGAAGATGTACTTATATCGTGTTGGCAATGCTGTAATCTAAACAGCTGTATGGCGTTTATTTACTTTTCAATCCATAAAATATTTGTTCAAAGAAGACAAAAAAATATAACAAAATAAATATTAAAAACATAAAAGCGAAGTTTTCTGCTGGGGGAGAGAACGATACTTGTGGAAGCTTAGTACCGCAATTCTGTAACTTTTTAACAACAAAATATTTATCGTTAAAAGATATTCCGAATTAAATTATACGGATTATTTGCGTTAGATAACGACATTAATTGGTAGGTTAACGACAAATAAAATGTTCCAGTTAAGCCATAACGATAATTGTTTAGAAGTTAAGAGAAATTTGGACATAGATTATATTGCTTTAAGAAAATAGTATTCGAATTTTAAGAGCAACTTTTATATGGGGCATAAAACCCATATTTAACACATTTCTGGAGTGTATAATGTTTATCCCTATATTTAAATATCTTACCCCCATTAACACGAAGTCTGGTTATGCCTTAACTAATAGTTATACAGTCGGTTAAAATTATTTTTGTATGAAAACTGTCAGTATAACTATTAGTTAAAACATAACCAGACTTCGTGTTACTGGGGGTTAGTGAGCAATTTAAACCATATTTGGCGATGTGATACGAGTATAAACTTATATAAATTGTTTTTAAGACCGTATTCTAAGAAGGAAATTCATCCGAATTTGTCGACTGTCCTTATAACAACACATAACTAAATTCTGAATAAATGATCACTTGTGGTGGCATAGACATATGGATTACATTGGGTTACTTTTATTTTTAGAAAAAAAACTCTTGTTCTTCTGTTTTCAGTAGGTTTCGCGAACATATTTGGGGGAGCTGGTGTTTGATTTTTATATATAAATGCGATTATTTATTCACACGACTACAATTTTATCTGCAAATACGAAAAAATAGTGAACATTTTAATAAATAAAAATGATTTTTTTAATTTTAAAAATATTGAAATTTATATTTTTAACTATATTCGTCGTTGAAATATATTACAGAGAGAAATCGTTAACTTCAAATACTGAATATTTAAAAATGTTTAAATATTTGTTATTTTTTATATTTAAGAACATTTGACCACTTTTTAAACTAACGCCAAGAAAATTGAAGAGTTAAATTTGACAATCAAAGTGACAAAAAAAGCCAGCGTTGAGTTGTACATAATGTACAATTTCAAACAATTACATTCACAATAACGTAAGAACCAGTTGTTACAAAGCGAGTAGTCACTTGCTTGAATGCAGTGATTTGCAAACTGTAAATAAAATTAGGGCCTAAATGTTTTTACGATTTTCTTCTCGTCGTCTTTCTTAATTATCGCAAATAGATAGACTTTGTGATAAATTTAAGTTGTATACAATCCTTGTTTAATTCGTGTCAAGTACAATGTCAGCAATTGTGGGGGATAATGGATATCTCATCGGCATACCGTATTTCTGACTGTATAATGTATTCTCATATATAAAATTAATTATTGCCGTTGAGACAAAATTGTATAATTTTCAGGAATTGTTTCCTCGGAATTTGTTTATGTTTTTGTAGAGTCGTCCATTTTATCATGATGTTGTTTATTGCTTAATAAATCGGTTGGTGAATAAATATACCACATCTAGAGAAATTAAAATATCATCATCGTCAGAGTTAAATTCTAGAGAATTATTTATATTGTACTACTCAGATATAATATTCTAAAGGATGATACCTACGTGTTTGGATAAGTTATAACACGGGACTTCTACTTAGGAAAAGGATGATATTGGTCTGAGAGGTACATTTGGTTTATGTATTTTAGGAAGGCCGTATAATATTGGTACCGTTGCAGAACTAGCCGTAAGTTTATTTTTCTACATTCTGGTGATATATTGTTGTTTGAAAAGGTCCAAAGGTTTTTGCGTGGGTCCGATTTCGTAATAATTATCAAAAGTTTCCTGGTCGTTTCATATATATCCATTAAGAATTTTTCTTTAATTTAGTCAGTACTGAAAAACTGATGTTTGATTAATTAATTTTTCTTTTGTTTTATACTTCTAGAGAATCTTATGGAACTTGTCTCTTATTAGATGGAATAATTCAATGCACTTCCAAAGATGAATTTTCATATCAAGAAATGATATCATTTTTACCTCTTTGCTCTCACCCTAACCCAAAGAAGGTGCTAATCGTGGGAGGAGGTGATGGGGGTGTTGCTCGTGAAGTTGTAAAACATCCACTTGTAGAAGAAGTTCATCAAATTGAAATAGATGATCGTGTGGTTGAACTGTCAAAAAAATTTTTACCAAATATGTCCAGTGGATTTAATAATCCAAAGCTTCGTTTGACAATTGGTGACGGATTTGAGTATATGAAAAATCACAAAAATGAATTTGATGTTATAATTACGGATAGTTCAGATCCAATTGGACCAGCTGTAAATTTATTTGACGAAAGTTACTACAAGCTTATGAAAACTGCATTACGTGATGGTGGCGTAGTATGTTCACAGGGAGGAAGCTTCTGGTTAGATTCCGAATATGTAAAAAAAACAATTAACAATTGTCGTTTACACTTTCCAAATGTGTCATACGCTGTGACTTCAATACCATCTTATCCCTGTGGGCATATTGGATTTGTAATTGGCTGCTTAGATGGAAATCGTTGTTTGGAAACTCCTTTACATACTTTTTCGTCTGCCGAAATCGATCAAATGAAAATGAAATATTATACAAGCTCTATACATTCTGCTTCATTTGTTCTTCCAAGGTGGATCCAGAAATGTTTTAACGAAAATATATAAATAAAGATTTTTAATACACATGAAATGAAGATTTGTGTTAAATTTTTATAAACTCAAATTCATTTTTAGTTACATGTATTTTTGCTTGAGTTTAATTATTTACTATTTTAAGCGTCTAAAATGGTTTTATGTTTCAATACTATGTATTAATACAAATTAAATAAGTATTGGGAAATTTTAAAACAAAAATATATTTTGTTAAAAGGTTATTCGGGAATACAAAATTAGTATTTTAGTAAATTGTATTTATGCTAAATTCCCAATTTTTAATTTGATAAATTCACTGAAATTTATTGTTGGGGGATAAGCTAGTTCCTATGCGCATTTCACTGGTTGCTTAGGCCAGATCATCAGGAAACCTTTTCCCAAAAGGCTTTAGAAAAACTAAAGATATTATACAAATAAAACAATAGAGTGTCTGAGAATTAGAGACACTCAAGCTTTATTTGTAAAAATCAGAGTATGAAAACAAACAAAACATTTCGCAAACGTTTGCAAAATGTACAAAACAAATCAAAATTTTTATATTGTATTGTACATGAGCAAAAACAAAACAAAAACTTTTCAAGTGACAAAGAGAGAAAATGAAACGATTAGCTTTTCACTCATCTGCATTATTTAATTTACCGTTACAATCGTACATTTGAGTACAAAACAGATAGAGAAACGTATTTTTTATTCGTTTTGTTTTTTTTTGTTGTACTGTGTTCCCTATTATAATGAGTAAATCAATTATGAAACGTCTGTTAAACGTTTTTTATCATAATGTTTCAATATTGTTCTTACTCTTTTCTAGCTGCGTACGTTTATATTAATGTACAGTTTGCGCTCATGAGCAAAAACAATACAAAACATAATGGGACAATCATTCTCATTGTATGTGTTTGGTTTTTGTTTTACTCACTGAAGAGAACAAAACAAAACGATAGCAAACGTTTCGATTTGTTTATTTCCGTACTCTGGTAAAAATATCAAAGCTTAAACAAAACACCAACAATAAACCGTGATTTATCTTTTCTTACATTTCCTTACTACAATTGGTTGGTTTCTTGCCGACACAAACTGTAGTGTATAAGTGAGTAAAGAAAAAACAAAAATAAAAACAACTTGTTTTATTGTTTTCGCAAGAAAATCAAAATAAAGCGAGTTGCCAGTTTAGTCTTAATGCACAAATATATTTTGACAATCAATTTGATTTTGTATTATTATAGTTAGTGAAACCCTGATAATAATATCAAGTATTGTAGTGTAATTTTTTTATTTTAAATTTAATTTCATTTAATGATTTTCAAAGAGTACATTTCATTATTAATATAACCTCGCGAAGCCAGTACGGCTTGTCTGCAGGTAAGTGTAATACTAAAATGTTACAAATTCATGTTAGCGTAATTATAGAGTAAATTAAAGTGAAAAATTATAAAATTTGATTTTCAAGATATAAGGTATTCATTGCTGGCTAATGAAGTGGGATTTGAGAATTTTCTCCTTTTGTTGCTATTGTTGGCTTCTGTTAGTACCGTAATTGGAATGTTATTAAATATTGTTGGTATGCAAACTGATAGAGGAAGGTTTTTTTTCCATATTAATTTCTGTATTGTGGAACTATGTATCTTCCTTTTACGTTTCTTTTGGTTTGGTAGTTGTGGTTGATTTAGGCCCTAATTGTGTAATTCACTTGCTTTAAACGCTTCACCTACGCTGTTGTGAACGCGTAACAAAAAATATAAAATTTTAAAAATCACTACGGCATTGCGTTTAGTCAACGCCGAAATATTACGATGTCACTTCTATTGTCAAATCTCTACGTAGCCGTGGTTGCCATTGTATAAGTTGATACTAAAATTTTAAATAAAAACATACAAAAAGATGTACTTATATCGTGTTGGCAATGCTGTAAGCCAAACAGCTGTATGGCGTTTATTTACTTTTGAATCCATAAAATATTTGTTCAAAGACAACAATAACAATACTTATCGCTAACCCCCATTAACACGAAGTCTGGTTATGCCTTAACTAATAGTTATACTGCCGGTTAAAATTATTTTTATATGAAAACTGTCAGTATAACTATTAGTTAAAACATAACCAGACTTCGTGTTACTGGGGGTAAGAGATACACCGAATTGAATTATACGGATTATTTTCGTTAAAAATAGTCGGTAAATAACGATATTTGTCAGGTTAACAACAAATAAAATGTTCTAGTTAAGCCATAACGATAATTGTTAAGAAGTTAGTTTTGTAACATAAATATTTGAAATAAGCCGTTCTTTGAAAGTAGTTCCGCTACGTCGAATTCGTTGGCCACTGAGAACTACTACTAGTGAATTTTCAACCCACTCGCAACGTTATTGACTGGTGAATTTAACACGGGGATGTCATTGCAAGTGGCCGATTGGCACACTCTGCATAACACTTCTCTATTAAATTCAATAGTGAAAATTCTCCAGCATTTGAGAAAAAAAGAAAAAATAAATTTTTCTAAGAGCGGGGTTGAATACATAACCTCTTGCTCTAACCACTAAACCACAGAGCTCTTATTTGTACTGCTCTCTAATTGTTATTAAGAATAACATGTGAGTCTACTCTCTATTTTTGCATTTTCTACATCATCACTGAGAATGAAAACACAAACGGCCACATTCAGCATTACATGTGGCCATCGAAGTGGTATATTTTAGAAGATTTTATTTTCCTTGAATTTATTTTCAAAAACTAAAGACAAATATCTGACTATTGTTTATTACTGAATATGCTGGTGAAATGATAACCATTTAACTACCACTTTAGCAGCCACATCGAACTAGTTAGTTGTACAAGTAGTAATATAGCTAGTGCAAGGTTTCTAATTGGCACTTTTCAAACTGCTGAGTAGAGATGTGTTTTTTTTTTTTGTCAACAACATTCTATTGAAAAATTTCATTCTACATACCCTTATTTTAATTGATTTACATACAAACTATAACTATAAATTTTTTATGTACTTTTAGAGAACAAAAATAGTCTCTTAATAGCTTTATAAGCCATTTAATTAACTACAGTATATATGGATCAAAATATTATCGATATTTTGTTTTCTCTATATGTCAAAGCAGTAACTAAGCTAGTTATGAATTGTGAATAAGATCTACAACTATCTATGAACTATTTTTTAGTTTCTGTTTTACTAGTTCCGACTTTAGTTATGATTTCTGAATATGCGCCATTGAAATTTATATTTTTAATTATATTCGTCGTTAATATGTATTACCGAGAGAAATCGTTAACTCGTTAGAGCAACCGATATTTTTCGCCACTTAACGACATCGGTAGGAATATATAAAAACTCACAGAATTGCGGTACTGGGCAGACATTTGATGTTAGTCCAAACCTAAAGTAGTTACATAAGTGGTCAAATATTCTTAAAAAATTTGTTATTTTTTTTAAGAATATTTGACCACTTTTTAAACTAACGCCAAGAAAATTGAAGCGTTAAATTTGACAATCAAAGTGACAAAAAAGTAAGCGTTGCGTTGTATAAAATGTACAATTTCAAACAACTGCAATCACAACAACGTAAGAATCAGATGTTACAACGCGAGCAGTCAATTGCTTGAACGCAGTGATTTGCAAACTGTAATTTAATGCAACGCAAAGAAAATGGAGGCGTTGCGTTTTATAAATTTGGAAGAAATGTTACACCCACAGGTTATCCGTTCGGTAATTATATTCCCAATAATGTACCAGCAGTTTCAAATGCAGCTATGCAAAGAGATTTCCCAACTGGATAAGAATCCACATTCTAGTTGGAAAATCTCTGATAAGTGGGGTTTAAATTTTGATGGGAACAACTTACGTATGAGTGTAGAAGATTTTATATTTCGTATTGAGTGTCTTCAGGCTCAATATGAAATACCAATAGAAGAGTTGGAAAGAGATTTCCATCTGCTATTATCAGGTCCACCCAAGGATTGGTATTAAAACAGGCTTTACTCAGTCAGTACCAAACTACTAGATCCAATTTTGAAACTATGCGCGATCTAGTAGAAAGAAAACAAAATGTAAATGAGAGCATTGATCAATTCTTTCATGCAATGAGTTGAATTCGGGCAAGGCTTACACAAGCTATACCAGAATTCGACATGATAAAAATTCTAAAACGTAATGTTAAAGAGAGCGTAGGAAGAATTATTTATCCAATTGCTGTGTCGTCTGTGGAACAACTACGGATAGAATGCAATGAGGCTGAACGAAATTTTCCCCGCAGGGACAACAGAAATATACAGCCTCCACCAAGATCAATTAGGCCAGTAAATGAAGTTTATGTTGACAATACTGAATATGTAGATGTGGAGGAAAAACTCGTCCAAGGGCTTAGTAGAAGTATCTGCGATGTATATGACTCAACAAAATCCGGCACTCACATGTTGGAACTGTCATGCATCCGGCCATATGAGGAAAGGGCATTATTTTGCTATCGGTGCGGGAGAGCAAATGTTATAACACCGAATTGTCCAAATTGCCAGGGAAACCAGAAACGGGGCGTGGTGATGACAGGGGAGCTGCATCCTTCCAAAAACACCCCGAAGGAAAACTAGAAATTGGAAAAGAAAACAATGACGAATCAACAAAATCCGGCACTCACATGTTGGAACTGTCATGCATCCGGCCATATGAGGAAAGGACATTATTTTGCTATCGGTGCGGGAGAGCAAATGTTATAACACCGAATTGTCCAAATTGCCAGGGAAACCAGAAACGGGGCGTGGTGATGACAGGGGAGCTGCATCCTTCCAAAAACACCCCGAAGGAAAACTAGAAATTGGAAAAGAAAACAATGACGAATTAGATTCAACAAATTTAGAAAATATAGCTAAATACATGCCCGAGAACAGACACAAAATACCATTAGACATTAGAAAGAAATATTATGAATATAATAGGGCTCAATTATTTAACACAGAAAAGCAAATAAAAACTGTATCTGAAAGGATTTTGAAAATTATAAAGAAATATAAGGAAAGAAAAGAATTTAGAAAAATGCTTGTAGATGCTGTAACTAGATTAGATAGGAATCAGGATAATAGAGTTTTCGTAGATTTTGAAGGAAATTGAAGGGCTCAATTATTTAACACAGAAAAGCAAATAAAAACTGTATCTGAAAGGATTTTGAAAATTATAAAGAAATATAAGCAAAGAAAATAATTTAGAAAAATGCTTGTAGATGCTGTAACTAGATTAGATAGGAATCAGGATAATAGAGTTTTCGTATATTTTGAAGGAAAAGTTATGTTAGGTTTATTAGATAGTGGAGCGTCTGTTAGTTTATTAGGAAAGAATTGCAGAGAAATAGTAGAAGAGTTAGATTTAGAAATTATACCAATATTTTCCAATGTGAAGACTGCCAGTCTAGAATATTGGGCAAAGTAAATGTATCCATTAAGTATAAAGGTCAAGAGAATAATCAACTCTTGTATCTTGTCCTGATTTGGAACAAACTCTCTATTTAGGAATAGATTTTTGGCGGAAGTTTAGTTTAGCTCCAGATATTATAGGTGTTAGTGAAATAGTTTTAGATAAGGTATTAAAAGATTTTGTCCAAGATAAGGATAACTATAAGATGTGTCATGATTTAGACAGCGAAAAGGAACATAGATTGAATGAGATAATAAATAAATTTGATACTTTTGAAGAAAAGGAATTAGGTAAAACAAGTTTAGAAAGGCATGTGATTAAATTAGTAGATGAAGCTGAACCAGTAAAGGATCGCTATTATGCGATCTCACCTGCTGTTCAAGAAATCACATATAATGAAATAGATAAAATCTTAGACCTAAATGTAATAGAATTAAGCGACAGTCCCTAGAACAATAGGACCACTATCGTACGGAAACCAGATAAGAATAGATTTGTTTAGATGCACGGAAATTAAATAAGTTGACCGTTAAGGATGCGTATCCATTACAAAATATTGATGGCATTTTAAGTAGGATCGATGAAACGTATTTCATTATTAGCGTCGATTTGAAATTCACATTTTGGCAGATCGAACTGGAGCCAGAAAGTAAACCTTATACAGCTTTCACTGTTGCTTTGACCTCAGCTCCAGTACTTCGCCATGCAGATTTTTCTAAAAGGTTTTATATTCAATGAGATGCTAGCGAATATGGTTAGGGGCTGTATTATTTCAAATCAGCGGAGAAAACGAAGAGCATCCCATTGCATTCTATTCTCAAAAACTTAATTCTTGTCAGAGAAATTACAGCGTGACAGAAAAAGAGTGGCATGCTGCGGTAATGGCCATCCAAAAGTTCAAGCAATATGTCGAAATGATGCCTTTTACCATTGTAACCGACCACGCTAGCCTGAAATGGTTAATGTCGTTGAAAGATCTGACAGGTAAGCTAGCTAGATGGTCACTAAAACTACAAGCGTTTGATTTCGAAATTGTACACAGGAAAGGCTCTGAAAATATCGTTGCAGACATGTTGTCAAGATTGCCAAATGTGGATGAGATAAACATGACTGAAGTATTAGGTTTTGAAACAAATTAATTCACTAGTAATGAATAGATTTAGTTACAGAAATTCAAGAGAACATAGAAAAAAGATAGGTTTTAATCAACTTGGGGAAGATTCGCCTTGGAAATTGTGGATCCCAACTATGATCACACAAGCACTTATCGAAAACGCTCACTCTTCTGTAACAGCATCTCACGGAGGCGTTGCTAAAACTCTTGAGAGATTAAGACGTAGTTTTTATTGGCCAAAAATGGCAACGCAAGTTAAAAATTTTGTAACGCATTGTCAGATTTGTAAAGAGACAAAGCCCTGTAACATAAATCTAAGACCAGAAATAGGAAAGCCAGTAGTTACAGAATGGCCGTTTCAGAAGCTGTATATTGACTTCATGGGCAAATATCCTCGGTCTAAAAAGGGTAACTGCTACATTTTTATCGTAGTTGACCATTTTTCAAAAAGTATGTTCCTTAAGGCTTGAAGGAAGCCACAACAAATAATGTGATTAATTTCCTTGTGCATGAGATATTCCACAAATTCGGAGTACCTGAGGTGATTCATAGTGATAAAGGCAGTCAATTTGTGGCCAAAAGTTTTGAAAATTTGCTTAAAACTTACAAAATACAGTACATGAAAACTGCTGTGTATTCACCTCAGAGTAATGCCAGCGAGCGTGTGAACCAGACTGTATTATCCGCTATTAGGGCATATTTAAACCAAGATCATCGCGATTGGGATCGGTATCTTTCTGAAATCGAATGGGCAAAATGGAAATGATCCGAGAAACAATAAAACAAAATATACAAAAAGCACAAAAGAGAAGTGCGGAAAGGTATAATAGAGGCTCACGTATTGCTAAATTCATACCTGGTCAGGAAGTTTTCCGCAGAAATAAGGTTGACGACTTTGAATTGGGAAAAGGCCAAAATCCTAAATGCCTCATTTTTTGTTTCCCATAATTTTTTTATTATACAGGAAGGGTCATTGTTAGTTAGGAGCCACCACTCCAAACCTCTTCCTAGTGGATTTAATGAAGGGCCACTATTAGTTAGGAGCCACTACTCCAGATTTAAAGTGGATTTAAAATTGAATTTTTATATTGAAAATAAAAAAAATACATATTAATAAAATATTCAAAGAAGGGATGGAACGATACATAGTTACCATGTCCTGTTCAAGAGTTCTGGAAATAATCCTGAAAAAATAAGAAAGAAATAAATATTGGTAAAATAAATGTTTGTATACTTACAACTTTCAGCAAACTGTGATTTTATCAGCGTTGTCAAAAGAGAATGTATGTTCGAGCTGTGTTCAATAGGCATAGTATTCGTAGTGGTGAGATTAAAATACAATGTGTAAAGTAGCAGGGTTGTATTTTTCATTCATAACGGCCAAACGTAAAATTATTAAATTCAAAAATTTAGCAAAATAATGAATGAAATGATATATCAGCTAATTTTGCTGACTGCCTGGTACTTCAAGGATATGGAATACGAGAACTGGTAACGATCACCAAATAATAAATATATTTGGCGGAGTTTTTATGTTGTGTGCTGGGTATTGACCGCGTAAAATGTAGGTAGTGATGTTATATTTTGGAGTTAAATTTTAATATTTATAAGATTGAGCGGTAAGGTAGTTTAAAGACCATACAATAAACGAAATAGGGACAAATAATTCCGCGGGAAAATTAATACATATATAAACAGGATATTACATTGAGAAATATATATGTGTAGCGGAAAAATTTAACCGGCAAAGTTTTGACAGTATATAAAATAGAAAGGGATATAAAAAGGAAAAAAGCTGAGAGATTGAGTTTAATAGTTGAAAAGTGCCAAAGGGAACTAATTACAATTTAATATCTAAAATATAATATACAATAATACGATTTAAATCCAAAATAAATCAGTGATTGAAACACAAAGCAAATTAGTGAGTGAGAAAAAAGGGATATCTTTAAGAAAATCCTTATTAAAGGTATTTATAGACGGCAATACTGAGTATTAACACTTTTCAAATTTAAAATATTATTGAAATCATTCGGTATTTAAAAAATCGTTTCGAAAAAACATTTATTTTTTACACGATAGTATTACAAATATTTTACTTCTTTGTTGATTGATATTTTTCTGAAAATTTTATTTTTATTTTATATTTTCTTGTCACTTTTGTTTGCTTTATTTGTTTTTATAAATACAAACCCGATACATATGAAAATAAAAAGTTTTTGAATTGTTTTAAACAAATTTTGAATACCGACCGTAAATCGAAAAAATCATTTGTATTTTTTGAAAATCTAATACAAATTTTGTTTAGACGATGAAATTGTATTATGATACTTGAATTTTTTACAGAGCTGGAAGGGTAAACTTGGCAAGAGGAACAAACAGATTCGTAACAATCCTTGCGATAATATTACTTGTCTGTAGTATATAATAAACATATTTTTGTAAGCATGTAAGTATAACCAAATAATATTCGGTTTTCATTTGTACTTAATTTTTCAGAAATTTATTTATAAATTATTTATTACGTTTTATTATTTTAATAATTACATTTTTAAAAGTTTTAAACTTTTTAAAATACTTCACTCTTTGAACAAAACACTAAGACTAAGGCCCTAATTTTATAAAACGCAACGTCTCCATTTTCTTTGCGTTGCATTAAATTACAGTTTGCAAATCACTGCGTTCAAGCAAGTGACTGCTCGCGTTGTAACATCTGATTCTTACGTTATTGTGATTGCAGTTGTTTGAAATTGTACATTTTATACAACGCAACGCTTACTTTTTTTGTCACTGTGATTGTCAAATTTAACGCTTCAATTTTCTTGGCGTTAGTTTAAAAAGTGGTCAAATATTCTTAAAAAAAAATTACAAATATTTAAACATTTTTAAATATAATTGTTTCTGAAATAAACATACTTATTTAACTACTTTAGGTTTGGACTAGCATCAAATGTCTGCCCAGTACCGCAATTCTGTAAGTTTTTTATATATTCCTACCGATGTCGTTAAGTAACGAAAAATATCGGTTGCTTTAACGAATTTAATATTCAGTATTTGAAGTTAACTATTTCTCTCGGTAATACATATTAACGACGAATATAGTTAAAAATATAAATTTCAATATTTTTAAAATTAAAAATTTATTAAAATGTTCACTGTACTTTCGTGTTGGTAGATAAAATTGTAGTCGTGTGAATAAATAATCGCATTTATATTTAAAAATCAAACATATATTCGCGAAACCTACTGAAAAAAAAACAGAAGAACAAGAGTTTTTTTTCTAAAAATCAAAGTAACCCAGTGATCCACATGTCTATGCTACCACAAGTGATCATTGATTCAGAATTTAGATATTTGTTGTTATAAGGACCGTCGAAAAATTCGGATGAATTTCCTTCTAAGAAAACGGTCTTAAAAACGATTTTTTAGCTTTTATATAAGTTTATACTCGTATCACATTTGAATATAGGGATAAACATACACTCCAGAAATGTGTTAAATAAGGATATTATGCCCCATATAAAAGTTGCTCTTAAAATTCGAATACTATTTTTTAAAAGCAAATGATAATTAAGGCAAGTTAATTTGTATGATATGATAATTTGTATAATTTGTAATAATGAAAAAAAACGACCGGAAAAAAATTCAATTTTGTTTACCTAAACATACAGTGAATGTCACTTAAAATCGTACACCATCGTAGTCAAATTTTCTTCATTAGTTTTAGAAAGTTGATGTTTTGGAAATATTTTAAAATGCTATTTTTATATTGTGTGTGCTATTACCAGGGCAACCAAAAATATGCTCTAAAAAAAGTGTTTTATGCGCATAAAATATGCACTTAAAAACGAAAAATATGCTATTAAAATATAAAAAATATGCACTTAAAAATAGTTGGTTATTGTTTGATTTAAAAATTTCATTAAAAAAATATATATGAAGTAAATAAAATATTGAGCTCATAAATTAAAATTGGTTATTATAGGATTAAATTTCGATTTTAGTGAATTTGGCACTACATGAAAATAGTTTGATTCAATTCATTTTATTATATTTAGCAATAAATTACTATGTGTTTACTTAAGTTTTAAAATTTTTAAACAAAATCTTTGTTTTAGATTTCCGAGTTTCTTAGACAATCTTAATCAATTGATTTGTCTCATCTTTTAAACTGCCTAATACTTCAAACTTTTTTTTTGGTAATTAGTGGCATAATATTTTACTTTCTCAATCCATGTGTCCCAATGTTTATAGGATCCTTACTGAGGATGTACCCAATCAATTTCTCGAAATGTTTCTAATCTATAAGAAGCTTTAAAAACTTTTTTACCATTTAAATGTTTCAAAAACTCTATGAATAGCCTGTGTCATTTTATGGTAAAAATTGCAATGGATTTTGGAGCATTAATCATGTATCTAGATTAATATCTGAATACGGCTTCTAAAATTTAAATAGAATTATAAAAAAGCCATACAATAGTTGAATGACTGGAATTAAAAAAATATAAAAAAAAAGTTTTATCATTGGGACTCAATATTCCCATGTTTCTTCCTTTCTTATCCATTGTATCGTCTATCGATATCCACGTATATTGTTTTTTAATGATTTCTTAATATCTTTTTTTTACAAGTTATGTAAATATATATATCAATGGGTTTTGAACGCGAAATTTTCGACGTATCTTAATATTCTGAACATCTATTGAATACTTATTCATTTTACATTACTGGTAAACTATTAATGCCCACCATAACTGTCTCAAGCTGCCTTAAATTCCTTCTTTTAAATGTATCGAAAAATTTGTTATGAAGTTGCCCATAATAACATATGATTTTGGAATTTTCTTTTAATTTTTTACGTATTTTTACTATTTGTTAAATTTTAATATTTGTGTGTGTATATTTTTAATTTAATTGAAATATATGGAAACTAAGCACCCTTAAGTCAACGAAAATTCTATGAAGATAAGTCGATTATGGGTACTCTATTTTTGTATTTAAGTAGCTTAGACCAATTATCATTGGACCTCAACAAAATAGTAAAATATAGAAATGAAAAATTACAATACAAACAATAAAATAATATCAGGAAAATAAAATAATGAAAAATAAAAGAAAATATGCAACAAAAATATGCAGTTATGAGTTAAATATGCTAAAATATGCTTTAAAACGCAAAATATGCTAAAATATGCAGTAAAGAGCAAAATATGCAAAAATATGCACTAACAAATCGATGCCAAAATTCTTAAAATTGTCTGAAACGGATATAAAACTAACTCATATGCAGGGCAACCAAAATTATGCAATATCATATTTTTTGCTGTGCGTTGTATAAACGTATGAGTTAGTTATTTATCCGTTTCAGACAATTTTAAGAATTTTGCCATCGATTTGTTAGTGCATATTTTTGCACATTTTGCTCTTTACAGCATATTTTATCATATTTTGCTTTTTATAGCATATTTTGGCATATTTAGCTCATAACTGCATATTTTTGTTGCATATTTTCTTTTTTTAATTATTTTGTTTTCTTAATATAATTTTATTGTTTGCATTGTAATTTTTCATTTCTATATTTTACTATTTTTCAGGGTCCAATGATAATTGGCCTAAGTTACTTAAAGAAAAAATTAGAATACCCATAATCGCCTTATCTTCATTGAATTTTGGTGGATTTAAGGAGGCTTAATTTCCGTATATTTGAATTAAATTAAAAAAATACAAACACAAATATCAACATTTAACAAATAATAAAAAATACGTAAAAAATGTACCCAGTAAGCACCAAAGTCCCAAAAATTCAAGCACTTGAACATTTTGTTATAATTTGACTTGAATGTAAAAATAATTATGTTTTAAACTTGAAAAATATTTGAAAAATTAAATATTTTTCAAACAAAAAACATATGGCTTAAATTTATATTTCCTTTTTACTGGATAATGATATTGAGATAAAGTGTAATACAACTGCAATTCAATTGTAATTCAATTGCTTGACTATAATTAAAGGCTTGAATTACACTTGCATTCAACTTGAATTCCAGCAAAAATGCTTATTGGGTAAATAAAATTTCAAAATTGTATGTATTATGGACAATTTCTTAACAAAATTTTGGATACATTTTCAAAATACAAAAAAAAAACTTAAGTTTGCTTTAGACAGTTATGGTTAGGCATTGACAGTTTACCATTAATATAAAATTATTAAACAAATGTTCAGAATATTAAGATCTATTGAAAACCTCGCATTCATTGTTCGTTGATAGATTTACACAAATTCTAACGAAGATATTAGATAGATAGAGGAAACAATGCTAAGCGTTTTGCTTGTCTGCTGATACAGCCAGAGTCTCTGAGAGGAATCGAACTCGCAACTCTCAGATTGATAGTCCAGCACACTATCTTCTAGTACATCGGGTCACCCATTTTGAGTCCCAATGATAATCACCGCAGTCTTAAATAAAAAATATCATTCAACAATTGTAAGGCTTTTTGATAATTCTATTTAAATTTTTGAAGCCGAATTTATTTAGATGTTAACCTAAATACATGATGAATGCTCCAAAATCCATTTAAATTTTTTCACCAAAAAATTAAACACCCAACGAGTTTTTTTTTTAAATATAATTTAAATGATAAAAAGGTGGTTTTTAAATCTACATGTAGAATAGAAACATTTAGAGAAATTTATGCAGAACATCCTCTCCCTACTAATCCTATACATATTGGGGCACATGAATTCAGAAAGTCAAATATTATCCTAATAATTACTAAACAAATTTGAAGTATTAGACAGTTTAAAATTGAATTGATCAATTGATTAAGATTGTCTAAGAAACTCTACGGAAATTTAAAACAAAGAATTTGAAAACTTAAGTAAATACATAGTAATTTATTGCAATAATAAAATGAATTGAATCAGACTATTTTCATGTATAATTACCAAATTTAATTTATGAGCTCAATATTTTTTTTACTTTCTACTTATTTGTTTAATAAAACTTTGAAATTCAACAAAAACCAACTATTTTTAAGTGCATATTTTTTATATTTTAAGAGCATATTTTTCGTTTTTAAGTGCATATTTTATGCGCATAAAACACTTTTTTTAGAGCATATTTTTGGTTGCCCTGCTCATATGTTTATACGACGCACAGCAAAAAATATGAAATTGCATATTTTTGGTTGCCCTGGCTATTACCTATCAGAAAATTGGGTATAATTTTAATTGCCCTTATCCACAAATAAAAAAATTGGGTAAGACTGTCAGTGCCCAGAATATCAACGCTTCATTTAAAATCGTAAAGGCACTAAAAATAGCAAATGATACCCTACAAAGTATTAGGATTATTTAATATTAAAATTTTTTTTATTTTTTAAAGTTTTAATTATAATTTAATATAATTGTACGAATTTAAGTGAAATATGAATTTTGTGATGTTCTTTAATTTTCATCAATATTTTTTTAACGAATTGAGGTTTTGTTAACTTTTTTGTTGAAATACATATTTTTTGTTCCAATTAATAAAATGACTTTTAATTTTTTATATAATCACCTATTATTGCCTGTATAATTTCATAATATTTAAAAAAAAATATGTTGTACGATTTTGAGTGACACTCACTGTATTTAAAATTTTGAAGTATAATTTGGTGAAGGGTATATAAGATTCGGCACAGCCGAATATAGCACTCTTACTTGTTTTTGTTTATTATTTTTAAGAGTTGGTTTTGATTGATTTGGAGCTTTGCGCTCTGATTCCTGGCGAATTTCGGATTCGGCCAGAGAGAAATAGACTTATCTCAATACAAGATTAATTGAGCAGTAAATTAGCCTGTGTAGAATAAATGCTACTTTACGAAGTTTTTTGCGAATTTCTTCTATGTGAAATTTCCATTTGAAGTTCTGGTCGACAATAACGCCAAGGTATTTGTAAGTGTTTACAATTTTAATCGTAGTTGAACAGTTATCCGAGCTATAACACTGTACAACACCAAAAAAATTACACCAATAAATTTTGATAGAAGAGACAAAAAAAAGACACGTGCATCGGCGTTTTGAAAGTTTACATCTGAATTTTATTTGAAGGGGGGTTAAAGTTTCCCAACTCTGGCACATTCTTATTGTTAATCGGCACCTTTCACCACCTTTTCTTCTACTCTCTATTCCCTTTCCAAAGAAAGTAACACAATTATATATAGGCATATTAATTGCCTTAGTGTTACTTCTCTTTAAAAAAAAAAAAAACCACGTGATGTTTCTGAGCTTGTTAATGTTCTGACTATTCGGTACTGTGGAATCTAATTTGAATATCGGTATAACGAAAATGACGAGGTTTGCTGTGCAATAATTTACATAGTATTGGATGCATTTATAATTTCACTATAATCATGGTACCATCGTATTGCAGTATCTAGTTGATGCTGTAGTGTTGTAGTAGCGTCATTTATGTTTTTATGAGTAACTACAATAGCTGTGTCATCTGCATATGCAAATGTGTTGGCTGTTTTTAGTACGTTGATTAATTCATTAGAGTATATTATGTATATATTTCCTCCATAATTTTTTTAATCGCCGGTAGAATAGGACGAATGTATGAGATTTTAAGAGTCTATGGTACTATTGTTGTGTTAATAATAGCATTAATAAGTGTTGTTATAACAGGGGCTTATTTCACTAAGCTACAAGTTCATACAAGTGTTTTTGCCTGTAAAATTGTGAACTTGTGAATAATTGTGTTTCATCCAAATATAATTACAAGTTTGTAACTACCCAACAGACCATTTCGTAAGCAAAATGTAACTAAATTGTAGAATAAGCTTATCATAAGAGAAACATTTAACAATTTAAGAAAGCAAATGACTTATGCCATTGTATAAGTTGATACTAAAATTTAAAATAGAAACATACAAAAAGATGTACTTATATCGTGTTGGCAATTCTGTAAGCCAAACAGCTGTATGGCGTTTATTTACTTTTGAATCCATAAAATATTTGTTCAAAGAAGACACAAAAATATAACAAAATAAATATTAAAAACATAAAAGTGAAGTTTTCTGCTGGGGTAGAGAACGATACTTGTGGAAGCTCAGTACCGGAATTTTGTAACTTTTTGTCGTTAAGTTATCAAAATTCATAAGTTAACAATACTTATTGTTAAGAGATACTCCTAATTGAATTATACGGATTATTTTCGTTAAAAATAGTCGGTAAATAACGACATTTGTCAGGTTAACAACAAATAAAATGTTCTAGTTAAGCCATAACGATAATCGTTAAGAAGTTAGTTTTGTAACATAAATATTTGAAATAAGCCGTTCTTTGAAAGTACGATTGGTCAACCTTTTTGTGTTCGTTAGATACAGACTGATTTGAGTTTTAAATGTACAAATTAACTTGCCTTAATTATCATTTGCTTTTAAAAAATGGTATTCGAATTTTAAGAGCAACTTTTATATGGGGCATAATATCCTTATTTAACACATTTCTGGAGTGTATGTTTATCCCTATATTCAAATGTGATACGAGTATAAACTTATATAAAAGCTAAAAAATCGTTTTTAATATCGTTTTCTTAGAAGGAAATTCATCCGAATTTTTCGACGGTCCTTAAAACAACAAATATCTAAATTCTGAATCAATGATCACTTGTGGTAGCATAGACATATGGATCACTGGGTTACTTTGATTTTTAGAAAAAAAAACTCTTGTTCATCTGTTTGGGGGAGCTGGTGTTTGATTTTTAAATATAAATGCGATTATTTATTCACACGACTACAATTTTATCTACCAACACGAAAATACAGTGATAAATAAATAAATTTTAATAAATTTTTAATTTTAAAAATATTGAAATTTATATTTTTAACTATATTCGTCGTTAATATGTATTACCGAGAGAAATCGTTAACTTCAAATACTGAATATAAAATTCGTTAGAGCAACCGATATTTTTCGTCACTTAACGACATCGGTAGGAATATATAAAAAACTTACGGAATTGCGGTACTGGGCAGACATTTGATGCTAGTCCAAACCTAAAGTAGTTACATAAGTATGTTTATTTCAGAAACAATTATATTTAAAAATGTTTAAATATTTGTTATTTTTTTTAAGAATATTTGACCACTTTTTAAACTAACGCCAAGAAAATTGAAGCGTTAAATTAAATTTGACAATCAAAGTGTCAAAAAAGTAAGCGTTGCGTTGTATAAAATGTACAATTTCAAACAACTGCAATCACAATAACGTAAGAATCAGATGTTACAACGCGAGCAGTCACTTGCTTGAACGCAGTGATTTGCAAACTGTAATTTAATGCAACGCAAAGAAAATGGAGGCGTTGCGTTTTATAAAATTAGGGCCTTAGTCTTAGTGTTTTGTTCAAAGAGTCAAGTGTTTTAAAAAGTTTAAAACTTTTAAAAATGTAATTATTAAAATAATAAAACGTAATAAATAATTTCTGAAAAATTAAGTACAAATGAAAACCGATTACAAATATTACTTGGTTATATTTCCATGCTTACAAAAATATGTTTATTATATACTACAGACAAGTAATATTATCGCAAGGATTGTTACGAATCTGTTTGTTCCTCTTGCCAAGTTTACCCTTCCAGCTCTGTAAAAAAATTCAAGTATCATAATACAATTTCATCGTCTAAACAAAATTTGTATTAGATTTTCAAAAAATACAAATGATTTTTTCGATTTACGGTCGGTATTCAAAATTTGTTTAAAACAATTCAAAAACTTTTTATTTTCATATGTATCGGGTTTGTATTTATAAAAACAAATAAAGCAAACAAAAGTGACAAGAAAATATAAAATAAAAATAAAATTTTCAGAAAAATATCAATCAACAAAGAAGTAAAATATTTGTAATACTATCGTGTAAAAAATAAATGTTTTTTCGAAACGATTTTTTAAATACCGAATGATTTCAATAATATTTTAAATTTGAAAAGTGTTAATACTCAGTATTGCCGTCTATAAATACCTTTAATAAGGATTTTCTTAAAGATTTCCCTTTTTTCTCACTCACTAATTTGCTTTGTGTTACAATCACTGATTTATTTTGGATTTAAATCGCATTATTGTATATTATATTTTAGATATTAAATTGTAATTAGTTCCCTTTGGCACTTTTCAACTATTAAACTCAATCTCTCAGCTTTTTTCCTTTTTATACCCCTTTCTATTTTATATACTGTCAAAACTTTGCCGGTTAAATTTTTCCGCTACACATATATATTTTTCAATGCAATATCCTGTTTATATATGTATTAATTTTCCCGCGGAATTATTTGTCCCTATTTCGTTTATTGTATGGTCTTTAAACTACCTTACCGCTCAATCTTATAAATATTAAAATTTAATTCCAAAATATAACACACTACCTACATTTTACGCGGTCAATACCCAGCACACAACATAAAAACTCCGCCAAATATATTTATTATTTGGTGATCGTTACCAGTTCTCGTAATTCATATCCTTGAAGTACCAGGCAGTCAGCAAAATTAGCTGCTATATCATTTCATTCATTATTTTGCTAAATTTTTGAATTTAATAAGTTTACGTTTGGCCGTTATGAATGAAAAATACAACCCTGCTACTTTACACATTGTATTTTAATCTCACCACTACGAATACTATGCCTATTGAACACAGCTCGAACATACATTCTCTTTTGACAACAGCTGATAAAATCACATTTTGCTGAAAAGCCTAGTACTCTGTTCATATTTGCGAAAAATTATGGTTTTTTCATGCGAAAAATTTTACATGCTGTTTGACAGCTAGCTGTTCGTGCGAAAGAAGTGCTGCGTATGTTATTTCGTGTGGAAAAATAAGGTTGCCAGATGTATTTCACATGTTTTCCACAATAAAAACAGTACTGCTTTTGCGAAATTATTTCGCATATATTTCATTCCAAATATTTTATATGTAGTTTGACAGCATTTCGCACGAAATTTTGAACAGAGTACCTAGCTAAAGTTGTAAGTATACAAACATTTATTTTACTAATATTTATTTCATTCTTATTTTTTCAGGATTATTTCCAGAACTCTTGAACAGGACTTGGTAACTATGTATCGTTCCATCCCTTCTTTGAATATTTTATTAATATGTATTTTTTTTATTTTCAATATAAAAAATCAATTTTAAATCCACTTTAAATCTGGAGTAGTGGCTCCTAACTAATAGTGGCCCTTCATTAAATCCACTAGGAAGAGGTCTGGAGTGGTGGCTCCTAACTAACAATGACCCTTCCTGTATAATACAAAAATTATGGCAAACAAAAAATGAGGCAATTAGGATTTTGGCCTTTTCCCAATGCAAAGTCGTCAACCTCCCCACGCAAAATTTTTTTCTCTAGTCAAGTATGGGATTTGGGGCGTTTTAGTTTCTATTGCTACGTGCGGGTTTGTAACTTTCTACATTCCAACGTGGGGAACTCCCACACCCTGATTATATCTCAAGCCGGCCATACTGGACTAAACTGACGGCCCTGATATAGTACCACGTTAGTATAATTATACACTAAACAAAATTAGTTTGATTTTTATGAAAATAAAATTGCTACATAATGCCATTAAATGCATCGTTCCGTAAAATTTTACTTGAGCATATTTATTATGAACATTATGTTGGTTTTACAACAATTGTGTGAGAATGTTTTCACAACGCGATGAAGTCAACCACCTTATACGGGTGTAAGCAATTGTCAATGTATTTACAGTGTCATATAAGGATATTTTATTTTAAAAGTCATCAATATTAGGACGAAAACAAACATATATTGTATAAATTGTTATAATAATTAAAATGTTTTCTAACCTAATATTGCACTTATAAAATAATAATATCACAGATGATTTAAAACTATTATTGTACTAAAACTTACAAAAATTAAACATAATTTTTGCAAAGAAACTTATTGACTCATTTTTATTTCAGAAAGCATTCTCTATGGAATATTGGTGGGATTGTTTTTTTCTGCGTTTCATTGGAATACAATTACGGGAAGTATTTTAAAAGTTCTAGAATATAATAACTTTACTTTGTTAAAACTTTATCTTTTAGATAAAGAACAAAATGTTAACATATCACATAACAAAAATGTTAACATATCACAGTATAATTTGATTCCGGTAAGTCTAAAATGAATTGATTTATCTGTATTTATATTGTATTATAAGTTTTATGAGGGGTATGTGTTTAGAATAAAGACAGTCAAAACTATTTATATGATCACACAAAAACAAACTATTTTTGCTAAATTAATCTCCACTTTCAAATTTTAATATCTTTCGAATGATATGTACCTATGTGTTTACACTGCAGTGTTTCGAGCTCATACATATTATAACCTATGGGTTTAACCACTCTACACTTTACAAATTTTTTACAAAATTTGGAATTAATATTGCTTGCTCAAGATATTATTTCTGCGGAAAACTTCCTGACCAGGTATGAATTTAGCAATACGTGCGCCTCTATTATACCTTTCCGCACTTCTCTTTTGTGCTTTTTGCATATTTTGTTTTATTGTTTCTCGGATCATTTCCATTTTGTCGTTTCGATTAATTTCTGATATTTCATGGTCGCTTAATGACTGCAATTTTCTACCTAGTTTGTAGCCTGTGCCACTAGTATACATATGGTAACCGAAAAGAGCAAAAAATGGAGTTACCCCGGTAGCTGTATGATCTGATGTTCTCAATGCCCATTCGATTTCAGAAAGATACCGATCCCAATCGCGATGATCTTGGTTTAAATATGACCTAATAGCGGATAGTACAGACTGGTTCACACGCTCGCTGGCATTACTCTGAGGTGAATACACAGCAGTTTTCATGTGCTGTATTTTGTAAGTTTTAAGCAAATTTTCAAAACTTTTGGCCACAAATTGACTGCCTTTATCACTATGAATCACCTCAGGTACTCCGAATTTGTGGAATATCTCATGCACAAGGAAATTAATCACATTATTTGTTGTGGCTTCCTTCAAGCCTTAAGGAACATACTTTTTGAAAAATGGTCAACTACGATAAAAATGTAGCAGTTACCCTTTTTAGACCGAGGATATTTTCCCATGAAGTCAATATACAGCTTCTGAAACGGCCATTCAGTAACTACTGGCTTTCCTATTTCTGGTCTTAGATTTATGTTACAGGGCTTTGTCTCTTTACAAATCTGACAATGCGTTACAAAATTTTTAACTTGCGTTGCCATTTTTGGCCAATAAAAACTACGTCTTAATCTCTCAAGAGTTTTAGCAACACCTCCGTGAGATGCTGTTACAGAAGAGTGAGCGTTTTCGATAAGTGCTTGTGTGATCATAGTTGGGATCCACAATTTCCAAGGCGAATCTTCCCCAAGTTGATTAAAACCTATCTTTTTGTATATTAAACCATTTAAATCTGGCAATTTTTCTATGTTCTCTTGAATTTCTGTAACTAAATCTAAATATTCATTACTAGTGAATTTGTTTATTTCAGTCATGTTTATCTCAGCCACATTTGGCAATCTTGACAACATGTCTGCAACGATATTTTCAGAGCCTTTCCTGTGTTCAATTTCGAAATCAAAGGCTTGTAGTTTTAGTGACCATCTAGCTAGCCTACCTGTCAGGTCTTTCAACGACATTAACCATTTCAGGCTAGCGTGGTCGGTTACAATGGTAAAAGGCATCATTTTGACATACATAACACTCTTTTTCTGTCACGCTGTAACTTCTCTGACAAGAATTAAGTTTTTGAGAATAGAATGCAATGGGATGCTCTTCGTTTTCTCCGCTGATTTGAAATAATACAGCACCTATACCATATTCGCTAGCATCTCATTGAATATAAAACCTTTTAGAAAAATCTGCATGGCGAAGTACTGGAGCTGAGGTCAAAGCTTTTTTTAAATTTTCAAATGATTTCATAGCCTTTGGTGTCATTTCAAATTTTCTGAATTTTTTTAAAGTATTAGTTAGTGGAGCAGATATTACTGAAAAGTTTCTAATGATCGAAGATACCACCCCGTAATACCCAAAAAACTTCGTACTTCTCTCATTGTTTTAGGTATTTCGATTTCTCTTATTGCCTTAACTTTGTCGGGATCGGTTTTCAACATGAATCCACCCACAATGTCTCCTAGATATTTTAACTGTTGAAAACAAAATTGAGATTTTTTCAAGCCAATTGTCAAATTTGCTTTCTTTAGGCAATCGGCCACTTCCTCTAACAGTTTTAGATGCTTGTCGAAATCGTCTGAAATAATCAATAGATCATCTAGATAAATAAATACGTTGCCCTTTAAAGTCTGCGGGATCACCTTGTCCATTAATCTACACAATCGTTGGGCTGCGTTGCGGAGACCAAAGGGCATCGCCCGAAATTGATATAATGGTCTCCCTGCAACGGTGAAAGCTGTATAAGGTTTACTTTCTGGCTCCAGTTCGATCTGCCAAAATGTGAATTTCAAATCGACGCTAATAATGAAATACGTTTCATCGATCCTACTTAAAATGCCATCAATATTTTGTAATGGATACGCATCCTTAACGGTCAACTTATTTAATTTCCGTGCATCTAAACAAATCTATTCTTATCTGGTTTCCGTACGATAGTGGTCCTATTGTTCTAGGGACTGTCGCTTAATTCTATTACATTTAGGTCTAAGATTTTATCTATTTCATTATATGTGATTTCTTGAACAGCAGGTGAGATCGCATAATAGCGATCCTTTACTGGTTCAGCTTCATCTACTAATTTAATCACATGCCTTTCTAAACTTGTTTTACCTAATTCCTTTTCTTCAAAAGTATCAAATTTATTTATTACCTCATTCAATCTATGTTCCTTTTCGCTGTCTAAATCATGACACATCTTATAGTTATCCTTATCTTGGACAAAATCTTTTAATACCTTATCTAAAACTATTTCACTAACACCTATAATATCTGGAGCTAAACTAAACTTCCGCCAAAAATCTATTCCTAAATAGAGAGTTTGTTCCAAATCAGGACAAGATACAAGAGATGATTATTCTCTTGACCTTTATACTTAATGGATACATTTACTTTGCCCAATATTCCAGACTGGCAGTCTTCACATTGGAAAATATTGGTATAATTTCTAAATCTAACTCTTCTACTATTTCTCTGCAATTCTTTCCTAATAAACTAACAGACGCTCCTCTATCTAATAAACCTAACATAACTTTTCCTTCAAAATCTACGAAAACTCTATTATCCTGATTCCTATCTAATCTAGTTACAGCATCTACAAGCATTTTTCTAAATTCTTTTCTTTCCTTATATTTCTTTATAATTTTCAAAATCCTTTCAGATACAGTTTTTATTTGCTTTTCTGTGTTAAATAATTGAGCCCTATTATATTCATAATATTTCTTTCTAATGTCTAATGGTATTTTGTGTCTGTTCTCGGGCATGTATTTAGCTATATTTTCTAAATTTGTCCCCTGTCATCACCACGCCCCGTTTCTGGTTTCCCTGGCAATTTGGACAATTCGGTGTTATAACATTTGCTCTCCCGCACCGATAGCAAAATAATGTCCTTTCCATTGAGGGACACTCCCTAAACATATGGCCTGATGAATGACAGTTCCAACATGTGAGTGCCGGATTTTGTTGAGTCATATACATCGCAGATACTTCTACTAAGCCCTTGGACGAGTTTTTCCTCCACATCTACATATTCAGTATTGTCAACATAAACTTCATTTACTGGCCTAATTGATCTTGGTGGAGGCTGTATATTTCTGTTGTCCCTGTGGGGAAAATTTCGTTCAGCCTCATTGCATTCTATCCGTAGTTGTTCCACAGACGACACAGCAATTGGATAAATAATTCTTCCTACGCTCTCTTTAACATTACGTTTTAGAATTTTTATCATGTCGAATTCTGGTATAGCTTGTGTAAGCCTTGCCCGAATTCAACTCATTGCATGAAAAAATTGATCAATGCTTTCATTTACATTTTGTTTTCTTTCTACTAGATCGCGCATAGTTTCAAAATTGGATCTAGTAGTTTGGTACTGACTGAGTAAAGCCTGTTTTAATGCTTGTCATTTTACTCCAAAATGTGTCTGCACAAACTCCCAATACCAATCCTTGGCTGGACCTGATAATAGCAGATGGAAATCTCTTTCCAACTCTTCTATTGGTATTTCATATTGAGCCTGAAGACACTCAATACGAAATATAAAATTTTCTACACTCATACTTAAGTTGTTCCCATCAAAATTTAAACCCCACTTATCAGAGATTTCCCAACTAGAATGTGGATAAGAATCCACATTCTAGTTGGGAAATCTCTTTGCATAGCTGCATTTGAAACTGCTGGTACATTATTGGGATTATAATTACCGAATGGATATCCTGTGGGTGTAACATTTCTTCCAAAATTTGAACTAAATGGTAAGTTTTCATTATTATTTCCGCAAAAGTTATTATTGATTTGATTTCCTGTTGTTTGGGGAATTTGATTTTCGTTACCGTTTTCACGAGAAACATATTGACCTGTACTGTTCGAGCTGTTGGCGGTGGCACAGACATGACACTCATAGGTGTTTCATTTTGATTAGGGCCTGACAAAACTTGATGTGTGTGGTACTGACTAGATCCTGGTCTTGCATCTAATTCAACACTGGGTGGGTTGATTTGAGTTACCTGAATATCACGGGGTTCACTAACAATTTGACTAGAAGTTATCATTGCTCCTTATGAATTTTCAGTTATTGGACTATTTTCATCAAATCTCCTATAGACTTTTTTAACTCTTCCATTTCCCCCTGTACCACAGAACGTATTTGCTGTTCCAAAGATTTTTTTAAGCCTGTTCGTCCCGAATAGGCATAGATTCACTTCTCCCATAGCTAGTCGTTTCAGATGTTCAACTTTAATTCCCGATATCGGTCTTCCACATTTCCGTATTCTATAAACCATGTCGTCCAATTTGCAGTGATTCGTTAATTTAGAAGACAAACCCTTATTACGTTGTGAGCTATATCTGGTTTTCATTTGGTCATTTGTTATTTTAATTCGTCTCCGAACGAGTTCATGCATTTCTTTTTCTGCTTAAGCACCTTCATCCATCTTGGAACCCGGCCTGATGATCTTTTCTCTGGGGGACAGACCAAGCACTCCAACGGGAACCATTCTGTCATTGTCATTGCACAACGAGGGCCTTCATTGTTACATGGCCACTTCTCACATTCGCTGGTTCCAACACCAACAAACCATTGTCTATACAATCCTCCACTTCTTCATCCTCTGACTGCGGTGGCAACCTTTTGTGCTCAACAAAAACTAACTTTCTTACTTGAGACTTGCTCTCATATCCGACGTCAAGGGGTATTTTAACAATTCGCCAATTCATGACGTTTTGTCCCATATCCAAAGTAATGCTGTGATTAATCATGAAGTCTGCACCAATGATTACTTCGTCCACAATATCGGCCACAACAAAGACATGATTTACGCTAATACCACCAATAGTTAGTTTCACATTAACTTTACCGTGGACAGCGGCAGGCTTTCCAGTAGCGGTGCGTAGACTTACATTGCAAATTGGTTCCATCGATTTCTTTACTAAATCTGTTCTGATGATAGACTGCGACGCTCCCGTGTCCATAGTAAGGATGAGGTTCCGACCGTTGATGTACCCACTAGCAGTAAGATTGTTATTTTCCTGCTGCAGTACTGATATGGAGATGGTAGGGCTATCAGGTGTGGGTGTCAGATCCTGTCCCTCAGTGCCAGCTCGCTTTAAAGGTTTTTTTTATTTTTTATTTCATATTTTATTTATTGTATCTTCACAAAATAATGTGAACTATCAATAATTTGTTCAAATCTTAAATCTAAATATTATTTTTTATTTACGTCCCACCACAGTTGGACGAAAAATTATGTTTAATTTATAGATCCTATCATCAGCGCAGGTCTGTTGGATTCCTTCTTCTTAGTCGGATGTAGCCATTTTTTATTTCATTTTTCACCAGGGAGACACCTAGGTCCTTATGAATGTTAATATTTCTCACATACCAAGGCGTTATCATTATCATTCGTAATATTTTATTTTGGAACCTTTGAATTTTTTCAATATTAGAAGCTGAGGCCGTGCCCCATAATTGAATTCCATAGCACCATATGGATATTATTATTGAGCTGTACAGCAAAAGTTTGCAATCTAAACTCAATTTCGAGTTTTTACCAATTAGCCAGTAAATTTGTAGTAATTTTAACTTCATTTGAGTCAATTTCGTTTCTATATGCTTTTTCCAGGTAAGACGTCGGTCTAGATGCAGACCTAGATATTTAACTTCAGTTTGTTGAGGTATTATATGATTATTTATTAGGATTGGAGGGCACGATTCTCTACGCAATGTGAATGTAAGATGTATACATTTTTGATCGTTTACTTTTATTCTCCATTGTTTTAACCACCTTTCTATGTCGAGTATATGGTATTGTAAAAGTACAGATGCTTCTTGGGGGTTTTCATGAATGGCTAGTATAGCTGTGTCATCAGCAAAAGTAGATATGTGGGTTCGACTGTTTGTAGGCATATCACAAGTATATAGCAAATATAGGAAGGGACCCAGTATACTTCCTTGGGGTACGCCTGCTTCAATAGGCTGTGGTGAACTTATGAAGTCTCCCTCTTTAAGAACGAACTTTCGATGACTTAAATAACTTTCTAGAAGCTTGTGTGTGTTCACTGGTAAATATTGTTTTATTTTTATCGATAATGCCATACTTTGTCGAAGGCTTGCAAAACGTCGATGAAGAGTGCAGAACAATATTTTTTTTCTTCAAATGTCTTGGATATGATTTCTACCAACCTGTGAGTTTGTTCTATGGAGTTGGAATATAATCAAAATGATTCACTATCGGCTTTAACTTGTGCATTAACAGCTTTTCGAATAGCTTTGATATATTTGATAATAGGCTAATGGGTCTATATGATTCTACTTTACTGTGATCTTTTCCCGTCTTAGGTATCATTGTAACTAAAAAAACCTTCCATTCTGGTGGATAATATTCAAGGAGTGATATAGCATTAAAAATAAATAGGATTATTCTTAATGCAATTTGGGGTAGCTCGAGGAGCATCTTGTTACTGATTTTATCAATACCAGGTGATTTTTTGGAGTTTAAATCAACAATAGCCTTGACAATCTCTGAAATCTCAAAACGAAGTGGTTCAGCTGCAGTAATATGGGGTAAAGTATTACTATTAACTCTATTTTTCTACTGTAAGAAGTCATTATTTTTGTTCGCGATGTCCCAAAAGTAATCCTTTATATTTTGGCCGGAAATAAGTTGTTTTGTTAGTAGAGTTATTTATAGAATTTTGTATTTGCAAACAAGAAATAAAAAAAAATAAGTCGCAGCCACGAGTCGAACCACCAACCATCCGTTTGCTAGTCTGTTGTTGTACTCACTACATCACTGCTTAGTTATTTCACTGTACGTCAAATAATGGTTTTCACACAGTAATGCAATATTCTTTTCTGTTTTTCTAAAAATAAACATGCAATAAAAAAAATGGGCAAATTGAAAAAAGTAACAGTTTTTTTGTTTTGTTTTTTTAGACTTTACTACTTAAAAAGTAAGTTATTAAAAAAGACATTATTAAAAAGCTATTGTAGCTTTGTAAGCGAAGTTTTTGCTGGGTATGTCGTTTGACTCGTTTGGGGAAAATACATTCTTTAGATGACTAACAAACAGGTTTCCTTTTTCAGTATCGTTTCTCGCCCAGCCTCCACTAGAATTACGTAGAGGAGGTCTGCTCATAACAGGTCTTTTTAATTTTTTTGTAGCTCGCCATAGAGAGTAATTTGAGTACTGGGTGGCATCTAAGTTCTCCAGATATTTATTAATTGAGTCAGTTTTGCGTTTGTGAAGAAGCATACTGAGGCGTTTGCGACATTTTCTAAGCTCCGTTTTAAGTTGAGGGGATCTGTAGAGTTGCCACTCTAGACGAACTCTTCTTTTTCAGCTAATAACTGTTCAATGTCTGCAGAATAGAGTCTATTGTATCTTATTTGTTGGGTTATTTGAGTGGCGTGTTCAACAGCAAGTTTTAAGTTTTGTTCAAAATTTTTGAGTGAGATATCGATATCTTCTGGTGTTCTTAGCGATATATTTTCTGTACTGTGTGTGCTAATATATTTTCTATATTTCAACCAATTTATTTTCGTGCTTGATATTGCAGAGTGACCAGTCGGAGATACTATTTCTAGGGGGTTCAATAGAGTAACGAAGGTGGGTGAGTGATCCGAGGATAATTATAATGAAGATTTAACCTGCATTAGTTCCATTGGTAAATTTTTTGTAACTGCAAAATCAATGACATCGGATATTTTGCTTGGGTCAGTAGGCCAGTATGTTGGTTCTCCGCTCGACAGCGCATTCAAATTCAATTTAGAAATTGTATTAAACAAAGCCCGACCTTTCGGGGTTACAAGTCTTGATCCCCAGTGAGTATGCTTAGCATTATAATCGCCAGCTGCCAGGAATCGGGGGCCTAGTGATTCGTTTCAGTAATCGAAAACCTTGGAGGTGAATATATTGACGAAATTAATAGGTTTCTGTAGCAATCATCCAAACAGATTGTCGTAGCTTGAAGATAATCTTCACAAATATCACACATTGAATGGTGTTTGATACGGGTTTTAATTAAAATTCCGAGCCTCCACATGCTCTATCTCTTGTATCATTTGTGCCATAAAAAACATATCCATTTATCTTAAATATACTTCTAGACGTCAAATGGGTTTCCGAAACTAACATTATATCAACTTCATGACTTTTTAGAAAATACTCGAGTTCGTTTTTATGTTGGCGAATGCCGTTTGCGTTCCAAAAACATATTCTTAGGCAGTTCATGGTCTGTTATGCACAGCCTGCAATAACATTGATTGCATCTTAAGCATTTCTTGCATCATGTTACTCATTGAGTTTGTAAAGTTATTTACCGATTGCACAAGAGTTTCTATTGTAGATTCTAGTCTGGTAAAATTGAAAATTGGCGTTTGCTCTCTTACCTCTGGGTTCATATTTTGATTTTGTGGTTGACGGACTTGCGTCTGAGTTTGGTTGTTTCTTAGTACATTTGCATATGTTTCTTTGTTGTCATATGTCTGTTGCAACGGGGGGTAGTTAAAATTGATGTTATTTAATGGCTGAGCTGGGAAAATTGTCGGTTTATGGCTTTGTGATTTTTTAACAATTGAGTAGACAGGACAACCCCTTTAGTTCGCTGTGGTTACCTTCGCAATTGCTGCATTTTTTAATTTTAGGATCATCCTTGGATTTGTTACATTGGGATGTGTTATGCAACTCTCCACAAATAACACCCTTGCTTCCTTTCAGCTGATAAGTGTAAAAACTTTTCTTTTGAGTTTCAAAATCTATTAAAACCTTTCTATAATCGTTTTCACTATTGACCTGTATTTTAGTTTCATGAATCGTGCCTTTCTTGATTGGGATAACGTAAAAAGAGTTCTCACCTATTAATGATATCAGGCTCTGAACCAGTGAGTTTGAATTATTTTCTCTCAAACAAATAGGGGTGGTTTTATAGAGGTAATTTTATTCATCTGTTTCACATTCCAGAGTAGAAAAACAATTTTCATTATTTAGTCTATCAGGTTCACTATCCTTATATAATTTAGCCAAGGGTGCCGCTTTCGAAGACTTGGGACTTCGTGCCCTTTTTAATACTGTTATTGGGATTTATACTTGTATTTGGGATTTATTATCTTTATTTAATGGTTCACTAATCTTGGGTATAGCGCCGCTTAATGGGTTAATTTTAATTGCAGTCGGTGTGGTGGATTTCGTTTCTGATGCTGATATTGCTAGCATACTTTCAGGCGTAAATAAAGTATTTGTATTTTTTGTTAACTCCAGATTAACAGCTATTGGGTTTTCTTTTGTTTGACAATCATTAGTTGTTGACAATGCGGGGGAACAAGAACGAGCACGGTTAACAGGCTTGGCGGTTAAAAACAAGCTATCATCTATTCTTCTGTTTGTTTTGTTTATATTTTTTTCATCTGCATTAACTGTTGCATTTCTGCCGTTTACACTCAACCTTCGCTCACTGTTTTCGTTTAAGAGACTCATTTAAGAGTAGTTGTAAATAATTTAGTTAACACTCTAAATATAAATTTTTCCACAGTTATAACATTTAACTTTGTAGTTTGTCTATCTTCCGCACATTACACACCTGGGGCTTTGAAATTATCTTCGCCGTTTCTTGCGCCAGTGCAAATGAGACTGTTTCAGCAAATGATGGTTTAGGTGTAGCACAAACCGCATGTATTATTTCAGGATCGCGAACTCCATTGACGAATGCCTCTATCTTGATATGGTCCAAAAATTGTTACACATGTTTCTAATGGCAACTGTATCAAACTGGAACTTGAACACATTAAATGGTGTGGTGACATCAAAACTAGGAGCCTTTATTCTACTCAATGTTTCTGAAATAACTCGCACCGGTCCATCTTGGCATTGAAGATTATTAACCTTTGTTTCTAGGTCATGCAGTTTTTGATCAACACCATTTTCTAGATCTGACACCTTTTGGTCAATGATATCCACTCTGCTGTTAATAACCTCAGGCATTTCCTGAATTTTCTCATCTGTAGCTCGAGAGGATTCTTGAAGTTTCGCTTCCATTTCAGCTAAGTGTTTGATAGTTTCTTTGACTTCAGCTTTAACCTCAGCACGAAGTTTCTCGTTGTCGGCAAGAAGTTTCTCATTGTTGACTCGAGTAGTTTCTAAGATGGTTCTAGAATTTTCGTTCAATTTCGCATCCAGGTTCTCGTTGTTTACTTTAGAAGTTTCTTGAAGTTTCATTTGCATTCCTTCCATCTTTTCCATCATAGCCCCAAACATTGTGCTCAAATCCATGCTGCTTGTTGCTGAACGTGTAGAAACTTCCATTTCGTCCTTATACTCGAATTCGTAAGCTCCAATGTCAATATCGCTTAAATTCATCTATTAGCCTTCTCTGCAATTATGCATTGTTACCTGCTGTTGGTAGCTCCAACTTACTCAATTTTTCTTGAGTTGTTCAACTTTTAGTTCCTCAAACTTCATGCTTATTATTTTGCAATCCCACTTCTGACACCAATTGTTACGTTTTAACCTTTTAAAAACGCTGGTTCATTTCCTTTAAATAAACCGGATACTTTTGATTGCCAATAAAAGCCGTTTAGTAGTTTAAAAATTGTAACAACTCTTTATTAATTTAAAATGTACAACAACCACAGAATTAAATAGACACTCAATGTTTTTTATACACGTTTATAAATTCTCAGAAATACAGACACTTTATAATGTACACGAGTTCACTTGGAAAATACAGCACACTTTAAGGCACTCAGTTGATGTTTATTCAAATAGCGTCTCTGACTCACAACTGCAACCTCTGCCACTATTTATAAAACTGCATTACCATCTAGAAAGCTCTATTTGTACAATGTTCTTTAACTGAATATTCGAAATCGAATATACGGTCGCAGCAAACAGCGTTGCCAACTTACGATCAATGGTCAACTGAAAGCTTTTATTTAATAATGCCCACATATATGTTACAGTTTGCTATTACAGCACTGTTATTTGAAAGCATTATGCTACTTTTAAATCAGCCCTAAAAATCGTTATATTTGAATTCAAGTACGATTTCGTAACAATATTTTTTTTTCGCCTGTCACTAGAAAATAACTATGTAACGAATATTTAAAAAATTTAATGAAAGAGGATAACTTATTATTTCAGATTTAATTTGCTTTCAAGTGTTTCTGATGTGATGTTATTCATTTTTTATATAATAATAGTTTCTTTGGTTTATTTGGTAGAGAATTTATTTATTATTTTACAACTAAATAGGTAAAAAAGAGACAAAGAAAATCATGCAATAAGAATTGATGTTGAGTTTTCGGTTTTCTTAGCAAATGGGTCCATTACGGACCCATACAAATTTCCATCCTGATTCACTGGCTTTAGTTTTAGCTAGCCATACAGTTGTTAGGAGACAAGTGTTCATTTATGTATATTAGAGTGGCATCCGATTTTTTTTTAGATTTCAAATGAAAATTTGAGCCAAATCGGACAACGATTTCTGGACGCGCATCGAGGTCAATGTTCAGATATATGCTCAATTTTACTATTTATATGAAATAAATAGGTGAAACTCGATAACTTTCTGCATTGTTTTCTAGAAATATGTAGATTTATTTATATTAATGTATATTACATTAAAAAAAAATTTTGGAAATTAAAATGACAAAATGACCCAAAAACTTTATTATCGCCAAAATTCGGAAAAAATTCAAATTTTTCAGTTTTTATAAAACTTTTGCTACTAAATAAATACTTTTGCAATTGAATGCAAAAGAAACGAAATGTGTACGTAATTATCGTTCTAACGGAATATAAATGACAAAATTTGGTTAAAAAATGTTAAAGTTATTACAAATTCGCCAGACCATTAACGTGTCTCAGGCCACTTTAACAGGAAATTTAGAAAAAGAAATTAACATATTTCGAGAAAAATTAAAATAAAAGCTAATTTTTATTTAAAATATATACGTATTTACCTGTGTATGAGTTTTTTCAGATTCTTTTTGATTTAAATGTTAACGTTTTCCGATTTTAGTAAAACTTCAGACCATATTTAAAATTACCAGGACTATAATATTATGAATAGGTTTTGCTTAAAATTCATTCGCCAAAATATGGACAAAAAATTAGTTTTTCTTGAAAATCGCAAAATTTAAATCGCAGGTACGGAAAAACTGTAAGAGGTATTGACATAATTTTTTCATATTTTTATTCCATATTATGATCTCAATAAATCCCAATGTGATGATCAAAAAATTCTGAAAATTGTTTAACAAAATTTTTAAAAATTTGATAATAGAGATTCGAAACAGCCGTTAAAGGTTAACGGTATCCTACGAACACAAAAACTCAAAAACAAGTAAATACGGATATATTTTAAATAAAAATTATACAGGGTTAATTTCCAAAAAAAAAATTTTAATGTAATATTCATTAATATAAATAAATCTACATATTTCTAAAAAACAATGCAGAAAGTTAACGAGTTTCAACCTATTTATTTCATATAAATAGTAAAATTGTGGATATATCTGAACTTTGACCTCAATGCGCGTCCAGAAATCGTTGTCCGATTTGGCTCAAATTTTCGGCATTCTTAAAAATTTAAAAAAAAAAATTTTCCATTCAACTGATTGTCACTCTAATGTATATTAGGGTGTCCCTTATTTTTCGATATCGTTTATTTTTTGACGCATACCCTCTGAAAACTTTCGTATTGACCTAAAATACCACCACAAATTTTTTTAGCTTGTTCTAAGAAGGGCAACCCGTGCCGACTTAGCGATTTAGTTTTGAGATGCATTTACAAGGGGAAAAAATGCATTTTTTTCAGTTTTTGTAAAAATTTTGCCATTAAATAATTACTTTTGCAATTTAATTTGAAAGAATCGAAATGTGTACGTAATTAATAATTAATAATAACACTGCGGAACAGAGATTTTGGTGCCCGAGATTTGAACTACGTTTTGTACAAGCTGATGAATCCTCATTACTATGTTATACTTGTTTTTTTCCAGTCAGCTCGCGTTTTCGAAATATCGCGGTTTTTATATTTTCATTGAATACCCTATTTTTTGGTGTTTTTCTTAAAAATTTTGGGTAATGCAGCTGAGAATGTGAAATTTTTTTAGCATGAGGCTGGTATACGTAAACATATGCTTCTTTTGGCTATAATAATTCTAATGGCTGTTTTGGCATATTTGTCTGATCTTTCAGGAAAGTTGAAATTTGACTCTTTTAGCTTTATCCTTAATAAAATTGTGCATTATGAAAATTTTAAATAAAAATTTAGCACTGAACATTCAAGGCATTATAGCGAACATAGTTTTTAATTAAAATGAAAAATTAGTTAAAAAATTAATGAAATATTTAGATAATATCCCGAAATTTTACATCCAAAAAAAACATTTTTTTTATAAATAAATTTTTAGGTAGTCATTAGTCTTATTTCTTAATACACATTTAAATCTAACTACAGCAATATAAATACTTCATTTGATGTTTTTAAAATATTGCGAATTTTGTATTTACGTGATTTACAGCGTTTTTGGTGAAAATATCTTAAAATTTTTATTAAAAACACTAGTATTTTATAGAAACAAATTAATTTTTACAAACATATAGATTTATTTCTACATTATATATCCAGGAATTGTCCAAGTTGCGAATTTGAATACCAAAGTAATCAAAATACAATTGGAGAACAGTGTATGTAATTGATTTTCGCTGATATTTTAATATATATTCGCAAATGTAGGAAAACATATTACGATCTTTAACACAGCTTCTCATCTTACTAGCCATAATGAAATAATATAACAAGAGAAAATCTTTTTTTCAACATCCTTGCGATATCACCAATATATCCTGAAATTTAGATCAACAAAATTGATGTCAAAGAAAAGATAATTTTGTGTAGAATACCAGTACAAAAATTAATTTTTAATTTTAGTCTCCATTTATGAAATAATCAAACAAAAAGAGAAAAAAATACAGAATAACCAAAAAAATTAAAACCGCGGTATCTTAAAAACAAGAGCTGCTCAAAAAAAAACTAAAGATAGTTTTGACTATGAAATGTCCCATAAATGTTTTATCAAAAACATTTTCCGCGGCACCAAACCAAAATGTCAATTTTGTTCCTCTGTGTAATCTATCTATCTATATAAAATACAAAAAATGTTTCTACTTATGTCCGTTATAGACTCTGAGACCATCCAACCGATTAGCTCCAAACTGGTATCATTGGAAAGGAAATTTTCTGAATATGGTTTTGGACACCTAAATACTACATTAGGTCCATTCGGTGATTTCGTAAAGAAGACTTTCGAATTTTCTCATACAAACATTTTTCATCTATATATATAAAAATGGATGTATGTTCCGAATGAACTCAAAAACGGCTGGACCGATTTTGATGAAATTTTCAGGGAATCTTCAGAATAGCCCAGCAGGTAATAACATTATTAATATTCGGTCTGTGGGCGGAGGGCGTGCAAAAATTCATAAAAATGGATGTGTGTATGTTCCGTATGGACTCAAAAATGGCTGGACCGATTTTGATAAAATTTTCACGGAATCGAGATCGAGATGCAATATAAAACAGATGTTTTCTAAAGGCCAGCAACGCGGGCCGGGTTCATCTAGTAAGATATAAAAAATAAAATTGGTTAAAAATGTTAAAGTTATTAAAAAATCGCCAGGCCATTAACGTGTCTCAGGCCACAAGAACAAGAAATGTACGAACAAAATTAACATATTTTGAGAAATATTAAAATAAAAGCTTTTTTTACTTAGAATATATCCATATTTACTTGTGTATGAGGTTTTGTCTTCCTAGGATACCGTTAACCTATTCGCAGGTATAACCAAACAAATTTAATTTTTTTAAAAATTTTGTTAAACAAATTTCAGAATTTTTTGATCATCACATTGGGATTTATTAAGAACATAATAGGGAATAAAAATATGAAAAAAGTATGACAAAAGCGCCTATAGTTTTTCCGTACCTGCGATTTAAATTTTGCGATTTTCGAGAAAAACTAATTTTTTGGCCATATTTTAGCGAATGAGCCGAATTTTCTTACTGTTACGATTTTTATGTAAAACCTATTCAGGATATTATAGTCCAGGTAATTTTAAATGTAGTCTGAAAGGTTTACTAAAATTGGAAACCTTTAACCCTTAAATCGTGAAGGTCAAAAGTAAATTTTTTCAATATTTGGAATTTCTCATGGAAAGATACGGAATGTTATGTATTTTTATGACGATGTTGATGAAAATTAAGAAAAATATAACATGAAGTCTAGTATTTACAAAAACAGCAGATAAATTAAAATTAACCCTTAATAGCACTTGGTGTTAAAATGACCACAAACTTCTAAAACTATAAACAAATTGTCAATTTCAATAGTGCTGATCAAAATTTGATTTTTATAGGAAACAAACTTTAAAATATTGTATTGTGTATTAGAAAATAGTATTACTAAGCCATTTTGAAAAATGTTCACAATTTTGTTCAATTTTAACCACATATTTTTCAAACAGCAAAATATTGTATTTATACCTGATTTTTGCTTTAATAGCGTAATTAATATTTTATTGCGGATTTTTGAATAATAAAATTGATTTTAATCCTTTAGTGCACTTTTGATCTATTAAATTTTAAAAATAAATTGAATGATTCAGTTTATTTCATTCTGAAAAACATTAAAAATAGCACCTTTCATATTGTCTGTGTTTTTCGTGATTTTAAAAGTCATTTTAACCCCAAGTGCTATTAAGGTTTAATTTTAATTTTTCTGCTGTTTTTGTAAATACTAGCCTTTGTGTTATATTTTTCTTAAGTTTCATCAAAATCGGCCCAAAAATATATAACATTTCGCTCGCTTTCCATGAGAAATTCCAATAATTGAAAATTTTGACCTTTGACCTTCACGATTTAAGGGTTAACGTTTTCCGATTTTTGTAAAACTTCCAGACTATATTTAAAATTACCTGGACTATAATATTCTGAATTAAAAATCATAACAGTAAGGAAATTGGGTTCATTCGCCAAAATATGGCCAAAAAATTAGTTTTTCTCGAAATTCGAAAAATTTAAATCGCAGGTACGGAAAAACTATAGGAGCACATCAAAAATTTTGTGAATTTTTGTAATGACAACTAGTTATTTCATGCATTATTTTGTAATGAGTGGTGGTTACCCAACACATTATTTTATTTACTAGAATAAGTACTTATTTTTATACAGGTTGGTAATGAATTTTTGCATTTAGCACAGCTATCTAGTGTGTTTGACTGGAAAACGGGACTGGAAAACAGGTTAGTGGTTCGCCATCTGTCAAAGCCATTAATTTTTTTTGTTCATATCATATTCATTTATATGTTGATGTTAAAACTATTGTTAACTTACAATTAAATAACTCGTACATGGAGCAGTGAGTTAGCAGATTGACTATCAAACACAAGCAAATAATGTGACTGTTCGATTCCCACACAAGGCAATATTTTTTGTGTTTTTTTATGAGACATATTCTTGTTGTGAATTTACTACTTATTTCTTAACTGATTGTAAGTACATTTGTAAGCTTGACCCATGAATTTTTTAAAAATCTCGAACAAAGGTAAGTAGTGTTTCAGTCAAATAATAAGTAGTTATGCCTTGGCTCCAATATTACTTGCTGGCTTACTAAGTAAGTAAAGTTTTTGCTGGGAGGTATTGTCATACTTTTTCATATTTTTATTCCCTGTTATGTTCTCAATAAAGCCCAATGCGATGATCAAAAAATTTTGAAATTTGTTTAACAAAATTTTTAAAAATTTGAAATTGGAGTTTTGAAACTGCCGTTAAAAAATTAAATTTTTTTGGTTATACCTGCGAATAGGTTAACGGTATCCTAGGAAGACAAAACCTCATACACAAGTATATATGGATATATTCTAAGTAAAAAAAGCTTTTATTTTAATATTTCTCAAAATATGTTAATTTTGTTCCTACATTTCTAGTTCTTGTGGCCTGAGACACGTTAATGGCCTGGCGATTTTTTAATAACTTTAACATTTTTTAACCAATTTTGGTCTTTTATATCTTATTAAAACGACAATTATGTACACATTTCGATTCTTTTAAATTAAATTGCAAAAGTAATTATTTAATAACAAAATTTTTACAAAAACTGAAAAAAATGGTGGTATTTTAGGTCAATACGAAAGTTTTCAGCGGGTATGCGTCAAAAAAAAACGAAATCGAAAAATCACACACTAATGTATATATGGTGTTTTGTTGTTTTGGGGGATTTTGTTCATTAGTTCGTTGGTGCTTGAGTTAGGTTTACCAAAGAAGTAATGATGTTAGTATTTATCATATTTATACTGGCTTTTAAGTCATTTTCGACAGTTGACTTGAACGACGATAAGTCAGTCCTAAGATTTGATACATTTTAATTCAATGTGTTCAAGTAAAACGAGTCTTTAAATTTTTTGTTGCTGGGGTTTGCCTCATTTTGTTTATTTTCATCCTCATCATTTCTTTGCTGTTTTTTTGATGGTTGTACATCTTGCTGTTGCTCCTGTTGTTGTTGGTCATCATGAACAATTTCTTGATAGAGATTGTTAGGCGCTTTCTATATCGAATGAACTATCAAACAAAAATAAAATACGATACCTATTGAGTTGCTGCATGATGGCATTCGATTGCTACCGAATCGAGTTTTAATACTAATTGTAAAAGATTTTATTAAATTTGTAAAAGAGTCGCAACATATGTTTACATCAAATATAAACAAAACAAAATACAAGTAATCTAGTAGAAATTAGAAGTCTTGTAATTTTAAATAAAAACTATGAGTTGTATAGAAAGTGGATGAACAAATATTGATGTTTTCATTTTATCTTCGTCGTAGTCAGAAGATGAACATCCCAGCAAAAACTTCGCTTACAAATCTACAATGTCTTTTTAATAATGTCTTTTTTAATAACTAACTTTTTAAGTAGTAAAGTCTAAAAAAACAATATAAACAAACAAAACAAAAAAACTGTTACTTTTTTCAATTTGCCCATTTTTTTTATTGCATGTTTATTTTTAGAAAAACAGAAAAGAATATTGCATTACTGTGTGAAAACCATTATTTGATGTACAATGAAATAACTAAGCAGTGGTGTAGTGAGCACAACGGCAGACTACCAAACAGAAGGTTGCAGGTTCGAATCGGGTCTGCGACTTATTTTATTTTTATTTTTTTGTGTAAATAAAAATTCTATAAATAACTCTACTAACAAAACAACTTATTTCCGGCCAAAATATAAAGGATTACTTTTGGGGCATCGCGAACAAAAATAATGACTTCTTACAGTAGAAAAATAAGTAGTTGAATCGTCAAATTCCCCTTATTTTTTGGCTTATTTGTAAGTAAAGTTTTTGCTGGGATGGTTTGATGCGTATTAGTAAACAAATACGGGATAAAAGCGACGCACAGTGCTTTGTCCCCATATAACGATGGGACAAAAATAGAAGGAGTTGTCGTAGAGCATTGAAATTTGGTATGCCAATATAAAATACCTTAGTTAATAAAAATAAAATTTTGGAAAAAATCGGACCAAGGACACGCCTACCTCCCATATATGCCAAAAATATAATTTTTAGTTTTGGCTACATAATTGAGCTAAAAAATTTGCATTTGTTATACGCACAAAGCTTACAATCTTTCTGATTATTTTTATTGTGTTTGCAGCAAGGACTCTTGGTCCTGCCATATATCCTTAATAGTAAAAATTCTATAACTTTTGCAAAAATTATCTGATTGTAATGAAACTTTGTATGTTTATTTGTATTTACTAGGGTATTCAATCGATTAACCGTTGTTCGAATAATTTAAAATTGCCGATTTTCGAATAACAAATAAACCGATTAATTTGTGGCGATTAACCGATTAACCGAAATTCCTTTTTTTGCACTTTAACATACATATTTTTTGTATTTATTTTTCCGTTTCATTAAAAAAAAATTACATATTTTTTCGAATATTCAAGAAACATGTTTAGTGAGTATAAAAACTGACATATATAATTTACTTGTATTTGAAACTTTATATTTACATGTGTAGAAGCAATTTTTTTGGAAAAGAGTTTTTTATCAGGACTTAACGAAACTATTAAAATTATTCAATATCTAAAACAATCCAAAAAGGACTCCAATGGTATAAAAAAGAACTGATATATTGGATATTCTTTATCATGATTTCGATTTCTCCAACAATACATCAGCGAGAGAGTTTTTTCCAAGTCAAGTTTTATTAAATCTAAAGAAAAAAATAGTTTAAAAGGAAAACATTTAAATTATATTGTTTTTTTAAAAGATTATTTCATTTGTTAAACATGGTATATATCGCAATTTTAAACATGTCCCCATGATATTTGGTTCACATGACTTTTTCGACCCAAGGACAAACTTTGCTAATTCTGGTCATAATCGGTTCATGATTTCACCTAGCCCCCGTACAAATGTGCTCTCAAGCACAGTGGGGAAAATCACAAAAATGTGGAAATAACTAATAACTTCTCAAAGAAAAAGAGTTAGCCCAAAAAAGGGGTATCTCGGGTATATGAGAAATTTTAAATTATGCCAAATTTTTTTCTATATCTGATTTGAACGATTTTAATAGGTGTAGAATCTACAAGAAGACAGCTACAAAAAACAAAATTAGTGGATCCAAATCTCTCTCTATTTTATTCGAGTATACAGTTTTGAATTACCAACAAATAATTATTTAAAAATCTGTACTAAGTCAAAAATTATGTGCATTTAATTAAAAATATTTTAAAAAGTAGTTTTTTTTTACGAATTTTGCATTATTATTTAGTTATACAGAAAAGAAAAACAAAATAAATAATTCGGGTATTCACACGGTCTACTATTTGGTCATATTGCCATAATGTCCTAAAATATTATTATAGTTTAATCAAACTTTTTTTTGTGATTCAAACAAAAAAGTTCTTAACTAATAAGACTATTTGAACTATGTTATTGTTTTGTCATAAAATAATACTTTTTCTGTTTAAAACACAACATCAACTATTATTTTAGGTCATTATGACAATACGACTAATAGCAGACCGTGTGAATACCCCAAATGTGTTTTTTTTTCAAATGTAATATTTTGGGAAGTACCAACATTACTCTAAGAATAGCTGCTTTTAAAAAATTAAAACCATTCTTGTAAACAGAATTTATAGCCCGCACCTCGGTACAGTCAACAAAGTCAAAAATCTAAAAAATACCATTTTTTGGGGATTTTTGAAAAGATTTTTGGGAATTGTGGGATTCACAATAACAATTCAAAAAATTTCTGTCTCACTTTTACACTTGGATCAAAAATTTCTATTTTGGCCGAAGTCGCCAAACTGCCAAAAAATCGAGATTTCAAAACTTTGAGGCCCCAGTGGCACGGGTTAACATGGCAATCCTAAAATCTGACAGAAAGAAACATTTTAGGGCGTGCCCCCAAACAAATTCTGAAATTTTTTTTTACCCTATGAGATAAAACCACCCTAATACCTGACATAAAAAAAATTAACGGTATACCGTAGCAAACATATTTAAATGAAATGGGATTCCAAAGTACAAGTATTTGTCCATAATAAGCAATAATAATACAAATAACGCATCTTCGCATTTTTTTTTACCATATGAGATAAAACCACCCTAATGTATATCTTATATTTTCCAAAAGTCTCATTAACATAATGCATAACTCGAAGTAATTAACTTCATCTTTTAGTGTTCTTATCTTGCATAAAATTATACAATATTAGCGGACTCTGGTTAAGATTTGGTGCACAATTTGACTTCCATATAATAAATTTTTACTATTTCTTTAATTGAATTATAGATATTAATTTTATTTTATATATCTTGTACCATTACTTTAACATTATTACTCTATTACTACGTTTATACGCACGGCTTATTCGCAAATAAAAATATTGCAATTAGAAAAAAATGCCGCATAAACAGTGAATTCATTTTTTATTTGGGAATAGCTAACTCACGAAAACAATTCCTGATTAACGACACTATTTGCAAATAAGATATTAAGCATTGCCATATGTTTTAACGCTTTTAGTTTATTAAGACGTTTTTTAAATATTTCATTGCGTTTTTGAATTAATTGGATTGCAAGACGGACAATAATTTTTGATTCTATAATTTTTACATTTAAAAAAATAAAAAATGTTTCATATTTTATTAAATAAAAGAGCAAATAATTAAGTTTTACCATCCGGCATCTCATAAAAACAAGAATTTTCCGTAACCAATGTGACATATAAACAGTGAGTTAGTTAATTGCAAAAAATTTTTATTTGCGAATAGGCTACGTATAAACGTAGTATATAATACATAAAATTTAAGTAAAAATTTTGAATTTAGACCTAATTTAAAATGCACTTTTTTTTAAGTTGTGGCAAAAAGTTGGTACTAATCTTTTCACGGCCCTTTTAACAACACTATATACTAAAAAAATAATAATAACAAAATGTACGATTTTGTACGATTTTTTTTAAATTCCACCAAACTTTTGTAATTTTTGAATTTTTTTTTTAAAAAAATGTATTTTTTGAGCGATAAAAAATAATTTTAGTCGAAATGTTTGATAAAAATTTTAATACTGTCGAATTTTATAATACTAAAGAACTCAAAAAACCAAAAAATTAATCTAATTTTTTAAAAAATTAATTTTTGAGAATTATTTTCTTGAAGCAATTCAATTCATTTTTTTATTCATTAATTTTTTCTTAAATTTGACTGACTTTAGCGACCTCTGGTGAAGTCCAGGAGAGTCTAATAAAACCAATTCCTAAAAATTTATTTGAGTTGTGTTGTTAGCTATCGATCAATACATATTTTATTAAATTACTGATTATTTGACCCCTTTCACACTAGGGAATTTAGTTGCTCAAGTCTCTTGCCCAACAACAAAACAGCATGCTAAATTTTCTTCTCCTTAACCCGACATTACCTCTGACATCTACAAACACAAGAGACTTGCGCAACTAAATTGCATAGTGTGAAAGGGGTCTTTTTTTAGATTTAAACAGCGCACAGTGGTATGAGAATAAAAAAAGAGGGAAATAAATCTGTAACTTCTAAACCCTTACGCCGATTTGAATGAAATTTTACATGCGCAAAGAGGAAGTGTAGTCGAGTTTTGAATTTGGACCTCATGAGCCCACCAGGAGCGGGACCAGTGGTTCCCAAAGTAGGACACCTCGGGTATGTTCAATTTTTAAAATTATCCTATTTCTTCGTTTGTGTTACGATTTAAACAAAATTTCACATATAGAATCTCCTCGTCGAGCACTACATAAAACATGTTGAAATTTAATTTTCAACATTTTTACCCACCCTACTCCAGTTTTTTGGTGACCGCGGTTCCAAATATTCCCCGATTTAATCCATTTTTCTTTTATAGGATTAACAATAGATCTATATATCAAATAAAGAAAGAATTTTCTTTTCGCATTTTTTTGGGAAAAAAGTACTTTTATTCTTTTTAAGTTATCTAAAAAATTTCTAATAGGATGTATTATGAATTTGTACTTTTTGAAAAGCTAACTTTACGCCAAATATTTTAAATGAAAAAAACATTTATAATTTTTGATACCGACGGCAGCAGGTCCATTCAAAAAATGCCTATTTTTTATGTAAAATTCAACTTAGGGCAAAAATTCTCAAATCGCATACTCGATATCAAAATATAGTAACCTATTTTAGATGGCCCAATAAGTTCTTAATTATTTTGTAAAGGGTTCCGATAACCGCGCCCCTGGTATGGATATTATAGTCAAAAAACAAAAAAATCCCATTTTTGGGATTTTTCAAGATTTTTTTGGGAATTGCGGGATACTTGATAACAAATTTCAAAATTTGTTTTCATTTTTCCATTTTAAATAGAAACATCTACATAACTGTGAAATTTCATAAATAAAAATTTTCACAGTTCATTGGTGACTATTGAACAGAGCATACGTATTACGTATATAATTGCTTTTCTCTTATTTTTTATAAACGTGTTCTTCTATATTTCTTTACTATCAACTTGATGTCAAGGCCTAAGCGTAAGAGGGGCAATTATTGGACCCCTTTACAAGCGCTGGATAATGATGACGATGGAGATCCAATGGACTCTAATGAGAGGACTGCAGCGGCGGAAAATATTTTTAAGGAGCACATTCCACCAATAAAGGTCTTAGCGCAAAGTGGAGATTTTATTCACAAGTTACTTTCTACTAAAGGTATTGTTAATTACCGGCTTAAACGTATGTCAATTGGTACAAAAATTGTTTGTGAAACAATGGGTACATATACTGTTGTTAAGACTATATTGAGTGAAAATCACTGCCAATATTTTACGCATGATAAAAAAAGCGATCGTGTATTTAAAGTAGTTTTATTTGGTCTTGAAAATAAAACAGAAACTGAATTAAAAACTGAATTGACTTCACGAAATCTGAAGATTATTAGTGTCAAACGTGTTGACAAATCTTATGATAACCTTACTGATACTATTTACATAATTTCTTTTGCGAACGGTTCTCTTAAATTGAATGATCTCAAAAGAGACCAGAAATGCTTATTTCGTACTATTGTGAGATGGGAGTTTAAAAGAAAGAACAAAAACCGAATTGTACAATGTCATAATTGCCAAATGCTGCGTCACGGCGAGAAAGGTTGCTTTGTTGGTTTTAGATGTGCTCATTGCGCGGGAAAGCACAAAACTGAGGATTGCAATATTAACATTACAAAATGTGCCAACTGTAATGGAAATCATAAATCTTATGATCTCTCTTGTCCAAACAGAGAGATGTATTTAAGTATAAGAAATAAGATCACAAATAAAAAATCAAATAACCGCACTATTCCACACTCAAATAATAAAGATCAATTTTCTTACAATATCACTCAATTCCCTCAGTTACCCAAACAGAGTAGCTCTCAACAACAACAATATAACCAGTCAATCAATGCATCACAAGACGTTCCACTCAATAACACGTTTAATAAAAACGATCTGTTTACAATAACAGATTAACTCAATCATCGATTGAAATGTTAAATAAATTAAGAGATTGCAGAACTAAAGAGCAGCAGTTTAATGTTATGGCTGAATTAACAATTAAGTATTTATATTCTAATATTAAGTAATGAACTCGCAAGTTAAAATAATGTTTTGGAACGCAAGAAGTATCGGCGGAAAAATAATTGAATTTTTTAATTTAATAATTCATAAAAATATTGATATTTGTTTAGTAAACGAAACTTGGTTAAATGAGAAATCTAAATTCTCACATCCAATGTTTAATGTTATGCGCGTAGATCGTATTAACAGACAGGGTGGTGGTGTGACAATTGTAATTAAAAAGACAATTATATATCGACAATTACAATGCATAAAAACTAGTGTAATAGAGAATATAGGAATTGATATTATGTTAGATCGTATTTCTCTGAAATTATTTTGTGTATATTTTCCTGGCAGTGGAAGAACTTCTGATATTTTGCCGTCCTATCGGAGAGACATAAGAAAATTACTAAGCATTCAAGGAAATTTTATTTTATGTGGTGATTTAAATAGTAAGCACCGCAATTGGGGGTGTTTTAGGGCAAACACTTATGGAAATTTACTTAATGATCTTACTTTTACCATTCCGTTTACTATTATGTACCCAAATGATTCTACTCACATACCAACCACAACAATAGATATTCTACTCACAAACATTCCTGAGTATATTTCACAACCGCAGGTTTTAGATACACTTTCCTCAGACCACCTCCCAGTATTATTTTCGATGAATACTTCTTATTATATGGTAGAAACTGTGAAGTATGATTATAACCCGACAAATTGGAGAAGATATTCTGAAATGATTGATACGACTATTGTAATGAATGAAATAAATAATATTTCGGAAATTGATCTTAATGTAAACTCATTTTCCGATGCTATTATTAGATCTATTGATGCTAGTACTCCAATCGTTCCGAATTCACACCAAAATTGTATGAAATTACTAAGAGAGATTATTGATATTATACGTGAAAGAAATTATTATAGGAGACAATGGCAAAGACACAGATATTATTCAGATCTACAGGAATACAAAAATTATGATATAATAGTTAAATCTACAATATGGAATTATAGAAATCGAAAGTGGAATGAAAGATTAAGTAGGCTTGATAATCGATCAAAACCATTCTGGAACATAGCAAAAACTTTAAGGAAGAAGATTTCTAACATACCTACATTGATTAGTGGTAATCGGACAATAACTACGGATTTTGAGAAGGCAAATTATTTTGCGGAGACTTTTCATAATAACCATCACGTATCTGATAGTTTAGGATGTTCAAATCTTGAAGATGTCGTGAATGACATTTTGGCTTGTAATGAACCATAGCACTCCTGAAGCTGAATTTATTTCCGAAATCCATGTTAAATATATTTTAATGAGCTTAAAACCCAGAAAATCGTATGGTGCAGATATGATTAAGAATGATTTTTTAAAAAATCTTCCAGATTCTGGAATCAAGCTGCTCACTTTCATATTAAATTCCTGCTTAAAATTTCAATATTTTCCTATTTCTTGGCGCATTGCCAGAGTCGTGCCTATTTTGAAACCGGGAAAACCCGCTAATGATTCGGGAAGCTACCGTCGTATTAGTTTGCTAAGCGGAATTGGAAAGGAGTTTGAAAAAATCTTAAAGGAGAAACTCAGTAGCTTTATTGCTAGTAGTAGAAATATCATACCTAACGAACAGTTTGGTTGCCGACCTTCCCATAATACTACTCAACAAGTTAAACGTATTACTTTGTTCGTCAGACATGAATTTCAGAATAAAAGATCAGTAGCAATGGTTTTACTAGATGTCGAAAAAGCTTTTGACACAGTATGGCATAAGGGCCTACTATACAAGCTAATCACATTCGGGTTTCCGGGATACATCGTAAAAATTATCCGAAGCTTTTTATCAAATCGCAGTTTTACTGTTCGTATTAATTCTGTGTCTTCTGACATATTTTCTATAGATGCGGGAGTACCGCAGGGTTCTGTATTAGGACCTCTGTTATATATCATTTATTGTGCGGACATTCCGAAACTCACGGTTTGCAACTATGCTTTTTATGCTGATGATACAGCAAATTATTGTTCCGATATTTGCCCTCAGTTAGCTCTTGGTAACATACAAAATTCTCTTGATATTTTATATCAATATTTCGTTAAATGGAAAATAAAAATCAATGCTGGAAAGTCACAAGCTATATTTTTCACTAGAAAAAGAAGTCTTCGTAATCTTCCCTCATCAAATTTGAACACGAATGGTACAGATATTCCCTGGTCTAATAATATTAGATACTTGGGAGTTTTTCTAGACCGAGGTTTAACTTTTAGTGACCACACGATTCACATAATCAGTAAATATAATACTGCAATTAAAATGTTATATCCATTAATTAATAGAAAATCAAACCTAAATACATATAATAAGATAATTATTGTGAAATCTATATTTCAGGCAATCGCTTTATATGGTTGTCCAGTTTGGGGACTATGTGCTAAAACACACATAAAAAGAATCCAAATGATAATGAGATTACCTTGGCATTATTCCACCAGGAGATTACATAATTTATGTAATGTAGAATATATCGCCACCCGTATTGAAAAAATAACTAACAAATTTAAAATCGGTTGTAATAATTCATGTAACAATTACATTTCTAGTCTATACATATAGATCTGAGTTGTAACTACTTTAAGCTTTTCTTAATAATGTTGTCCTGCTATATTTTACAACTACTGCTGCACCATTATTAGTACTCATTTTATTCAAATTTTATTGAAGGTTTTTGTAAATATTTTCATTTTCCTTGCGTTGTTCGTTATTTTAAATTCTTGCGTCTTAAAAATATAAAATTATTATAGATGTAAGGTAGACTTAAGCCATATCTATTTATAAAATAATTTATGAACTTTTATATATATGATTTTTGATTAAATAAATATAATAAATAAAATTAATGAAAAAAAAATAAAAATTTTATTTCAATTTGAAAAATTTGTATCTATGCAAAATTCAATAAAAAGCATTTTTTGAAAAGTAGACAAAATCCTCTATCCATTGATATATAACATGTCTACCTTATGTTTTTTACGTGTCAAATAAATTTGGAAAAACTGAACAACTCGCTGAGAATTTACCTAGCACTGTTATTCACATTCATAAAAATGTTGTTATGTAGGCATGTTTTTTTTATGAATTTCTATGTTAGGTAAATTCTCAGCGAGTTGTTTAGTTTTCCCTAATTTATTTGACACGTATAAAACATAAGGTAGACATGTTATATATCAATGGATAGAGGATTTTGTCTACTTTTCAAAAAATTATATATATTTTGACAATTAAAAAATTCATGGAATACTTTTTTGAAAACTATGACAAAAAATGCTTTTTATTGAATTTTGCATAGATACAAATTTTTCAAATTGAAATAAAATTTTTATTTATGAATATTTTTTAATAAAATTTCACAGTTATGTAGATTTTTCTATTTAAAATATATTTTGACAATTAAAAAATTCATGGAATACTTTTTTGAAAAATATGACAAAAAATGCTTTTTATTGAATTTTGCATAGATAAAAATTTTTCAAATTGAAATAAAATTTTTATTTATGAATATTTTTTAATGAAATTTCACAGTTATGTAGATTTTTCTATTCAAAATGGAAAAATAGAAACAAATTTTGAAATTTGTTATCAAGTATCCCGCAATTTCCAAAAAAATCTTGAAAAATCCTAAAAATGGAATTTTTCGTTTTTTGGCTATAATATCCATACCAGGAGCGGGGTTATCGGAACCCTTTACAAAATAATTAAGAACTTATTGGGCCATCTAAAATAGGTTACTATATTTTGATATCGAGTATGCGATTTGAGAATTTTTGCCCTAAGTTGAATTTTACATAAAAAATAGGCATTTTTTGAATGGACCTGCTGCCGTCGGTATCAAAAATTATAAATGTTTTTTTCATTTAAAATATTTGGCGTAAAGTTAGCTTTTCAAAAAGTACAAATTCATAATACATCCTATTAGAAATTTTTTAGATAACTTAAAAAGAATAAAAGTACTTTTTTCCCAAAAAAATTGCGAAATTCATATAACTTTGGACTCAGCCATGATTTTTAAACACTTCTTTCTTTATTTGATATATAGATCTATTGTTAATCCTATGAAAGAAAAATGGATAAAATCGGGAATATTTGGAACCGCGGTCACCAAAAAACTGGAGTAGGGTGGGTAAAAATGTGTCGTGTGCACCCTGTAGATGTTGGAGAAGAGGTTGGCAACGCGGAAAATGATGACAGATGTCAAAGAGATTTTGACAGATACAAATAAGGAAACAGACTAGAAGGATGGACATAAACAAACAAAATACAGGCGCCAGGCAAAATAGATTGCTGACAATCTATTTTGCCTGGAACAAAACAAATGACACCGAGGTGATGAGCGGAGGTTTGACCGGTGGATCTATCTCTTTGCGATTGGATTGGTTTGGTAAGTGGTTGATTGGCGCACCGTTGGAAGAACAAATTGAAATTAAAGTTTTTGTGAAAAATTTTTATTTAATTGATTTATTAAAGACAAAAACAAAATATATTTTTTGAAAGAAATAAAAGAAAACTTAAATATAGAGCTAAAACTAAATAAAAATTTAAATAATAAACCTAAAAATAAAATGAAATTTAAAAATAAAACTAAATAATAATCCAAAAAAAATAAATAAAAGTGGTAATACAAACATAAATAAATTTAAAAACTGAATTGAAAATAGAACTGAAACTAAATATAAAAATAAACCTAAAATAAAATAAAATATAGAACTATCTAAATAAAACTAAAGAACTTAAAAATAAAGAAAAGAACTTAAAAATAAAGAAAAGAACTTAAAAATAAAGAAAATAACTAAAAACTGAAGTTAAACATATTTAAATATGAAAATGAAGCTAAATAAATATAAAAAAATAAATATTTAAATAATAAACCTAAAGATAAAACTAAATAAAATTCAAATTTAAGTCTAATTAATCTAAAATAAAAAGCGAAAACTAAAAGTTAAAACTAAAAGATAAAACTAAATATAAAAATGAATCAAAAATAAAATTTAAAACTAAAACTAAATGAATATAAAGCTAAGCCGAAAGAACTAATAAAAACTGGAAAATAAAATAAATGAAAAAGAAAAATACCTGAAAGAAAAGAAAATAAACAGTACATAACAAAAAAAAAAACCGCCATTTATCGCCAACCACATCTGCCATATATTCCATCCGCTATATTCTACAATTTCGCCAACCGTTCATATCAGCAACATCATCCACCAAAGTCATCATCATCTCATCCGTCATCCTTTCATCCGCCATCACTATTATTTCCCGTCTGGTCTGGTCATCCTCTCTCATCACTGGTCATCCTCCATCATTCATCCGTTTTTCATCCTTCATCATCGGCGTTGTCAGCATCATTCACCATCATCCAACAGAAGCACCTCAGCAACCATCATCAGCATAAACAGTCAGGTATCTGTAAAACAAAAATGAATATAAAATATATAAATTTTTTTTGATTTTATTTTTACGGTTAGCTATTAGGTCTAACTCCTTAATTAACTTTTTAATTAATCCTTATTAAATTTTGTGAAGGAAAAAACGTAGGGACAATAAAAAGATGAGCTCATTTTAGTAGGGTCCTTTAATTAATTTAAGCCACGAATTGGGCATTTAAGGTATAAATAAAAGTTAGATCTAAAATAAAAAAAAAAAATAATAAAACAAATAAACCTGAAAGAATAGAAAGAAAATTTATGTAATTATAAATACGTTGCTTTTTTTATAAATACAAAGAAAATTAAACGTACGTACGAATTAAATTACCTGTTTAAAAGCTTTAAAAAAAAAAAATTTTTTTTAACTTTTTAATTAATCCTTATTAAATTTTGTGAAGGAAAAAACGTAGGGACAATAAAAAGATGAGCTCATTTTAGTAGGGTCCTTTAATTAATTTAAGCCACGAATTGGGCATTTAAGGTATAAATAAAAGTTAGATCTAAAATAAAAAAAAAAAATAATAAAACAAATAAACCTGAAAGAATAGAAAGAAAATTTATGTAATTATAAATACGTTGCTTTTTTTATAAATACAAAGAAAATTAAACGTACGTACGAATTAAATTACCTGTTTAAAAGCTTTAAAAAAAAAAAATTTTGTAAAAATTATTAATTCTTTTACTTACCTAATAAGTATGTGTATTAATTTTAAATTGAATCTTAATTAATATTTCAATAAAATGAAGTTTATAATGTTGATGAAACAAATTGAAAGTTTTTGAATTATTTAAAAAAAATGGAATAATAAGTAAAAAGGTAAGTAATTGGGGTAAAATAAACTAGTGGTGTGTGTGTAGGGTTAGTTAGGGGCAACTACTGAACCAATTAAGTTGCCATGGAAAGGACAGTAGGGTCCTGTGGGTGGGAACAATATGTCGGCAGTCCATCAGCCGACATGATGATTAGTTTTGACAGAAATCGTTATATTGAGTTTGTGTTTCTGTGTTGTTTTGCGTTCATCACTCTCTTCGGGTTCCTTCAATTTTTTTATATTCCTCCATAAATGCTGGTATGTATTTTTGTGTACGCCAGAATAATGGTACCAGTGTTGGCAAGAACCACCCTATCCGGCTAGCCTCAGCCTGGCACACGCCATCATACCAGCGCCGCCAACATCTGGTAACCCTCTACATCACGACAGATGTTTCTGTTGGTTTATTTTCTTTTTTTTCTCATTTTCAATACCTGGTCAGTACAAATGTTGAAAATTAAATTTTCAAATGCAAATATCTTCTATGCTATAAGAGATAATTGATTAAAAAGTGAACATACCCGAGGTGTCCTACTTTGGGAACCCCTGGTCCTGCTCCTGGTGGGCTCATGAGGTACAAATTCAAAACTTAAACTTGATCGGCGTAAGGGTTTAGAAGTTACAGATTTATTTCCATCTTTTTTTATTCTCATACCACTGTGCAGCGGTTCAGATTGTCAAAGGAGGCATTTAGTTATGTCTTATCGCAACTTAATTTTTCTGGGCACATGTCAACGGCAGTGCCACCAATGTTGCAGTTGGCTGCAACTTTTTCGCTTCTTGCTAGTGGCTCTTTTCAATATGCAGTTAGTAATGATTACCTCAGTGGTATGTCCCAAATTAGCAAAATGGTCACAAAGGTGGCCAAGGAAATGGAGGTAAAGCTATGTCCAAATTTTATAAAATTTGATCCAGAGCAATCCAATGAATGTATGTATCTTTATTCAGTTATAGGCTGTATAGATGGCACTCACATAGGTCCTCAAAAACCTTCTAATAGCTTCTGGCTATTAATTCCAAGTATGGTGGTGCTGCACACGACTCTTGTATACGGAAACAATCGATTGAAAGGGATTTGTTGGAAGATCTTTACAACAATAAAAAACTTAAAAAATCTTGACTTTTAAGTAAGTTAAACGCAAATATTTACGTGCTTTTATACCAATTCATATTCCTTTGCTATTTAGAGCCATGGTGTATAACACCATATAGGAATCCCGCTGAAGGGTCAATGGAATCTCATTGGCAGTAAAATTCGAGACCATATAAAACTTTCATAATTAAATAATATGGGCATTAGGTATATACTAATTTTGGCGAAATTTTTGGCATACCACCACGTGATGGCCAATGTTGTATTAGTAATGTAAATCATTTTTTTAGGTCATTTGGAATCAAAAACATCACGCACCAACACCAATTTCTAAAATAAACCAAATTTTTTTTTCTGAAAAATTATATAATTTCATATTTTTTTTGCAAGTGTGAGGGATACTTCCCTTATTTAAAAATTATATTTTGAAGTATGTCCGCAGTTATTACTAAAATAAAATATATTGTTTTTCAAAATAATTGAAAAAATTTAATGAAAAACTTTATTGCTTTTGGTGCGTGAACTTTTTTAACAACCGCGAAAAAATAATACCGTGGTTTTTCATATTTTTAATGGTCTATTCGACTATGCTATGCCAATTTGCATATTTGGAAAAAATGTCAGAAGTTATATCCCTAATGGGAATTTCCAACGGAAGGTCCACCGAGGCCATAAAATTAAAAGTGTTTGAAAACACTTTATTTTATCATATTTTCATAAGGAAACAATCATATTTAAATAATGTAAAGAAATTTTTCATAACCCATTTCGAGATATCCGAATGCAAAGTCTCCCAAGGGCAACTTTTCAAATTTGAATATGTATAATGCACGTTTTGTTTTAATACAAGTTCTTAAATAGAGACATTATTCATTGACTTTTGCTATCTAAAATCTTCCTGAGGGTACAAAGGGTAAAAAAAGAATGCATAAAAAACTATGCGATTGCTAATAACTTAAAGTTTTTGCTTTGCATTATCACATATTTCGATGTCCCGTGCGACATTGAAAAACAACATTAGTTAGTGCGTCGAAAGTATATGCAGTAAGCTTATCAAATATTGAGTCCAAACAGAGTTTTTTTGTACAATTAAAGTAAAAGAAACCTTACTGAAAAATAAGAAGATTTATGATCTTGGTACTTATATAAAGTTGGTCCCATGCGACATATTAAATGTGAAATTTAAAAATTATTTTTTCTTACATAAATGAAATAAATCATGTAAATATGCACACCACCATATAAATAAGGTAAAATTATATCTTATGCCGTCTGATCAGATTGAAAAGGATTCCTTGTTATATAATTTAGACAAAAAATGAAAAGAGGTGAAAATAATTCCAGGTATAGCCCAGTTGGACTACTTTTGTTGCAATGAAGGAAATTTTCAGGAATATCGAACGCAATTTTTTTAAAGAATACGCATAGGACTGCGTATTCTGGTTTGATATTCCTGAAACTAATTTCATTTAAATTATTTTTTTATTGTATTTACTGCTACACAATACTTTACCCTATGTCTATACTTGATAAATTTTTGGCATGATAAACGTCAAAATGGCTGTCAAGAAAAAAAATTATAATTTTTTAGTATTATTTTTTCGTTATGACAAACTTTGTCTTGAAAACAAACGTCATTTATTGTTATATAAATATTTGTCAAGTTAGACAGGGGCTTATAATATTTTTGTTACGTTTTTAGTTTGTTGATATTATATTGAAATAAATACATTGAATAATTCTGTTAATTTAAAAACGTTTATACTAATCTTGTTTATATATATATAGTATACTATTTCGTAAAAAAATCAACTCAAAACTACATAAATATCATGATGGAAAAAAATGTCCCGTTCAACTCTGATTAAAATTGATTTAAAAAAAGCATAACTAATTTTTGAGTATAATCAAAACCATTTTAAAGAGACATCGATGCACAACATTCTAAAATTAGTCGCTTTGAAATATTGCCTCTGGTTTCGCTGAAATTGGAGTTTGAATTGTTGGCCGCGAAATTGACATCTGTATGTATGTCCCGTGCGAATGACTCGGTTTTTTGCAATTATCTTGAAAATGAAAAGTTGCCCAAAATCAAACTTAGCACCAATTATAGCGCTAATTAAGAGCTATAAATTAAGCCTTTTGTCAAACTATAAATTCGATTTATTTTGGCTCTTCAAATTTCGAAATGTTGGATTTTAAAAGTTCCAATTTCGTTGCTGCTTTCGTAGAGCATTTCGTTGGTCTTGTTGTTAATTTCAATGTGTTGTCTTCTTCATTTTCCTGATCACTATTGACTTCCGATGCTAAAGTTGTATCCAGAGACTGAAAAGTTTCATCTGCGTCATAACAATTTCCGTTTGTGTTATTAGCTGATCCGAATGAGTTTACAGTTGTCAAACCATCAACGGCTACCCCAATGCCGGCAGCCTGTAGGATTTGTTCCTCAGCAGAAGACTATGGGATTTCCTCGTAGGGTCCCCCTCCAGTTTTCTTTTTTGATTCTTTGTTGAAGGATACCTTCTTCTTTACATTCAATTTTTGATCCGTGTAAACCTTTATTACAAAACACATGAACAAAATCTCTAAGCATCGAATCATACAGAAACTGACGATATATATACCTTACGCCACAGCTCTGCATTTTAAATTGGTGGGCCAAACGTATTTAAGCGCACAGTAAGTGTTAAGGTACGGTCAGACACAGCTAATATTTGACATTTATCGTCAAATATGTCATTGCCTGAATCTGACCACAAATAAAATTTAGAGCAAACAACAAAACAGATGATTTTAGTCAAACAAAATTATTTGTCGGAACACTAAATATTTTCTTAATGTGAACAAAGTGTGACCACTAGCTATATAAATTCCTACAAAATATATAGTTTGATCTTGCAAATATAATTGAGGTTAAAGCACTTATTTCGAATTCTAAAGCAATTATTTTATTAAAGTTTGAATTTTGAATGAATTTTGTTATCATATATAGTGAATTTAATTTTTCACTTTTTGTTTGACCAAACTGCTACGAAAAAGAATCAGTAAATTTATTTGCCGTGTGGTCACACTATATCAAATACTTTCATGAAATAATTGTTTGATCAAATAGAGAAAAACAGAAAATTATTTGCTCAGTATGGCGGAAAAATACGAGTTTATTTAAATATTTTTGGTACTAAATTAAAGACACAAATTAACTTTTTTTAACATAAATATATATTCAATATTTCTTTTATATTTGTTATTTAAATTATTTGCACTAAATAATTGCATCAATAAATGAAGTCTTTTTCTTCACATAAAAGTCATTCAGCATAGGATGATATACTGGGAGAAAAACTAATTGAAGACATGAAGTCTATGTTGCGATTTATATTTTTATACTTTTAACATAGTCTGATGTTTGATTATTTTTTATTTATACATGGAGTTTGTCTATTTTCAAAATTTAAAATTGCTCATATGTACATATGGAATATTAACTGAAATTTTATACAGATTGAATTTAAAATCAAAGAAAATTGTTTATACATACATAAATAGTATGAATTGATTGTAATTAAAAAATAATTCTTAAACAGTATGATCTGTTTAATTTTTTTCTACTGCAGAAGAAGAATATGTCTAATAGCATATTTTACTTTTCTGATTTTGGTATCATACAAATTTTTTTAGATAATGCGATTGAATTGGAATTAATTAAAAATTTTAATTTTATAATATTTGTAAACATGTTCTTATTCTGAAAGAAAAAAGTATGGAAAAAGTCGTGTTCGATTAATAATATTTATTAAAAAAACAATAAGCATTTTTACTGGAATTCAAGTTGATAGCAAGTGTAATTCAAGCCTTGAATTATAGTCAAGCAATTGAATTAAAGTTGTATTACACTTTATTTCAATAGCATTCTCCAGTAAAAAGGAAACATATTTAATTTTTCAAATATTTTTCAAGTTTAAAACATAATTACATTTGCATTCAAGTCAAATTCCAACAAAATGTTCAAGTGCTTGAATTTTTGGGTGTTTGGTGCTTACTGGGATAAAACATAATTACATTTCCATTCATTTTCAAATATGAATTGTGATAGTAATATAATTTAATAAATAAAAACTTAATAATTATATTATTAAATTGTTCAAGCTTGTGTTCCTTTCGCGATTTGTTTTCATTATTTAGCGATTTTTAATTTAAGATATAGCAACACTACAAAAAATACGCTTACATGTGTATGTTATCTCCTTCAGTTGAAGAGATATTTAGGTTTATTTTTTTTTTTAGTTTTGCTCGTTTGATCTTGCAAATGAATTGCAATCAAATAAAAAAAATACCCAAAATGCAGGAAAATATTTGCTGTTTAGTGGTCACACATTGGTCACATTACAAGAATGTTTTCATATTGGCAAATACATTTGTTTGACCAAATTCAGCTGTTTTATTGTTTGCTGTGCAAAAATATTTTCTGTTCAAACTAGAAACATAAAATATTTGACGTTTAAATAAAAGTACTAAAATTTCATAATTCTTTCAAATTTAAAGCAAAATCTGGTAATATTTTACTTTATAGAAATGTCTTGTTTATTGATAAAAGAAATTAAAGTTGTTTTGCAGCTTTATTTAATAATTATTTAGAACAAATATTACCATAAATGTGACCACAAGACAAATATATTTTCCCCTTTGTTTGTTTGATAGTATTTCGGTGTAATTTGATTAAACAAATAATGCAAATAAATGTGTACAGTGTGAACACAAAATCAACCCATGAATTAGTTGATGTAATTTTGATCAAACACATGAAACATCAAATAATTTGCGTAGTCTGACCCTACCTTTAGAGTTGTGTTTATTAGCTCAGTGAAGTGACCGCTTTTCTCAGCTCAGCTCACTGAAATGAACTAGGTCGCTCTTTTAGCTCAGTATGTTGTATAATAACCATTTAATTTTGAGAATTGATTGTAGTGAAATAAATCAATTATTACTGTTGTTAGTTGTAAAAACACACAGTCTTTTGACAATTAGAGATTTATGTGTGAAATTTTATTTAAACTTATATTTTTGCGGAAAAAGAGTTAATTTTTTATTATTTCTAATTTCCGATGCTAACCAAATGTTTAGACAATATTTGTTAATTGGAAAATATATAACACGTAATAAAATTACAAAAAACTCAAGATATTAACTGGAATTTGAAAAAGCAAAAATATTTTGATGATCTGATAATTGTGTTCCAAAATAAAAATGTAACAATAACTAATCCAAAATGAATATTGTTGCAATTTTTTGGGGTTTTTCGCATTTACATAATGTTAGTTATCAATTGGCAAAATATATATTTTTTACCTGATTTTTACAACTTATATATGTAAATATAATCAACAAAATTTCTACTAAAAATATGAAAGAAAAATAGTTTTATGTTACAATTTGTATTAAAATATTGTTACGTTTTAACCTTTTCAAAACGTTTGGTTTATTTCCTTTAAATAAACCGGATACATTTGATTGCAAATAAAAGCCGTTTAGTAGTTTAAAAATTGTAACAACTCTTTATTTATTTAAAATGTACAACAACCACAGAAATAAATAGCCACTCAATGTTTTTTATACAGGTTTATAAATTCTCAGAATTACAGACACAATTTATAATGTACACGAATTTACTTGAAAAACACAACACACTTTAAGGCACTTAGATGATGTTTATTCGAAAAGCGTCTCTGATAAACTCACTCACGACTGCAACCTCTGCCACTATTTATAACACTGCCGAATATTCTAGATCATACGCCATCTGTGGTGTACTTTCTACAATGTTCTTTAACTGAATATTCGAAATCGAATACAGCGTTGCCAACTTACGATCAAATCAACTGAAAGCTTTTATTTAATAATGCCCACAGATATGTTACAGTTTTACAGCACTGTTATTTGAAAGCATTATGCTACTTTTAAATCAGCCGTTAAAATCGTTATATTTGAATTCAAGTACAATTTCGTAACAATATTTTCAACATTAACTTAACCCTGCGTTAGTCGCAATCATTTTCAATCGAGACTAGTCGTAATGTATCAAATTGATTTCAATTAAAGAAAGGCGCGTTTGAAAATAATCTCTACACTTTTTATTTCGAATAATAAAAATAAAATTGCTGTATAAATATATTTTTATCAAAAAATAGCTTAAAACTTATGGTGTTTTCTTTTCTGACACAAAATGTTGCCTATATATTTTGTACCATTTATTAAATGTTACCATACCCTCATAATGTGTTGCATTTTTAACGATCACAATAGAACAAAAATCAGTACCATTTATGCAATTTTCTTTTTTTTTCGAAATATTATAAAACTATACTTTTTGCTTACATAAAAAGTGGTGCATTTCTAACCCTTTGATAAAATTGAGGGTAAAACGTGTAGCATATATTCAGGGTTTTAGGGTAACATTATTAGAAAAGAACACGACCAAACTATATTTTTTTCAGAAAAGAACACAAAGAATGGTAAAAGGCAGAATAAATGCATAATTTATGTCAGAAAAGAAAACACCATTAGGGTGTTTAAAAAAAATTTACAATAAAAAAGTTTTGCCTGTATCAACTAGATCAGTTGTGAGTAACGGAGGGTTAATTATTTTATGATCTAACAATACATATATGTATAAATAGAATTTCAGAATTAAAGGAATAAGTTTTTAGTTTTGTTTTACAAAATAAAAAATAACGTAAAACTGTCATTCCACAAAGCAGCGAAAAACCCACGATAGGTCGCTCATGGCACCTGACAAATGATGTAGATGTATCAGTATAGTAAAAAAGTGCATAAGATATCTGTTTTCAATTGCAATTATTATTTTAAAAATAACAATTATGTATTTCCCTTTTTCATTATAATTTTATGAAATTTACTTACAAACTGTAGCAATACTCTTTCTTCATTTCATTACCATAAATAAATTCACACTCATTCAATAGCACACATAGGCAAATTTATTCATGAAAACAAAAACAGTTCATACAAACGTTGTATCAAGGCGAATTTATACAAGGTGGAGTCAGTGAAACAGCTGATAATTTTTTTTTTTCGCGTTTTGGTTCTAACAACTGTCAAAGCTTGTTTTTATATTTAAATATCTACATATTCTAAGCTTATTAACAAAATATTTATTGTTTACATAAATAAGTAAAGCCCGCACTATTCAATTATCTACACTATATTAAGTTTAAATACTTATTTGTTAAATTTTTCATTTTGTTTTTTTGACATTTGTTAAGACCAATCGTTGTTTTTGTAGAACTGACACCACCTTGTATAAATTCGCCTTGCGTTGTATCATATCAAAGCAATAATATATACGCGGCAGCATACGATCATATACATACATAACAAACCTACATTCGAATGATCGTTTAATTTTTGTAGGTCACAATACTCACTCACTTTTCAATGTCAGTGAGCGAAAGAATGTCACAGAATTGATCCATTAAACACATTCAAGACAGCAGTAGCCCGTTTCTGTATTTCTCGAATCGAAAAACTTTCCGCATGAAACGATTGAATTGCAACAAAACAGTGTAAAATTAAACAAAATATGATTTTTCTCGCACAAGTGTTTCTGTCATTTAAATAATTTTCCAGCAAGTATTGCACAGTGGGGGATCTGAAAAAAAGTGGAAATAAATCTGTAACTTCTAAACGAATAGCCCGATTTTAATAAAATTTCCCATGGCTATAGAGTTTTGAATTTGGGCTTAAACAACCAAGGGGGGGCCGAGCCACAATGCCCCAAAGTGGGGCACCTCGGGTATATCAAAAATTAAAAATGATGCCAAATTTTTTTTTGCGATCCGATTTGAAAGATTTTTATATATATGGAATCTACAAAAAACATTGCTTTAGCCATATATTATCTCTTATAGTTTACGAGTTATTCGCATTTGAAAAGTAAATTTTTATTTTTTTGCCTACCTTGGTCTGCCATTTTGCTAATAACGGATCCAATTCTTTCCCGATTTTCTTGAAGTGTCTTTTTTTGAATTAACAACAAATTTATTAATAATCTTAAAAAAGAATTGTTAAAAAATATCTACTGAGTCAAAAGTTATGTGCATTTTTCGAAAAAAGTACCTACATTAATTTTAAATTATACAGAAAATCAGAAAAAAATAAATAATGTGTTTATATTTTTCTGAAAGATAACATTTCGGGAAATATTATAAAAGCAAAATAATATCAAAATTCGTATTATTGCGTGGTCCAGAGCCTTCCGAAGTAGACCTATTTTTTATGTAAATTTCAACTTTAGACAACATATTCTAAAATCGCATAGCTGCTTTCAAAAAATTAAGACCAGTTTTGTATGTCCCAATCTGTTCTTCAATATCATGCAAAGGGATTTCATAGCCCCGAGCTTGGTACCTTCAATAGATCCAAAAATTCTCAATAACAAATCTCAATACAAATCTAAATCCAAATTTTCACTTTTGCATTCCGACAAAAAAATGTCTATATAATTGTAAAATTTAATTAAAAAATATTCATAAACCAAAAATTAAAAATAAAAATTTAAAAAAAATTAAAATTTAAATTTATCTTTTTTTTTGCAAAAACTCTTCTATGAAGTTTTTAATTTTCAATATATTTAAACATTTTTGAAAAGAAGATGCAATTTCCAAAATATTGATGTATAATATGTCTACCTTATTTTGTCCACGTGTCACAGTAATGAACGAATGATTAACATGTCTAGTGAAATTTCATCACAAAGTTATTTTCTTCCATAACAACTTCAATGTTAGGTACTTATGTAATACATAAGTACAAACATTAAGCGATTGCAACTCTTTTTTAGCAATGAATCCCAGGTATAATATGAAATACCTGGGATATCCCTAAAACATATTTCATACATAATACTATTTTTTTACTACAGGTAATAGAACAGGTAAATTTCCAAATATACCTTCACCTATATAAACGTTGACTACAGGTAACCTATTATATGAAACTCATGAAGAATAATTAATATATAATCATACTCAATCCATAATTGACATTAGTTATAATTAGCTAAAGATGACGATCACATTAAAAAAAAAACTTTGTCCTCCATTTTACTTAAACATAAAACTGATCAATTTCAAGATAAAGTCAACCTCATATTGAAATTTATCGAAAGTACGCATAATAATAAAGTGGATAAAACGAAATTATGTAAAATCGAAAAGTTTGTTAAATCCTTTGACATAAAATGGAAAACCGTAAAATTTTCTGCTACGAAATTTTAATCCAAATATTGTGATTGGTTGGATGAAAATATAGAATTTTATGTGTCCACGTCTGCCTTTGGTGCTCCCCGTAAGGAATACATGGAATTGTGCCCAAAATCAGATTCACTATCAACCCTGTCTACTGAGGAAGTTTCGGATACATTTAAGGCTATGTTAAAGCAAGAAAAACGAATTGTTAAGAGCATACCTACACCATCATCTAATACTGCTTTTACCGAAGAAGAGGCTATTGCGCTTATGTTGCAGCTGGGACTAAGCCGTGATAATTATATAATTTTAAGAAAGGCATTGTTGGGAAAAGGAGTTGAAGTGTTACCATCATATGGCTCAATTCAGGAAAAGAAAAATAGTATTATACCATCACCTATTGAAGTTACTGATCGGAAAGCTAGAATTGGACTTTCCACTCTACTCGATAATACAGCATTAAGGATTGCTTGCGACTTTTCTACAGAACAGCTAAACAAAATAAATACTTATGATCTGACACTAATCTGTAAGTGGGGATGTGATGGCTTATCATCACTTTCGGAATATAAGCAAACTACATCGAGTCAAACATCATCAGAGTATAAAAGTGTATTTATGTCATCATTGGTTCCATTAAGAATACGGAAGTATGCTGCCAGTGAATCTCCATCAACTAGTTTTGAGGATATATGGATTAATTCAACTCCTGGATCGAAAGCCTTTTGTAGGCCAATATGTTTCGAATATACAAAAGAAACAAAGATTACGACACAAGATTTGATCAACTTAATTGAATCTGAAATTAAAGACTTTTTTCCAAAAAAACATTACTTGTTTCTTTAGTTTTTTGTTTATTTATCAAATATTTCACATGAAATGTATGCTATGAAATCTACCTGTTCTATTACCTGTAGTAAAAAAATAGTATTATGTATGAAATATGTTTTAGGGATATCCCAGGTATTTCATATTATACCTGGGATTCATTGTTAAAAAAGAGTTGCAATCGCTTAATGTTTATACTTATGTATTATATAAGTACCTAACATTGAAGTTGTTATGGAAGAAAATAACTTGGTGATGAAATTTCACTAGACATGATAATCATTCGTTCATTACTGTGACACGTGGACAAAATAAGGTAGACATATTATACATCAATATTTTGGAAATTGCATCTTCTTTTCAAAAATGTTTAAATATATTGAAAATTAAAAACTTCATAGAAGAGTTTTTGCAAAAAAAAGATACATTTTTTTTTTTATTTTTTGTTGAAAATTTAAATTTTTAAACTGCTTAAAATTAAAAACTTCATAGAAGAGTTTTTGCAAAAAAAAAGATAAATTTTTTTTTTTATTTTTTGTTGAAAATTTAAATTTTTAAACTGCTATAACTTTTTGGTTTATGAATATTTTTTAATTAAATTTTACAATTATATAGACATCGGAATGCAAAAGTGAAAATTTGGATTTAGATTTGTTATTGAGAATCCCACAATTCCCAAAAAACTTTTCAAAAATCCCAAAATTGGGATTTTTTGATTTTTGGATCTATTGAAGGTACCAAGCTCGGGGCTATGAAATCCCTTTGCATGATATTGAAGAACAGATTGGGACATACAAAACTGGTCTTAATTTTTTTAAAGCAGCTATGCGATTTTAGAATATGTTGTCTAAAGTTGAAATTTACATAAAAAATAGGTCTACTTCGGAAGGCTCTGGACCACGCAATAATACGAATTTTGATATTATTTTGCTTTTATAATATTTCCCGAAATGTTATCTTTCAGAAAAATATAAACACATTATTTATTTCTTTCTCATTTTCTGTATAATTTAAAATTAATGTAGGTACTTTTTTCGAAAAAAATGGCGAAAAAACGACTTTTTTATTTTTTTTAAGTTTGAATGCACATAACTTTTGACTCAGTAGATATTTTTTAACAATTCTTTCTTAAGATTATTAATAAATTTGTTGTTAATTCAAAAAAGAAAATCGGGAAAGAATTGGATCCGTTATTAGCAAAATGGCAGACCAAGGTAGGCAAAAAAAATAAAAATTTACTTTTCAAATGCGAATAACTCGTAAACTATAAGAGATAATATATGGCTAAAGCAATGTTTTTTGTAGATTCCATATATATAAAAATCTTTCAAATCGGATCGCAAACAAAAATTTGGCATCATTTTTAATTTTTGATATACCCGAGGTGCCCCACTTTGGGGCATTGTGACTCGGCCCCCCCTTGGTTGTTTAAGCCCAAATTGAAAACTTAAACATCGACACCTCCTCTATAGCCATGGGAAATTTTATTAAAATCGGGCTATTCGTTTAGAAGTTACAGATTTATTTCCACTTTTTTTTCAGATCCCCCACTGTGTTTAGCCTTTCACTGTTTAGGTTTTATTATAATTTCTTTCTTTCGTTGACGTTTGTCTTGCATTTGACACTTTATTACTGGAAATATTCCAGTAAGAACAGAATCTGTGTTGTCTGTTTTCGCATTCAAATAGAGAAACACATTTTTCTCGCACATCGAGAAACGATGGAATTTTTTGTTTCACACTTAAAGAAGTTTTCCGATGCGAGAAATACAGAAATTAGCTACAGGCTACCAACTTCAATCTGTCAAAAATAAAATGCACACGTTTATATGAAGACGATTATTTTGACGACAGCACGGCCACACGACTACTCATGCCGATGTAGCCGAATTAGGCTAATTTCTATTTTTGTCAACTACAAAACAGAAATAGTGTTGCTAATATAATAAAAAAATGTAGATCAAATTAGTGCTTAAAAAATATATTTTTTTTACTTAAGAGAAGTTTCTGATAACCATTGTAGTGTTAGAGGTTGTTTTTAAGTATTGTCTGAGTACTTCTGCCGATTCTGCCTAGCATTAAAATGCCCATTGATTTGATTCCGAATAAATGAAACACCAGTGTTGGCTTTTCTAAAATTCTGAATGAATCTCTTTATTTTTACATTAGCTTATATACTAATTATTAAAATAAATCTTAACCCTTCTAACTTATTACAATTATATGATTATCTCTTTCGGTTCCATGGATAATAGTTTTAGTTTCTTTTACTTCATTTCATTTGGCCAATCAGAATGTATCGAGATCATTTAACTTTACTCAAATATAAGTCACTGTATGCATTCAAGTATGCATTGTATATTTGACACCACTCAATTATGTTCGATACTTGCATTCATTTATGATTGCCCAAATGTATGTGCATAGTGCACATGTGAGGTGTATGGTGGACATGTGTGGTACACTACACCCTCACCCTTAAGAGAAAAATTATGGAAGTAATCTACCTCCATAGAACCCTTACAAATGTTTGTTTTTATTAATATATTTTTTTTTGTGTATTACTTAAAATTATGTTAAAATGTGTAATATAAATTTATTTTATAATTTTATAAAATTATTGTTGTATAATATAAGCTTATTTTATAAAATTTTATCAGGTTTTAAATTATTGTTGTGGTAAGTTTTTTCTATACCATTATAGTCTATTGTGGTGTTTACACCATCTCCATTAATTATTTTGTATGGACTTTGATTCTTTTTTCTATTCTCTACTTTTACTAAAACTAGGTCACCTATTTCTAACTTAAATGTATTTTGATATTTATTATTTAATGTTCTTTTCTCTTTTGTTTTTATTATCATGCCTTTGGCTCTGTTTAAAGCTAATTGTAATTTAACTCGTAACTCTTGTACATAGTCGTCATAATTGTAAATTTTTGTTTTTTTGTTCATAAGAGTGTCAGATGGCAAGCATGGTAATTTACCATATACTAATTCATACGGTGAATAACCTGTGTTTATATGTGGAGCTGTGTTGTAGGCAAAAGTAAAATACGGAATCCACTTGTCCCATTCATAATCATTTGCAGTCGTCAGCAGAAATTCGTTAAGAACTCTGTGATTTCTTTCAACTGAACCAAGCGTTTCATGGTGATAAGGCGTTGAAAATATTTGTTTAATTTGAAGTAATGAGCATACGTTGCGCATTGTTTCATTAATAAATTCTGTTCCTCTGTCTGATTTAAGTACCTTAAATTGTCCATATTTTAAAATGAATTGTTCTACTAATGTTTTGGCTGTCGTAAGTGCATCTTTTGTCGGCATGGGGTGTGCCACTACAAATTTTGTTAACTCACATTGCATTGTTAAAATGTATCGATAATCATTTGAAATACGAAGAGGACCTACAGTGTCGATTGATATCACTTCAAAACTGTTGCTTGGTGTATTTGTTTGTGTAAATGGTTCTTTTGTGTGTTTTGTTTGTTTATTTTTGTTACATTTGTCACAATATGAAACGAATTTCTTAACCATCCTACTCATGTTTTTCCATATGTACCGTTGTTTAAGTTTTATAATTGTTTTTCTAATTCCTAAGTGGCCTGAGTATGTCGTATTATGGAATTCGTCAATTAGTTTGTACTTTAATACGTCATCTGTTATTTTTGTCGGGGCATTGTATATTAATATGTTTAGTTGAGGACTTACATTTTTAATATTTATTCTTGTATACGCGTTTTTAAATTCTTCTTTTGTATATATATTAAATATTTTATCATCATTGGCAAGCGCTAGTTCTTTAATATTTTCCTTTTTCATTTTAGATATCAGTTTCCTCAGAATCGAATCTAGTTTCGATGAGTTATCGCTGAATCTTGCATGCATATCATTATTTTTATTATTTTCAATATTTTTGGTACGAGATTTCTTCATATTCGAAACTGGTTTCGTTGAATTATCATCACGACTTATGTGCACAATATTATTTTCTATACGTATATTCAAATCTTCTATACTTTCAATATTATTAAATTGCAATTTATTTATATTTTTGACGTCATTAATGGATGTGTATTCCTGTGAAGTTGATCAGACTTCTGAGAATTACGTTTCTCCAATTTTTCTCCTACTACACGTGTTCCTTTATTATTTAATTCATTATTTGCCTCGTTTTCTTTATTTTTCATAGCCCTTGTTGTTATTAGTATTTTCTTCTATTTTTCGTCATATTCGTTAATATTTTTTTTTTTTTAAACGTTCGTCAATATTTATGTTATTGTAATTTAATATGTCATAATTTTTAAGTGTGTCAGTCTGGAGTTGAATGCCTTTTAAAGTTACAGTAGAGTTCGTTGTATTTAAAATTTGTATGTGTGTCATCAGGCGTAGATAGGGGGGTGCTGGGGTGGGCTAAACCACCCCAGACACGCCTTTGCACAACTAGATGGAGTTGTAGATATAAAAATTGTAAGTCAGTAATTAAAAGTGATCTTGAAGATTTCAACATTAGGTAAAAGCTAAAATCTGGATTTGCAGGATTCTATTCCTTCAGTTGATTATTGGAAGTTAAATATATATAATCCAATAATAGATAGCATAATTTTTAATATCGAATACCGATTCCAAAACATTTCATTACCTAAAGCTGTTAACAATTTCTTTAAATTAGATTTGGATGGCGCCGATGAATTCATTATTAATTACATGTTTTGCATGATAATTGATATGATAAAATCCAAAATTGACAAGAATATCTCTCCAAGCATTTACATACTTTTACAAGTGGCAATAAGCCTTACTATCAGTTCTGCTAGTTGCGAAAGAAGTTTCTCAGCTATGCGTAGAATAAAACAATGGTTACGTAGTGTAATGCTTCAGGAACGATTTTCAAATTTAGCAGTTTTTTTCAACTCAATTCTTTATTTATAATAATATTTGTACATTTGTATTACATTTTTAAATATAGACCCCCATATTCATAAAAATATCAGTTTTAAGGTTTAAAATACAATTTAGTTAAAACACATTTTAGGCCTAAAATTGCTTTCTTATAAATTCGTATTCATAATGAGCATTTTAAGTAAACAGTATTTTAATATTTTTTTAAATTCTGTGATGGTAACACTATAACTTTTATGTGCCACTTCAATCATAGTGCAGCAAAACAATGAATATTAAATAATAAAGTACTCGTACTATTTTTTTCCAGTAAATAAAATCTGAAATTACAGATTAAACTTGTTGTTAAACTTACACAATCAGCGAATAAAAACCGTTCCTATTTATATTAAGCTTAAATATATTAATATACAAACATTTTTATATATTTTTTTTCAATTATTATTAAAAGTATTCGAATGACGAATATTCTTTGTTTAAATAAACATCACTATTTTATGATTTGTTTTTTTATTAATTTATTTTTATTGTCATTTTGTTAAATTGTAACAAAATCTAATGATTTTCTGTGATAAAACTCTTAATTTTAATGCCGGAGTGAGTATATTAGATTGAGTGGAGCTTCTTCCACGATGTTTACAAATTTAATTACTACATGCCGTTACAGGTTAACAGTAAATGACAAAAATGTCTATAAAACTAACTCGTGAACCTCATGTAGCTCACAGCCGGAGGAATATCTAACAAAATCATATATTTTTATAATGGTAATTATTCCGCAGCGGAGTTAAAATTATGTTTAGCAATTGCAATATTATCGTCTATTATTGCAAATTTATAAACACTTATCTTTAAAATTCCTTTATTTTAAGATAAAATATAAAAAGAATACCTTAAAATAGGGTCGAAGCAATTTTAAAATTCGTTTATTTAAAACAACATTTGAATTAGGTATTTTAAGGTAAAATACGTTTATGAATACAATTTTAAGGAATTTTGCTTAAAAATGCCTTAAAATGCTGTTTAATATTTTTATGAATACGGCCGAGAGAGTTTAGATATAAATAAATCTTTTCAACTCAAAACTAGTATTTTGTCTAACTAATATAATAAGGAACAAATAACAGTTTAGATCAAGAGGAAAACTAAAAAAATCACATTTAAATATAATAAAAAATTATAAAAATATTTTATAAAATAAATTAGCAGTTTTAAATATGGAAAATGAAGTAGTTATGTTAGCAAACTCAACTTTTGTGATATTTTAGTCATAGAGAATAGACATATAGCGAAAACTCTCCTGTCAAAGACCTAACTCAGTTGTCAGAAACCTAAGTGGTGAGAATGTATTAGTAGAAAAAACTATGTGAAAACAAAAACAACACTCGTAAGTGTGATTATTTTTAGTAATTTTTTTGTTTGATTTGTTTTCTAGTTTTCGCTCTATGTTTCTCTATGATTTTAGTTTTATTTTTACTATTTGGGAAGTGCACTTGCCCACCCCAGAGTAATAGTCTAGCTACGCTTATGTGTGTCATTCCGTTTTTGGGTGCTATTGAATTACTTAGAAAAACTCCGTCTTTCAGCTCATTATTAAATATGACGCAATCTTCATTAATGTTTAATTTTATTGGTTGCATAATTTCTGTTCTTGGTGGTATTGTTATTGTTAATTCATTGTATGTTTTTGTCAATTTGGTTTTGAGCTTCTGAAGTATTGCTAAGATGTATTTAATTTTAGGAATTTTCACAAGAAAAGATTTGAAAAATAGTTTGTATATTAAGAATAGTAGCTTATAATTAAGATAAAGTATGTTATATTTTTTATATTTAGTTTTAATAAGATTTAAGCTAAATACAATTATTAAGAAAAGCATTATTTTTTTTTGTTTTTTGGTTTAAGTCAATAATATTTATACATTTAATCTATTTATATATATTTGTTTTATAATAATATGTAGTAATCCCGTTGTTATTATGTAGATATTAGAGTAAGTATAATTTTTTTTATATTTTACGTTATTTGTAAGTTTATAAAGTTATTAAATATTAAAGTGTATATTCATTATTTCTAATATTATATGGAGTAGAAGATTACAATTGTGTGTATTACAACTACATATTTTTAAAAATCTTGTGTGATGTAAGGTTTGATTTAATATTAAATGCATCTTCAAGTTCAATATGCTGGCTTTTAAAAACATTTCTTTCAAAATGCCATTTGGGTGGATAACACCGGGATGGCCACGAGATCCATAAGCGAACTCGAGACGAATGGAATTTGGTGCCTTTATACGAGGTACCAGTATAGTAGACAGTAACGACTTGTACATTATTGGGATATGTGCTACCATTACCAGGAGCAATTGGTACAATTTGTACACCCATTTTCAAGTTGTTTTAATTTGGTTTTATTGGTAGTTGAGTTCGGTAACGCAGGATCAGTATGTAAGTATTTCAAGTCCGGTCATGCAGTATTCAAGTTTAGTCGGGCAGAATTCAAGTTAGATCGGGCAGGATCGAAATGTAGGCAGTATCGGTATGTAAGTCCAGTCATGCAGGATCAGTAGTTAAGTTCGGTCGGGCAGGATCAGTATTCAGTCGGGAAGGATCCAAGTTCAGTAGGGCAGGATCGCCATGTAGTGTTAGAGGTTGTTTTTAAGTATTGTCTGAGCACTTCTGCCGATTCTGCCGAGCATTAAAATGCCCTTTGATTTGATTCCGAATAAATGAAACACCAGTGTTGGCTTTTCTAAAATTCTGAATGAATCTCTTTATTTTTACATGAGCTTATATACTAATTATTAAAATAAATCTTAACCCTTCTAACTTATTACAATTATATGATTATTATATGATAAGTCACTCAGAATTGAGTGCATTTTTATATGTGTCATACAGTGTCAAGTATGCATTGTATATTTGACACCAATCAATTATGTTCGATACTTGCATTCATTTATGATTGCCCAAATGTATGTGCATTGTGCACATGTGAGGTACACTACTATGTGTGTGTATGGTGGACATGTGTGGTATACTACACCATATTGAAATAAATTAATAACAGGTACATAATTAACTATAACCATATATATATTTTTAGTCAAAATAATTGTTTCAATCTTAATTACTTTGGAATTTTGTACGGTTATTTTTTATTAAAGTGGCACCACTGATTTATAAATCAGCTGTTTTCTTTGTAGTTGTCGTCTTTAAAATAATTCAGTAGCTGCCACACGACTACAACTGTAACCAGCAGAATTTGTGTTCCTGTAGTCGTGTAGCCTGTTGTATTGAATGTGTTTAATGCATAACGAGTAAAGTGAAACATGTGAAACATTGAAGATGACAAATGAATGTGCTTGTGCAGCTCTTTCATGAATACTGAACGAAACATGAGCATAAAACAAAACCGCTCAGTGCTGAGCAAGATGTATTAACAAGGTGGCAGAGTAACTACAACAATTACAACAATACAAGAACAGATAAAAGCATCGGGAACTTGACACATTGGAGAGCACATACAATTTTTCTTAATTAAAAAGATTAATTTTAACAAAGACATTAAAAAGATTGACAAGTGCAGTCTTTAGTTCTGCATACGTGGAATTTGAATTCCTTGGTTTTTATGGGCATATGCTTGTATGGATTGCCACGATATTGATGATGTTGTGACTGCCGAACAGGGAACCGACAACAAGGTTATACAACAAAACCCAAAGAGGAGACGTAATAGTTTATCAAACTTGGACATCACTGGAATGCCGGATAATGGCGCAGCTCCCAATAGCAGCAACAGATTCAGTGTCCTAGCTGACCTTGACATATAGCACTGGCAACCAGCCAACAAAATCTTCAACGGCTCCAATTGGTAACAAATTCTGCCCCATATATTTTTGTACAATGTAAATGTACAACGCCTGGTGAGCCAACTGGAGGCGAAATCACCCAAAATAAAAAATGTAAACAAAAATAAATGCAAACTTTATCTTGCAGATGCCACTGTCCATACGGAAATGATGACTGTACTTAAGGAGAAGAGAATAAATTCTTATTCATTTACACCTAGAGAATTGAAGCAAATTTCGTTAGTATTACGTGGCCTGTATCATGGCACAGACATCGAGGAACTTAAACTGCATCTGGATGGGCTAATTCCCGGTGTAATCTCAAAGGTTACAAAATTTACAACCCCATACTCTGTAAAAAACAATTCTGATACTGGTCTTTTTCTCGTAACATTATTATTACCCGGCAAAAATTTAAGCGACATATCTCACGTAAAATTTGTACTCAGTCAGTCAATTGCCTGGGAAAAGCCAAAGAAAAAGGATAGATAGATAGATTCAGTGTAGAAGATGTCAGCATTGGGGTCATATGGCTAAAAATTGCAATTCAGACTACAAATGTGTGAAATGCGACCAAAATCATCTGCCCGGTGAATGCAATCGAAGTAAAGACGATAAATCAAACCCAAAATGTGTTAATTGCGGAGAAGAAGGTCACCCCGCCAATTGGCGAGGCTGCATCTTCTACAAAAATTACGTATCGAGGAAAAAACAGCGACTACGTGAGGCACAAGAATTTAAAGCTACAGCTAACAAGAACGTCAGCAAATATATATCAAGCAAGCTTTTTTCACAAGACAGCTGCCGACCACAAACTTAGCCAGCCGTCAATCATTGAAGCGTTTTTAAAACTTGCTGAATTTTTCCTTGAGCCAGAAGAGCTGACTCTAGAACAAGAACTTAATATCTTTGTTAATAAACACAAAAAGATGCCAAAGGAAGAAGCCAAGGGAGAGTTCCTACGCCTTCTAAAAAAAGTTCAACGAGTTCATGGGCCATAGATTGATAAATTTTTTAACATTTAACGTCAGGTCGCTCTTAGATAGAAGCCGCCAAATAGATCTCACAAATACCCTTAACAGCAACAAAATAGACATCTGCTTCTTACAAGAATGCCACCTCCGTAGACACAAAAAAATTTTCCTTAAAAACTACAACTTTGTTTCCGATAACTCTCCCATAGGAGTTGCCATTGCATTGAAAAATAGTATCTCATATAAACAAAGTGTAATTGACGACCTAAGTATTCTTGATACATTTGTAGAAATCCAAATGAAGATACATAACACGAACAAATGAGTTCTGATTGGATCCCTATATATAAAGTGTAACACTGCTGCTAATGGTTTACGCAATAGCTTGGATAAAATACTTCTAGTGGCAAACAGCTTCGATCTATTTCTTCTCGGTGGTGACCTAAATTCCAGAAATCAGGCATGGGCGATAGTATTGGAAATCAAAATGGCAATATTTTACAAAATTGAAGCCAATTTTGTATCATTCTCTGGATGTCACAAGAATTTGTCATAACACCCCATCATTTCCAAGCGCAAACTCATTTCTTGATCACTATCTACAACTACAAGATCTCATCGTTCTCAGATCATTTTCCATTGAAGTTGGAAATAGACATGAATGCCACGGATATATTACTTAACAATCCTCGCCTTTTTACATCGTACAAAAATACCGACTGGAAACGTTTTCAACAGGACTTATCAATCAATTCCAATATTATAATGCCTCCGAATAACAGAAATTTCGAAAATTCTGATCAAATTATAAATGATTTTAACGAAAGTCTCAAGTCCATTCATGATCTCCATACAACGAAAATCAAATGTAAGGGCGGTAAATTTGTATACTCAGACAAAATTAAGCATATTTATAAGATAAAATATAGATGGCAGAGGGAATTGAAGAAAGTATATCATAGTAATGGAAATAGGATGAGTAACGAATATAATTTACTATACAAGCAAATACAGCTGCTTAAAATTATTATTAGAGATCTTGTTAATATCGAACAAGCTGACATTTTTAACAAGAAACTAAAATGTCCTGCTGCCTTTAGACAAGTCTATAACATTGTTGGGAAACATAAATCTCCTTTCTGCAACAGTCTCTGTATTAACAATATTACGGAAACCAACAGTGAAATATGTTCAGAGCACTTTAAGGAATATTATTTCAATATATATAGAGAAAAACTTCCGGCTAATCCTGTCGCCGATCTAGTCCAGCGTGTAGGATCACACATAGAGAATATATCTCATCATATATATTCTTTCAATGATGAGTTCAACTCCCTAGATAATGAGGACACATACCATTTTACAGATGTCTACAATATTAAATCGATTTTAACGAATATACAAATTAAAAAATCTAGTGGACTCGATGGAATTTCGAATTTCTTGATAAAAAAATTCCCAGACACAACTCTTAAGCTTTTGACTATCCTCATCAACAACTGCCTCAACAACTGCTATTTTCCACGGGCATGGAAACTGGCTAAAATTTTGCCAATTAAGAAGAAAGACGGTTCTAACAGAACGGAAGACTTCCGTCCAATATCACTGTTGTCAAATATTGGTAAAATGCTTGAACAAGTAATTAAATCAAAACTAGAGAATGAGTTTTTGATCGACCCCATCTCATCGCATCAATTTGGTTTTAAACGTTTACATTCCACCCAACACGTGAAATTCCACGATGACGTGACTGTGAACCTGATGAAAAGATGTTGTACGCTGGCCATATCACTGGATATCGAGAAGGCGTTTGATTACACCAGTCATAAAGGCATTCTGTATAAACTGGTAGAACTCGCGGTAGATCCATATCTCGTTAAACTTTTTAAAAGCTTTTTTACCGACCGGAAATTTTGTGTTCAAATAAAAGACAATGTTTCCTCATGTGGTTTTGTAAACAGTGGTGTACCTCAGGGTAGTACACCAGACTTATTTAGCATATTTTTATATGATTTCCCACACACAAAAGATAATTCTACAGCTATTTTGTATGCCGACGACTGTATGGTTTATAGCCACAATGAATCACCATTAGAAGCGCTAAGAAACACTGCCTCACATTTGGCTTCCATTTGTAGTTTCTACAATAAATGGGGAATTAAAATAAACGCTATCTATCTCCTATTGGGATACTTAATGAGGGGATTACTCTTGACGACGCTGCCTACGTGCTGCCGGATTTCTACGGGAAATCTGTCCCAGGGACACTGATATTTTATGGACTAGTTTCCTTCTGAATATATCTGTGATATTTTTATTGTACTGTATACTGATATAATTGTAAATTTTTGTGATACTTTTATATACTTTAATATTTATTTGTTTTTAATACCAATTTATGAGAAATGTGGGTGGTTCATTAATGAGATTTTCCCAGAAAATCCTATTTATTGACTCCCAAACTTCTTTATAGATGGCCATTGAAGTCGATCATAGTTAGACTTAAGATCTATTCCTATTTTGCTTATTCTAACGGATAATTTATAACGGTTCTTATTTAATTTTAAAAGTTTAAGACCTTTCGGTTTTAATTAGTCTAATGTTAACAATCTGTTAACATGAATTTGTTTCTTTATTATAAGTTCACTGTCGTGTTACGGTTATTGACAGTTTTGTTTGTATTGTATATACATATGTATGAAATTTTTATTTAAGTGTTGTTTATTTGTAAGTTTAACAGACACTGCTCTGTTAGACAACATAAATGCCGCGAGCAAGCATTGTCATTTCATGAAAAATTAAATATTGTAACTGTAACACTATATATCCCATTTTGCCGGCAAGTAGCCATTCCATTTTACTGTGTATTAGAATAAGACGAAAATAGTTCTAAGATTTGTTGTTATATCTTTACTTGTATAAGATTCACGTAGTGTCAGAAAATGAAAGAAAGTCTCGAATAAAATTTACTACTACTACTACAATACAAGAACAATAATCATTTTTGTTTGTGCAAAACCGTGTAAAGTGTCAAAAAAATTCACAAAAACGCACTTTCATAAATGAAATAGTTTTTTTTTTAACATTTTTAAACATTTTATACACATAAAGCGGTGACAAATACTCACTTTTTTAAATATAAAATAATCTTTTTAATCTTATAACATATTTAAAAATTTTTGTAAACAAGCTTTTGACATTTCACAAGGCAAAACACGAGTGGAGCAATAAATAGTCAGCTGGCGTTACGCTGCCACCTGGTTAAATATGCCTTGGTGCTGAGATAAAATCGCTCAGTATGATGAATGATTCACTTCGCTCAGTTGAGTGAATAGCTCCATTGAACTAGGTCATTCATGAGCTACACAACTCTAGAAGTGATTCCCACTAAATGCCCGCACAAGACAACATTTTGTAGAAAAATGTCTTACTTCAAAATTTGATGCTTTGTTTTGTTGTGTCGACGCGCACATCATGTTGTTCAATGTCATCGCGCCGCGAAAACCATGTTGTACCAGTCATCGCGCCACGAAAACCGTGTTGTACCATGTCATGCCTATAACTATGTTATGTGTGGTAGCTTGAGTTGAATTGATGTTAACAAGTGTCGCATTGTTAGGCAGAATGAAATTGTACACAAGTGCTGAGCAGTGAAAATCTGAGAAATATTATTATTTAGCATTATATTTAAATATAAATAATCATTGCTATTCCTGTTCTCACTTTCACTCACCATCACCCTATTTTTGAAAGCATAAATCTTTTCGAAGATTTATAACTTTTGTTGCAATTATGCCGCGAAAGATTCAGAGACACTTCATTAAATTTAAACACGTTTTTACAACGAGTATAATTAATATCATTAAATATGTTATAAACTTCGCTCCGTGGATGCCTCTTCACAGTAGCGAATACACCGTTAACGATTTATACTTTAATTTCCTTTGCTTTAATTAAACACCGTCTAATAGGCTTTGTTCATGGAGTTTTATTTTATTTAGCAATGTAATTATTAAATGCCCCGTTAGTCCCCTTTTACAATGCAGAAATTGAAAGGCAGACACTTTGCATTATCATTTGATCCATTGGAACATTTTCGAAGATTTATAACTTTTGTTGCAATTATGCCGCGAAAGATTCAGAGAAACTTCATTAAATTTAAACACGTTTTTACAACGAGTATAATAAATATCATTATATCATTAAATATGTTATAAACTTCGCTCCGTGAATGCCTCTTCACTGTAGCGAATACACCGTTAACGATTTATACTTTAATTTCCTTTGCTTTAATTAAACGCCGTCTAATAGGCTAATTGGCTTTGTTCATGGAGTTTTATTTTATTTAGCAATGTAATTATTAAATGCCCCGTTAGTCCCCTTTTACAATGCAAAAATTTAAAGGCAGACACTTTGCATTATCTTTTGAACTAACCTAAACCTTTGTAATACACACTCTACCTCTTCAACCCCTCGCCCACAAACTTCCTCTGTCTGCCTTTCAATTTCTGCATTGTAAAAGGGGACTTAATAATATTCCAGCGGTTGTACCTAAGTCAGGTAATATTTAAAATATGTGAAAAACATTACATTTTTAATTCCATGAAAATTATTGGCATTTTATGGCCAATAATTTTGAAAACTAAATATTGTAAAATTTTCCAAAATAACATTGAAAACCCATTGATGTACTTTCGTATTTTTATTTTAACCTACTATATAATATAAATATAAATTTCAGTTGTTTTTTATAGTCTACTAGCTTGACCCGGTGCGCTTCGCTACCCCTGTCGAAGTAAAATAAAAAAAAATTTAAAAGATTTTATAAACAAATAAATGAATATAATTAATACGGGAATTTCCTGTTTGTGATTAATTGCATACTATGCCGTTGAAGGTATAAAAAATATCCTTATAATGATATGAAAGCTTGTTACGCGCCGGCTAGAATCTCGAATAATAAAAATTGCAAACAATTTCTAGCATATTCAAACATACATAACCGAACAAGATCCTACAATGGTTAAGGGGCATGAAAATGTTAACCCGCTAGCTCTACACTATGTATCGTTGGTTCTCAACCCGAGTCTTGACGCGTATACACATAACATACTCTCACATCCATAGAGTATGTAAATCTGAACAGAGAATAATTTAATTAGAAACCCAAATTTTAAAGAAATGAGTCTATGGCGAGATGGTATGCCCATTAGGGTACATTGTTCCCTCCCAACTGTTCAAAAAACAGACACCTATGACAGACCTAATACCCTGAAATTGAAATCTGTCCCTATAATAGACATAATTTTTAATCCATACTTACATATATTCTATAGCTACCTTTCCCAAACTAAATAATTTAGAGTTTCATTTTCTTAAAAATCAAAATTAACAAATATTTATTAAATTAAAGGGGAAAAGAATAATGGTATATAATAAAGACATTTGATCGTTACTCATTGAGTAAAACGTACATTCTAAATTAACTATATTTAATTAGAATGTAAAGAGTATTGTTTTTCTTTAAATTTATAAATCGGACTATGGGGACAAATATGAATCGGACTGACAAAATAAGAATTTGCAAAATAGGAATAATTTAAAGAGATAATTAAAAATAAATAATAGAGAGAAACATCACTTACAAAACAATGTTTATTTCATTCCACTACGATTGAGATGATGGGCCCAGCAATCAATGAGTGTTGTTGATGGTGATCTCTGCTACTTGTAAGGAATTATTAGTTTTTTTTATGATATTTAAATTTTTTTACAAAATAAAGATAAAACTTAAGTAAAATATAAAGATATATTTACACTCGAAGTGAAGTGTTAGATAATTATAAATATTATTATATAAATGAAAGCAAATAATGATTATGACTAAATATCCAAATTCAAATAATGAAATTTTATAATTATTATAATAAGATTATCATTATAGATTTGAAATAGTTTTTATTTTTAAACTATGAAAATGCAATTTTGATATAATTACTATTCAAAAATATGATAGTTATAATAAAAGTAAATCGATATCTTAATGTTTTTATAGATTTAATTATGGAATTAAGAATATGTTGTATATAAATGAAATAGTTTAATTAGTTAATTTATAGTAGGTTCAATCATTTTAAGTAGTTTTAATTAACAATCATAGGATAAGTTGTTTATAAAAGAAATAGTTTTAATTAGATAATTTAGAGTAAGTTTATAATATTTTAAGTAGATTAATTGTAGATTTAGATTAGTTTTAATTAGCAAATTTAGAATAGTTTTTAAATATTTCAATTAGGTAATTCATTTTGGGATTTTAAAGTAAATTAATTTTTGATGTACAATATGATTAGAATAGGTATTTGATAATAATAAATGTAGATGTATAATATGATTAGAAAATTTGTGGTAAATAAGAATTATATCATAATATGTAATATTTTACAGAAAATTATGTGAAAATCAGAATTTGATGATTTTGGAGATGTCATTTATATTTGAATAGACTTGCCTGTGATGAAAATATGGATACGTTATAGTTGATAAATTTTGGATGCTATCGGTCAATATGATGTGGACTTTTGGACGGTTTATACCATGTGGGGTTTGCTTGTTATCCAAAATGATAAGATCATATATCACCTACACGTGGTTCCACAGAAATTATAACGGCATACGTATATAGCTTTTACAGACACAAACGTGTTCTTTTGTGGGATTTTAGGTTAAGATCGAGGTAGCCTGAAACACCACTAGATTTGTGGGACCTTTTTCACCCAGTATAACGTTGATGTGATACGCAACGCTCGCAAATGTATGAAATGAGGCTCCTTGGAGAAGGAAAAATTGTCTTATTATCACTCGCGGACAACGTTTAACAATAAACTTCTTACCTTTTGAAAAAATCACTATATGATTCAAATATTTTATTGTGGCTTGATTACACAATTTATATTAATTAAATTTAATTAATTTTTAACGTCACTATTTTATACTGACTATCAAAAAAAAACTTTGAGAATATGATGGTTGAGTTAAACACATATATAAAAGATCTTTATTACTTGTTGACTATACCACACTTTTCTTTGTAATGATCTCAACTTGACAACGATAGAAATATTTAATATTGTTCTTAATACGTTTTATATTTGTCAAAGAGACTTTAATGACAATGGAAATATCAATAAATCCTTTAAGGTGGAGAAAGACAGAGATATTACCATAAAAGGAATGAAGTTTTTAGAGTGTAACACTCTCAGTATAAACGTACATACGTACATGATAAAAATATAGAAGGTAGTTTCAATCAAAACTTTTTTTTTCAAATAAGGTTTTTTGAAGTTTCCTTATTTTGTGAGCATTATATAAAGCGTTGCCACATTCCTAAAAATGATTTTTATTTTAGAGAAATTGTTTACAAAAAATGTGTAATTTATAATTTAGTATTTAAATAAAAATGTATTAAGTATGTTGTGTTGGAAGTTAATGTATTAACTGAAATATTGCTTTTAAGGAAATGGTCGGAGCACACCATTGGCTCTTTTGGCAAATCTTCTTCGCAAGTTTTACATACATCCAGCCACTGTTGTCGTTTGTTAGGTAATGTAGGGACTTTAAAAAAATTTACATTTGAATTTTTGCAAAAATATTTGGTATTTTCGCAGTTGGGGAAAATGCAACTCATGTTTGTTAAATCTTAAAATAATGTTCACAAATTAGCTTTGAAATATTTGAAAATGAAAATCTTACCTTTGATCCCAATTTGATAGTAAATATTTTTTATATTTTTTTTTAATATTTTTCAAATTAATGAAAATTATGTATTAATTTTTTCACAAACTTCAAATAATATATGGGAAAATTTTTAATTAATATGGTATTACTATTTTAACGAAAACGTCATAATCCTTAAGCATGTCAGACGTAGAATTTTAAAAAATAAAGAGAGAATGAAACTACCTTCTATTTTTCTACTATGCATACGTATATATAGATATCTACATGCAAATATATGTATGAACTCATGTTCACTTAATTTCTCTTTCTCCCGTATTAAAATATTTATAGCATGCTAGAAAAATATTTGTATTAGAATAAATGAGGTATAATCATAATAAGTAAACCACCCAGCAAACAATTTTTATGAGATACAATTTGGTATATGTTTTCATTATGACTTATTTTCTCTATTTCTGTACAATTAAAAGTAAATAAAAAAATCATTATCTCATAATAAGAAAACAATTTTTGAAATAAAGGCACATTAAACAAAATTCGCAAAAAGCTACTTATTATAATAGTTAAAGTAATGCTTCAAATGAGTTATTTTGTTACAATTGTAGATAAAATATATAAATATTCGAATATCAAGTGAATCTAATTGTAAGAGTCTTTACACTTTGTGTAAATTACGTTGATGCCTGTGTCCTGTTATGCCAGAAATTAAGAAGGGGTGCCACACCCCTTGTTCCCATCCGTCCCATTTTTGGATAAACTTCATGTACTGATAAGAAATTGATTCGTATAAAGTTTGAAGGCTGTCGCAATAATAGTTCTGCAGATATTCGAAAGTACTATATACTTTGCATGGGGAGTTCCACGCCCACTTATCCACTCCCGCCCATTTTCAGCTATTCTATGTAAAATTATAAGAGAGCTATTCGGACAAAGTTGGAAGAATCTAGTAATTATAGATCTCAAGATATTTAGAAATAACTAATTACTTTGTATGGGAGGTGACTCACCCCGAGTTCCGATCCTTCCCATTTTTTTTATTAACTTCTTGCACTGATAAGAAATTAACTCATATGAAGTTTGAAGCCTTTCACATTTACAGTTCTCCAGATATTCGAAAATAACTATTTACTTAGTATGGTAGGTGTCACGCCCACTAATCTAATACCGCCCATTTTCAGCTAAACCATGTAAAATGATAAGGGTGCTATTCGGACTAAATTTCAAGACTTCCACAATTATAGTTCACCATATATTTGAAAATAACTATTTACTTTGTATGGGAGGTGTCGATCATTCCCATTTTTAGTTAAACTTCAAACAGTGATACGAAATTGATTCGTATAAAGTTTGAAGATAGTCACAATTTTAGTTCTGCAGATATTCGAAAATAACTATTTACTTTGTATGTGTGGTACAAAGTTTGCCTTCTTTTGTCCCTTTGTGGTCCAAGTTAAGAAAAACTATATAGTCTATTATTGCTTCCAAGTAAAGTAATGTCTATGTTCCAAATTTCAATCAAATCGGTGCAGCCGTTTACTCTTGATTGTTTAAGAACTAAAGGTACCAAAAGATATAGCCTATTGACGCTTCCAAGTAAGGATCTATCTATGTTCCAAATTTCAATAAAATCGGTTCAACTGTTTAGGCGTGATGCTCAAACTTACAAAGACATTTATATATTTATATGGATTTTTTCTTATTGCACACAATAAATACTACAAATGAATTGAAATCATCTCATACAACAAATGCCTCATACATGATTTAAATGACTTGAAATTATTTTCCATGTCATTCATGTCATCTGTTAATTTTGCCACATGATGCTTTTGTCATGTCATGTTCTTTTACCTACTTAACAGCAACACGCAAAGGCAATGTATATCAAAACAAAAAGCAAATGCAGCATCATTTTAACAACATCATAACACACACAAAACAAGTAAGAGTGCAATATTCGGCTGTGCCGAATCTTATATACCCTTCACCAAATTATACTTCAAAATTTTAAATATTTTAGGTAAACAAAATTTAATTTTTTTTCCAGTTTTTTTAATTCTTTGGAAAAAAAAATTTTTCGATTGTTATTTTAATTTTTTTTTTTAAATTTAAAAATTTTTTTTTTTGTTTTTTCAATTTTTTTTTTTTTAAAAAATTCGGGTTAAAAATTTTTTCCCGATTTTTACCCATTGTAGGTCCAACTTACTATGGTCTTATATACGTCGTTGCAAATGTCTTTGAAATATCTATTATTAGATATCCATATTGGTTTTTTCCTCATATCTCAGCCATTTGTGGACCGATTTTGCTGATTTTAAATAGCAAAATTCTCGAAAGCATGTCTGACAGAATTATTATTTGCATCCCGAAGATATCTGGGGTCCTCAGAAAACTGATTTCAACAGACAGACGGACATGGCTTAATCGACTCCGCTATCTATAAGGATCCAGAATATATATACTTTATAGGGTCGGAAATGAAAAATGTAGAAATTACAAACGGAATGACAAACTTATATATACCCTTCTCACGAAGCTGAAGGGTATAAAAATTAACAGATGACATGGAAAATAATTTCAAGTCATTTAAATCATGTATGAGGCATTTGTTGTATGAGATGATTTCAATTCATTTGTAGTATTTATTGTGTGTAATAAGAAAAAATAGACTATAAAAATACAACTGAAATTTATTTTTATATTATATTGTAGGTCAAAATAAAAATATGAAAGTACATCAATGGGTTTTTCAATGTTGTTTTGGAAAATTTTACAATATTTAGTAATATTACCTGTTATATTATTACTTAAAAAGGAATACGTGGAATATAAGCCATAAAATGTCAATAATTTTCATGGAATTAAAAATGTAATGTTTTTCACATATTTTAAATATTACCCGACTTAGGTACAACCGCTGGTATATTATTAAGTCCCCTTTTACAATGCAGAAATTGAAAGGCAGACAGACGAAGTTTGTGGACGAGGGGTTGAAGAGGTAGAGTGTGTATTACAATGATTTAGGTTAGTTCAAAAGAGAATGCAAAATGTCTGCCTTTCAATTTCTGAATTGTAAAAGGAGACTAATTGCTAAATAAAATAAAACTCTATGAACAAAGCCAATTGGCCTATTAAACGGTGTTTAATTAAAGCAAATGAAATTAATGTATAAATCGTTAACTGTGTATTCACTATAGTGAAGAGGCATTAACGGAGTGAAGTTTATAACATATTTAATGATATTAAAGACAACGATGATGTTATCAAAAACTTCGTTTATTATACTCGTTGTAAAAACGTGTTTAAATTTAATGAAGTGTCTCTGAATCTTTCGCGGCATAATTGCTACAAAAATTATAAATCTTCGAAAATGTTCCAATGGAACAAATTCAACTGCCTAACGATCTGAAGAAAAATTATAGGCATTTATTAATGCTTTTATTGCGTAACTTCACAGAAAAATAGTTTTATAGTTTTTTATGTTATTCAAAAATGTTTAAAATTTTTCTTGGGAAATATTTATGTATGTACATAATTTTTTATTAATTTCAGCTAGACATTGAGAAAATATGGGCGAAATTTACTGCATTTTGAAGAAGATAAAATGCTCTAATATTATTGGATTAATTGTATTCTTTACGTTTCAGACTTTTCGATACATTTAGAAATATTGACCAATATTGGGATATTATAGAAAAATATTTCAAGTACATAAATAATTGGGTAATGCAATTTATTATAAAATAGCAACAAATTTGTGTAAAAATTTCCTTCATGTACAATTTTATAATATTTATTAACATGTTCTTATTCTGAATGGAAAAAGTTTGGAAAAAATTCATGTTCTATTAATAATATTTATTAAAAAATTCATTCCAATTATGAATTTCTTTTTTCTGTGTTACACTTTATTATTTACAAACATATATTTTTTTAAAAAATCCTTATATTATTTGTTCTAAATATTTAAAAAAATATAATGCTAAATAATAATATTTCTCAGATTTTCACTGCTCAGCAGTTGTGTACAATTTCATTCTGCTTTGCTATTTTATTCTGCCTAACAATTCGACACTTGTTAACATCAATTCAACTCAAGCTACCACACATAATAACAGCAACATCAATAGTTATAGGCATGACATGGTACAACACGATTTTCGTGGCGCGATGACATGGTACAACATGGTTTTCGCGGCGCGATGACATTGAACAACATGATGTGCGGGTCGACACAACAAAACACGGCATCAAATTTTGAAGTAAGAAATTTTTCTACAAAATGTAAAAAAATGTACAAAAACAAATTTTTGAAATGTGTGAATTGTTGTTTTTGCTTTGCACATAAATATCACTTTGGTGACGTGATTTACAAAATTAGGGCCTTTATACCAAGAAACATTTAGCTTTGATTTCAAATTAAAAATATCAAATTATCAATTTTCTTTCCCAATCTACCTCAAATCGATTTTAAATTTTAAGTTAAATTCGTTATTATAGTTCGAGAAAGACAAGAGAATTACGTTTGAGATTGAAATATATAAATATACATTTTTAAATGAATGAATTTGTGTTTGTTGGGTTATAAATAAAATGCAAACAAAATAAAATGTCAAACAATTTTTATAAATTATTTAATTTTTATAAACAATATGTGTGGTATTTATATTTTAATGGAATTTAATAGCTGAATATAATTTTTTTTATATGTCTAACGTCTTCTTGTATGTAAATTTTCAAATATATAAATGTGTAAGTATATGTATGTGTGTATCAATCATATCATGAGAATCAAATGTATGTGAATGGGCTATTAGATTTACGGCCATTCTCACAATGTACGATTAAAAGTTAACGCGAACTTTAACCGCAAGTTAGGCTAATTTGAATTTCACAATGTACGATTTATTCTTAATTGACACTATTTAACAACAAAGTTGCTGTTAAATATAACCGAACAAATTTCGCCGGTTAGCATCTTAATTGTAAGAAATATAATAAAAGAACATGGAAAAACATATATATTTTTATAATATTTATAATTTTTAAAAGGGTAAAGCGAAGAAAAGTAAATTATGCACGGGGTGATCCATATACCACCCGGATATTGCACTTACAAACCAAACAACAAATGTAAATTTTGCACGGGGTGATCCATATACCACCCGGATATTGCACTTACAAACCAAACAACAAATGTGCACTTTTGCTTGTTGGTTTTCAGTTTGTTGTTCAGTTTGTTCTGTAAATTTTACAGTTAGGTACCTTAATATTTTTGAGTTTTATACGTTTTTTTTATTATACCACTAAGAAAACACAAACTATTGTTTTTTATGCCGTCTTTTAGACAATTTTTTATATTTCAATCTTTCATTGCACTATTTTTCGTAAACAAATGTATGCATTATTGCCATACTTTCTACTGAATGCTTTGGTTAAGTAATCAAATGATGGTGAAACGTAAATCGGTAACCGTTGGTTAAATGGTCCTCGTTAAACAAACCGACAGTTAGTTAATTTTCCGGTTAAAATGAAATAGTCGTACATTGTGAAAATGGCCGTTAGAATTTTTGCCAGATATAACCAATTTATTAAATGAATGTAATTTAAATTTTAAGGAAATAAAAGAATATACATTATACGACCGAAATTCTCTCAATTTTTTTATTTATTTCTGACGTTGTTGTTTTGTGTCCAATTGTAAACCAACCAACCAACAACCAAGGTTGTCAGATTTTGTTTACCTCAATCGCCAAAAGCTAAACGAAAAATCGCCAGTTCTTTATTGTAAAATACATACATACATACTAATTTTATGTATGTATTATAAACATAATTTTTTCGGTTTAAATCTAGTGCATTCGTTATTTATATTAAATCGATATCAAAAGTATACATTGTATTAGAATTAAACTTTTTTAACATTTTATCTGTGGGAAATAAGTTTATATTGAAATTCCCTTTCTACGCAAGCGTTGCTGGTTGGTAAAATTAACATATTAAGAACGGCAAATGCTAAGTTCTTAAAAATGAAATGTTCCACATGCATCTCAATAATTGTAAACTAGTGGCCAAAAATCTAACAAATTTTGTTGGAATTTCACCTTTAAAGATCTGAGTCCAATTGATATATGCTAATTTTGACCATTGCAATTCATATTCCCCTGCAGATGCTTTTGGATTGAAAAATAAAGTTGATGAATTTTGAATTACGGAACATTTCAATTCCATTTTAATATTGAAAATTCATTATACATATACATACTTTAAAGAGTTATATTTTCTGGTAACCGTTTAAGCATTTCTTTTAAAAGCTTTTTAAGTACAAACAACAATTTTCTTTTAAAATTTCTACGTCTGTTGGAAGATCCAGGTTCGGTCTAGATTTAATTTTCTAATGATGGGTTCCATATTTTCTATAAGAATGTTTAGGTAATCGGTTTTGCTCATCAAACTATCAATAAATATGAGTTTTCCCATGCCACTTGCCGCCATACACCCCCACACCATCACCTAACCACCACCATGCTTTACGGTGGATAGTACATTTTTTGGTCGAACTCTTGATTTTTCGTCCGTAAACAGCACATTATTCCAAAACAATTTTCTTGGTTTTTATACCTGTTTGCGAATTCTCGAGGTCGCTCTTTATTTCGTTTGGAAATGTGGGGTTGTTCTCTCGGAACTCCACCATATAGAGCATTTGGGTGTAGCGCTCGGCGAACCGTACTGTTACTAACTCTCACTCCAGACGAATCTGTTAATTCTTCGCATAATTTTACTGCACTTACTGTGAATACTTTCTTCACTGCTCTCACAATCGATCGTATTTCAAGGTTGTTAAGGCGTTTTGGTGTTCCGGCACGTTGCTGATCTTCTAAAATTCTAAATTTTTTTGTTTGTCTATAATTTTTTTTACAGTATTATGGCTTCTTCCTATTATAGATGAGATTTCACGTGACGATTTGCCTTCATTTTTAAATTTTATGACTTACTTTCTTGTTTCAATTGCAGTTTGTTTTCCCATTTAGGTTTTAAAGTTCTCGCGATCAAACAAGAAAAGCTACTATCTTAAAATCTCATGAGACTAGCAGCAAGATCCACAAAAAAATATAATCTAGGCAAAAATAAAGAATAACAATATATTTTTTTAAGTAGCTAGAAAAATCTTATTGCAATTCTAAATGTGTACACTTTTTTCTGACGCGTTAAAAATGGAGTATTTTTGGTTTTGTTGTTACTGTTTTTGTTGCAGTTGAAATAGTTTAGTTTTTTGTTTATATATTGCAAGAGAACAATTAAGTGTTTTGTTAAATATACTAGAACTGGAGAAAAAATTGTTTTTTAATATGTAAATCAAACGTTTTAAATGTAAAAACAAGTTGTACACTTTCTTTTGACGCTGACTGTACAATATACCGTACACTACGATTGTGAGATGATGTTCGCAAACACTACGAATAAGGTACGGTACATTGTACATTGAGTAAAAAGAAGTACAATTGTTTATTTTCAAAATTTATTTAATTAATAAAAAAAACTAACAAAAAATAGTTCACAACAGTAACAATGAAGAACATAAAAATGAGATCATAACTACATATTTCTATTTAATATAAAAAAATGAACTTAAAATTTAATTTAAATCAGTTTTTGTGATTTTAAATCTATTGAATTTATATATATTTCAGACTAGACTAAAAACAATGTATATTGTGATAGTATTATTGGTTTCTTAATTTAACTGAATAAAAACTCAAAAACAAATTTTCATTGTTTAATACTTCAAAATTAATTTAAAAAGTATAATTTTAATGGTATACTTTGATATAAGTACATACATATATACAATTTTAATTTTTGAAAATTATTGACTTTAAAATTTACTGATACATTTAAATAAATTGTAAATATTTATCACTTTTTTGTATTTGATTTACAATTTCATTTTTACCTTTTTCGGTTTTAAAAATTGAATACTCAGTACAACTGTATTCAAAGTTTGTTTTTATTATTAACTCGCTTTCCAAATTTTCTATTAAAAGTTTATTTCGTTCCTTCCTCCAAAAATTATACATTAAACTAAAAATTCGTTCACTGGCTGCATTAGAATGAGGAATTGAAAAGACGAAGCAACAAATCTTTTCAAAATTAGGAAATGATCCACTATTTAGGAATTCTTCCCATTTTTCAATGTTTTCAGCAAATGTTTTTAATGATATATGTAAATATGTCAAAAAGTTGATCTAAATAAATATTTTTGATTGAAAATAATGTAATTATTTCCACAAATTCATGAAAAGAAATGTTTGAATTGAGATGGAAAATTAAAAGTTTTTCAAACTTATTATTTTCTAAATTGAAAGTACTTGTATTCGATAAAAACTCTGCTGAGTGTTTTTAAAAAGACAAATCTCTTGCTGATTACTGCAATTGCTACATATACGTTCGGCTAAAAACCCATAGAAATTTTCATCCTGCTGTTGTTCAAATTTGTCGTTTAAGTGACATGTTTACCTCTATAAAATTATGGTGAAAGTACAAAAAAGGTAGAAAAAAAGTACAAAAAGAAGTACATTTGCGTACTTCTTTAGGGGTTATGCAGTTAAAAGTACAAAAACTGCTGAAAATAGTACGTCTGGCAAGCCTAGTCTCAGGCAACTAGAACAAGAAAGGTAGTAACAAAATTAACATATTTTGATAAATATTAAAATAAAAGCTCATTTTTACTTAAAATATGTTCATATTTACTTGTATATAAGCTTTTGTCTTCGTAGGATACCGTTAACCTATTCTTAGGTATGAACAAAAAAATATATTTTTAACGGCAGTTTCAAAACTCCAATATTGAGAAATTCCAAATATTGAAAAATTTGACATTTGACCTTCATGATTTAAGGGTTAACGTTTTCCGATTTTAGTAAATATTCTGAATAAGTTTTGCTTAAAATTCATAGGAGTAAGGAAATAGAGCTCATTCGCCAAAAAATTGGTTTTTCTCGAAAATTTCAAAATTTAAATCGCAGGTAAGGAAAAACTGTAAGAGATATTTTCATAATTTTTTACATTATTATTCCCTATTATATTCTTAATAAAGCCCAATGAGATGATCAAAAAATTCTGAAATTTGTTTAACAATATTTTTAAAAATTTGAAAATGGAGTTTTGAAACTGCCGTTAAAAAAATTTTATTTTTTTGTTCATACCTAAGAATAGGTTAACGGTATTCTACGAAGACAAAAACTCATATACAAGTAAATATGGAGATATTTTAAGTAAAAATAAGCTTTTACTTTAATATTTCAAAATATATTAATTTTATTCCTACCTTTCTTGTTCTAGTTGCCTGAGACACGTTAATGGCCTGGCGAATTTTTAATAACTTTAACATTTTTTGACCAATTTCTGTTTTTATGTCTCATTAGAACGACAATTGCGTACACATTTCTATTCTTTTAAATTAAATAGGAAAAGTAATTTTTTAATGGCAAAATTTTTACAAAAACTGAAAAAAATCATTTTTTCCCCTCGTAAATGCATCTCAAAACTTCAGAGGGCTTGCGGCACGTCTTTACCCCAACCGATTTACCTAAAAAAATTTCAGGATGATTTTTTACTAATGTTCACCAAACTGGGTGGTGAGAATGGACAAAATCCAACTTTCGTTTATTAAGGGCCACCCTAATGTACATGTGCGCAAACACTAAAAACAAATGAAGGGAATGTGTTCTTTAAATGTACAGTACGAATAAGGTACGGTTTATTTTCGAACTCTGATTGTGTGGAATTGATTTTGTTTTTTTTATTTCATTAAGCTACGTACACACGGTTGTCAGATCTTACAATATTGTCAGAAAAATGTTCAGAAAATGTCTAACAACCGTGTGAACTTAAATCTACATATTCTAAGCTAAATCAAGGCCAAAACAAAAATCATACCGCAAAAAGGTGGAATCTGCGTGGACACACGAGAGTATTTTAAAACTTATAGAGGAAGTTGAGGCACGGCGGAGTTTATGGGATGCTGGTTGTGCTGAGTACAAACTTCCTAAATATAATTTATGGTAAGAGGTCGCAGATATCATCCAAGTAAGTGTTAACGACTGCAAAGGAAAATGGACAAATCTCCGCACCAGTTTTAATTGCAATTTGGAAAAATTCAGGAAAAAAAAGTCAGGCCAAGGCACTGATGAACAATTTCAAATTGTTTGGCGATACTTCAAACCCATGATGTCTTTGGAGACAACAAAAGTGCGCTATTTTGCTATTTTGTCTTCATCCTCGCTACCTTCTAATAAATAGGTAGTTAAAATAGTTGCAATGGCTTTTTTGTGTTCCATAATTATACTTTAAATTTCCCACTTTTTTATAAATACACACAGATGACAATTAAAATTTTCTCTCAAATGATTTGAATTTTCTTCTGACAATGTCTAACAAGAGATCTGGTAACTTTTGCCATACAATAATCTGACAACCGTGTGAACTGACAATTTTTGTTGGCAGATAAATTTATTGTTTGACAGTTGTCTGACAATGAAATTGTAAGGTTTTCTTACAATCGTCTAAACTGACAATTTACCTTTTGCTAATAATATTTCATTGTCAGTACATTGCGAGCACATTGCCAGATCTGACAACATTGTAAAATCTGACAACCGTGTGTACGTAGCTTTAGTTTTGTTGTACTATTGTGTAGAGGCTTTTAATGCAGTTTTAATAGGAGGGTTTATTTTCTTTTAATTAGTCTACATTAGGGTATAAAATTTTAATTATAGGGAAGATAAATTTTCGTGTGACTTGTAAATTTGCAAAATGATTTTTTTTCAAGAATTTGAGAGAGAAAATTTAGTTTTGAGTTTCATATTTTTTTGTAAATTGTGTACAAGGCGAATTTATACAAGGTGGTGGTAGTTCTACAAAAACAACAAATGGTCATAACAAATGTCAAAAAACAGAAATTAAAAATTAAACAAATATGTATTAAAACTAAATATAGTGTAGATAATTGAATAGTGAGAGCTTTACTTACATTGCGAGCACATTGCCAGATCTGACAACATTGTAAAATCTGACAACCGTGTGTACGTAGCTTTAGTTTTGTTGTACTATTGTGTAGAGGCTTTTAATGCAGTTTTAATAGGAGGGTTTATTTTCTTTTAATTAGTCTACATTAGGGTATACAATTTTAATTATAGGGAAGATAAATTTTCGTGTGACTTGTAAATTAGCAAAATGATTTTTTTCAAGAATTTGAGAGAGAAAATTTAGTTTTGAGTTTCATATTTTTTTGTAAATTGTGTTCAAGGCGAATTTATACAAGGTGGTGGTAGTTCTACAAAAACAACAAATGGTCATAACAAATGTCAAAAAACAGAAATTAAAAATTAAACAAATATGTATTAAAACTAAATATAGTGTAGATAATTGAATAGTGAGAGCTTTACTTATTTATGCAAAATATAAATATTTTGTAAATATGGCTAATAGATGAATTCAATCGGCGTGATATTGACATCGGTACTTACGAATTTGAGTACAAAGAAGAAGCTGAGATATGTACCCGTTCAACAACGAGCAACATGGACTTAAACACAATGTTTGCCGCCATGATGGAGAAAATTAACGAAAATTCGAAACAGCTTGCGGAGGTTAAAACTGAACTTCTTGCTGAAGTTAAAGAAGAAAATAATAATGGAAATGAAATTTGAAGAAACTTCTAGAGCGACAGACGGGAAGCTTCAGCAAATATCGGAAGTTATAAACAACAGAGTGGATGGCATTGAGAAAAAGGTGTCCGACTTAGAAAGCTGTTTAGAAATAGAAGCCATAGACGTCAATAAAAAACTTTCCGACTTAGAGATTGGCGTCGACAATAAACTGCACGATCTGCAAATTAAAGTTAATAATCTTCAATGCCAAAATGGACCGGTTCGAGTTATTTCAGAAGCATCTAGCAGAATAAAGGCCCCTAGTTTTGATGGCAGCACACCATTTAATGTTTTCAAGTTCCAGTTTGATACAGTTGCCATTAGAAACATGTGGAACAATGAAGAAAAAGCTATAGAATTGATATTGGCCTTAAAAGGGAATGCAGCAGTAGTTCTTGAAAGCGTGGCAGCAAGCAACAGAAATTGTTATGATGACATAATGGAGGCGCTACAACGTAAGTACGGTAGCGAACATAAAAAAGAATTATACCGAATGGAATTGATTGGCAGAGTGCAGAAGGCTAATGAGACACTACAAGATTTTGCGTTGGAAATCGAGCGTTTGCTACAGCTCACTTATCCAGGGGAAAACAATCCATTTTTGGACCATATCAAGATAGAGGCATTCGTTAATGGCATTCGCGATCCTGAAATAAAGCATGCGGTTTGTGCTACACCTAAACCATCATTTGCTGAAACAGTCTCATTTGCACTGGCGCAAGAAACGGCGAAAATAATTTCAAAGCCGCAAATATGCAAGGTGCGCAATATCGAGGTTGTTGCTGAAGACGAGAGAAATATAGTCGACGAATTAAAAAAGGTCTTGGAGGCGTTTAATGATAAGCATAGCAAAGCCAGAGTAAAATGTTATAATTGCGGTAAATCTGGTCATATTCAGCGAAACTGTAAAGCACCGAGAAAACGAACCAGATCTGTTTCGCCACCAAGAAACAACCAGCCGCCAAATCATCAATCGTCACAAGAATCACCTTTAAACTAAAACGAGCTAATACTATGGGGCAAGAGCTAGCTCCCACATCTGAGGGCCCCACAATCTCCATATCAGTAATGCAGCAGAAAAATATTAATCTTACGGCTAGTGGATACATCAACGGTCAGAAGCACATTTTTACTATAGACACAGGAGCGTCGCAGTCCATCGTCAAGGCCGATTTAGTGAAGAACTCAATTGAACCATTACGTGGGGTAAGTCTACGCACAGCTACTGGGGAGCCAGCCACTGTCCATGGTAAAGTAAATGTGAAATTAACCATTGCCAATGTTAGCGTCAATCATGTATTTATTGTTGCCGATATTGTGGACGAAGTAATCATTGGTGCTGATTTCATGATTACTCACGGCATTACTTTGGATATGGGACAAAAAGTTATGATTTGGCGAAATGTGGAAATACCCCTTGACGTCGGATATGAAAATAAGACTCAAGTAAGAAAGCGAGTTACCGTCGAGCATCAGAGACTACCACCACAGTCAGAAACTTTAGTATGGGCCTGTATGGAGGGAGATTGTGAGGACAACAGTTTGTGGGTGGTAGAACCAGCAGAAATAAAAAGTGATATTATAACAGCAAAAACCCTCGTTAAACCCTGCAACAACAAAATAGTTCCTGTAACAGTGCTTAACCTGTCCAGCTATGAAAAAGTCGTTAAGCCAAATTCCGAAATAGGTCGATGCACTTCAGCAGAGGCAGTTATCAATTGCGAGAAAAACCCGGAACATGCCAATAAATCCACCAAGGAGCACGAGCTACTAGCGGAATATGTGGGGAAATGGGTAGGACGATTAGCGCCGCCCGACAGAAATAAGGCCAAACTGCTTCTGAAGAAACATACCACGGTCTTCGCTTTAAAAATTCAAAGCCAAGGTAGAACGGTAATTGTAAAGCATCAAATAAATACTGGCGAAGCGAGGCCCATAAAGCAGGCGCCCAGAAGTATTCCTCTAGCAAAACGAAGTGAGGTGAAGGAGCTCGCCTGTTGTGTTAGTTAAAAATAAAGACGGCAGCACTAGGTTTTGCGTCGATTATAGAAAGCTGAACGACGTTACCAAGAAAGACAGCTACCCGCTACCAAGACTTGACGACACCCTGGACACATTAGCTGGAACAAAATGGTTCTCCACATTGGACTTGCAAAGTGGTTATTGGCAAGTAGAGATTGCAGAAAAAGACAAAGAGAAAACTGCGTTTAGTGCTAGTGATAGATTATGGCAATTTAATGTGATGCGCTTTGGACTCTGCAATGCTCCAGCCACATTCGAGCGTTTAATGGAACATGTGTTGAAAGGTCTTCACTGGAAGACATGCTTGGTGTACCTCGATGACATAATTGTCATGGGGAAGTCTTTCGATGAACACTTGAAAAACCTTGAACACTAAAACTTAGCGTAGTGTGTATTGTTCCAGAAAGAAGTTAAGTATTTAGGGCATCGCATAACAGCAGACGGCATATCAACAGAAGAGGATAAAATACGAGCCGGAAAGGACTGGCCTCGCCTGAGAAATCTTCACGAATTGCGCAGTTTTCTAGGCCTTTGCACATACTACCGACGATTTGTACCGAATTTTGCCAGTGTTGCCGCAAGCCTACATGAGCTAACGCAGAAGTCGCGAGCGTTCCTGTGGAGTGAATCTCAAGAACAGGCATTCCTTCAGTTAAAGGAATTGTTGTGTACAGCACCAATTTTGGCATATCTCATCCCAGGGGCGAAGTTTGTGCTAGACAGCGATGCGAGTGGATACGGAATAGGCGGTGTGCTTTCGCAGGTGATCAACGGGATGGAAAAGGTCATAGACTACTACAGCCGAATACTTTCCAAGCCTGAGAGAAATTACTGCGTAACGCGACGTGAACTCCTGGCAGTATTAGAGTGTGTGAAGCATTTCCACAAGTATTTGTATGGTCAGCACTTCCAACTAAGAACCGATCATTCTGCCCTCAGGGGGTTGTTGCAATTTAAACAACCTGAAGGGCAACTGGCTCGTTGGATTGAGCGGCTTCAGAGCTATGACTTTAGCATCGAACACCGGAAGGGTTTGAAACACGGCAATGCGGACGCTCTCTCAAGACGGCCTTGCAACGTGGAATGCAAGCATTGCGCAAAAGCCGAGGAAAAGGAATGTGTCATGGACGTTCGACTAATGCATATAGAGTCCAGTGCAGATTGGTCTGCATTGCAGAGAAATGACCCCATACTATCAAAAATAATATCGGCAAAAGAAGAAGGCAGAAGGCCAGCGCGCAATGAAATATCGGCCGAAAGTCCGCTGATGAAATCATATTGGGCCCTATGGAATAGTCTACAATTGTTAAATGGCTGCTTATACCGCATATGGGCAAGTGCTGACGGTAAAACAATGACAAATCTAATTGTTGTACCATCCTCTAAAATAAACGAAGTAATGAAAGAGTTTCATGACGGTACCAGTGGTGGTCATCTTGGTGTGACAAAAACCTTAGAGAAGCTAAAACAACGTTTTTATTGGGTGGGTTGTCAGCAAGCAGTAGCCAATTGTCCACAATGCATGGCAGCGAAGGGCCCAGTAAGAAGAAGTCATGGACAACTTCAGCAGTATAACTCAGGTGCGCCATTCGAGCGGATTGCGATGAATGTAGCAGACCCTTTCCCTTTCAGTGATGCTGGAAACCGTTATGTTTTAGTGGTTATGGATTATTTCAGCAAATGGCCAGAGGTATATGCAATACCCAATTAGGAAGCTAAAACGGTTATAAGCGTATTTGTGAACAACTGGGTGTGTCGCTATGGTGTTTCACTGGAGTTGCACTCGGATCAGGGTAGAAATTTTGAATCCACCGTATTCAAGGAAATGTGCGATTTAAACGGAATAAGAAGAACCAGAACATCGCCACTGCATCCTCAATCTGATGGCATGGTCGAAAGATTCAATCGCACCCTGGAGGATTATTTAAGAAAAGTGGTCAGTGCACACCAGAAGGACTGGGATGAATACATACCAAAATTTCTATTGGCATACAGGTCAGCTGTTCATGACTCGACCTCTCGAACACCTGCAAAAATTGTCTTCGGGACAGAACTCAAGTTGCCTGGTGATTTAGAATTCGGTATTAAGCCCTCATCAAATAATGAAAACACTTCCCAAGAGCAAGATGACCTTAACGAACTTCACGAATTCGTACGCAGACGAATACAAATGACCAGCGACAAAATGAAAGCCAGATATGATCGAGCAGCGAATTCTGAGGGATTTAATGAAGGCCAACTTGTACTGCTGTATAACCCACAACGCAAGAAAGGACTGTCTCCCAAACTACAAACCCATTGGGATGGACCATACAAGGTGATTAAGAAATTAAACAACGTGGTGTACAGAATACAGAAAGAAAAGAGCCCGAGATCTAAAATGAAGGTCGTACATCTAGAACGACTAGCCGCCTATGGGAGAAGTTAATCTATGCCTATTCGGGACGAACAGGCTTAAGCGGGGGGCAGTGTTACGAAATTGTACTTGAATTCAAATATAACGATTTTAAGGGCTGCTTTAAAAGTAGCATAATACTTTCAAATAACAGTGCTGTAATAGCAAACTGTAACATATCTGTGGGCATTATTAAATAAAAGCTTTCAGTTGACCATTGATCGTATTCGAATATTCAGTTAAAGAACATTGTAGAAAGTAAACCACAGATGGCGTATGATCTAGAATATTCGAACTTTGACAGTTAAAGAGTGCAGATGGCAGTGTTAAACGGCTTTTATTTGCAATCAAAAGTATCCGGTTTATTTAAAGGAAATAAACCAGCGTTTTGAAAAGGTTAAAACGTAACAATATTTTCTCACATTTATATTATTATAATTTTATTATTATAAAATATTCTTACCAAATTTCGTATTTTTAGTTCCGTTAGTTTCGGTCATATCATGTTATTAACAGCGGATGTTCGCTGAGATGGTTCAACGGATTTCCACATATCTTTGTCCATATATGTTTTACCGATTTTTCCAAACATTTTTTAGAAACTAGAAACATTAATAATAAATTTCATACCCTTTATTTTGGCTCTATCGCACTTAAAATTCAGTTGATGAAAAAAATTAAAGTAATTGTCTTAAATTGGTGGCCACCACTGTATCCACTAAAGATTTACAGTCGTCAAAACCACATAAGGTTTTATCATTGTTTCGTCATAGGACCAAATATGGAAACGTTGTAATTGCAGAACTTGAAGATGCCTTTTTATACCTCCCAAAACAATACAACAATTTGAATGATAGCGTGCTTGAAGGAATTGCTACTGAAAAATTTATACTGACGAAGAAGTTGGAAAACAACAATAACGTTTTAGAATTGGAAGAGTCAATCCCCGCCGCTGAAAAGGATAAGGATTTCGATGAAACGTTTTTCATTCCTAATTCTCAACCTTTTTTTAGTTGGGAAGCTCCAAAAGTATCTAGAATTAATTAATATTTTACATTAAATAAAAAAATATTCCAGGTGTAAGTATATGTAAACAAATTTATATAAATATTCAATTTAATTTTAATTTATTCATTCAATCTAAAAATATTGTAGTAGTTAGTCGAATTCAAAAAAAATGTTTAAAAAAATTCTTCTATTTTTAAATGATTTTGATGATTTCATTTTTCCTGAGCATAAAAAATTGGTAGATGACTTTTTGATTTTGGATAAAAGATGGAATCACGATGAGATGATAAATAATGTATGGTGTTCATTATACAAGTTGTCTATGGTCGATGAATGATGCTACTGAGGGTCCGGATAATTGTAGTTGTATGAACTAAAATGCAATGTAGAGAATATAATGAACAATGAATTATTTGTTATCAAAACGTCTATAAAACTTTATAGTTGTATTTATTATTAAAAAAATTATCTAATAGTTTATGAATATAAGTAAATTTTGAAGAAATGAAATGATTTGAAAGTAAATGTTGTATAAAAATTATTAAACTTTGTTCTATTTTTATTGTTAACTGATTAACGGCCATTTTCACAATGTACGATTATTTCATTTTAACCGGAATATGAACTAACTGTCGGTTTGTTTAACGAGGACCATTTAAACAACGGTTGCCGATTTACGTTTCACCATCATTTGATTACTTAACCAAAGCATTCAGTAGAAAGTATGGCAATAATGCATACATTTGTTTACGAAAAATAGTGTAATGAAAGATTGAAATATAAAAAATTGTCTAAAAGACGGCATAAAAAATAATAGTTTGTGTTGGAACACAATTTGAATGATAGCGTGCTTGAAGGAATTGCTACTGAAAAATTTATACTGACGAAGAAGTTGGAAAACAACAATAACGTTTTAGAATTGGAAGAGTCAATCCCCGCCGCTGAAAAGGATAAGGATTTCGATGAAACGTTTTTCATTCCTAATTCTCAACCTTTTTTTAGTTGGGAAGCTCCAAAAGTATCTAGAATTAATTAATATTTTACATTAAATAAAAAAATATTCCAGGTGTAAGTATATGTAAACAAATTTATATAAATATTCAATTTAATTTTAATTTATTCATTCAATCTAAAAATATTGTAGTAGTTAGTCGAATTCAAAAAAAAATGTTTAAAAAAATTCTTCTATTTTTAAATGATTTTGATGATTTCATTTTTCCTGAGCATAAAAAATTGGTAGATGACTTTTTGATTTTGGATAAAAGATGGAATCACGATGAGATGATAAATAATGTATGGTGTTCATTATACAAGTTGTCTATGGTCGATGAATGATGCTACTGAGGGTCCGGATAATTGTAGTTGTATGAACTAAAATGCAATGTAGAGAATATAATGAACAATGAATTATTTGTTATCAAAACGTCTATAAAACTTTATAGTTGTATTTATTATTAAAAAAATTATCTAATAGTTTATGAATATAAGTAAATTTTGAAGAAATGAAATGATTTGAAAGTAAATGTTGTATAAAAATTATTAAACTTTGTTCTATTTTTATTGTTAACTGATTAACGGCCATTTTCACAATGTACGATTATTTCATTTTAACCGGAATATTAACTAACTGTCGGTTTGTTTAACGAGGACCATTTAAACAACGGTTGCCGATTTACGTTTCACCATCATTTGATTACTTAACCAAAGCATTCAGTAGAAAGTATGGCAATAATGCATACATTTGTTTACGAAAAATAGTGTAATGAAAGATTGAAATATAAAAAATTGTCTAAAAGACGGCATAAAAAATAATAGTTTGTGTTTTCTTAGTGGTATAATAAAAAAACGTATAAAACTCAAAAATATTAAGGTACCTAACTGTAAAATTTACAGAACAAACTGAACAACAATTACTGAAAACCAACAAGCAAAAGTGCACATTTGTTGTTTGGTTTGTAAGTGCAATATCCGGGTGGTATATGGATCACCCCGTGCAAAATTTACTTTTCTTCGCTTTACACTTTTAAAAATTATAAATATTACAAAAATATAAATGTTTTTAAATGTTCTTTTATTATATTTCTTACAATTAAGATGCTAACCGACGAAATTTGTTCGGTTATATTTAACAGCAACTTTGTTGTTAAATAGTGTCAATTAAGAATTAATCGTACATTGTGAAATTCAAATTAGCCTAATTTGCGGTTAAAGTTCACGTTAACTTTTAATCGTACATTGTGAGAATGGCCGTAAAGCACACAATTTCTTAATATTTTCTTTGAAATGTAAATATCAAACTATTGCAGGTTATTAACTTCTGCTTCTCATAATATTGTTACCTAATGCGACTCACATTACAACATGTGTTCTAACTGTTTAATAAAAAAAATACTTAGTTGGTTTTAAAATGTATTTCCACAATACTTAATTATAAATTTAAAAAAAAAAAGTTGAATAAGCAAAATTTTATTATTGAAAAATAATGAACGATTGACTTTTGATTTTAATTGAAGTCTAGCACTCAAATTGAACGTTTATTAATTTCACATATATTATAGAATTTAAATTCACTTATTTAAAATCAAATTTTTTTTTTAAAAAACCAAAAAAATAATTGCAAAAATTAAAAACCAAAAAAGTGTGAAAATTTACATAAACTATATTTATACATTACCAACAAACATTTAAAAAGTTTAAAAACAATACTATTTAAAATGGCTGCTTCCTTCAAGTGTTCCGAATGTCTAAAATCTTTCTCCACCATAGAATTTCTCCAATTGCATGAAAGGACTCATGCTTCAACTTCCAGAGTAAAGTAAACCCATCACCAGTGGTTGTGAAGAGAACAAAGAGCGCATTCAAATCGAGAGTTGTAACTCTCTCATATAAATGTGCTAATGAGGAATGCCTAATACCTGAGGTATTTTTAAAAGAATCATATGAGGCATTTAGGAGCGAAGTTAGCTACTTCCTTAAAATGCACAATGTCTTAAAATTCAACATAGAGCTTCATGGATTATATGCTAAGCCAAATTTGGATGATTTGGAAAATACACCATTGGAAATAAAAACATTCCACACTAAAATGGTTCGAATTTATGAAATTGGAGAATTTGAGGAAACCTTTACAAATAACTCTAGACTCTAGTTCAATTGATAAAAGTTGAACTAAATCTGATTAAATACGCTCAACTGAAAGGATCAAATTTCATACCTCTTCCCAAAAAACTGCATTTAAAAAAAGAATGTATAAATATCAAAAATCAGGATGAATTTTGTTTTAAATGGGCTATAATTTCTGCAATTGGTGGTGTAAAAAAGAAGCTCATCTTCCGTGTAAATATAAAGTAAATATTCGAGCAAACATTATTAATCTAAATGGACACAATATAAATTTTAATGGTTTATGCTTCCCATTAAAAATTAAAGATATACCCATTTTTGAAAAAAATAATGCAACATTTAGCATTAATATTTTTGGATATGATTCCGAAAAGGATTTAGTGGTTGGACCTCACTATAAAACGCATCAAACAAAATCAAACCACATCAGTCTGATGTTTCTACAATCAGCCAGTGGGGATAATTCACATTATGTGTGGATAAAAGATATGTCTAGGTAGGGTTGCCAGCCGGGCTGGACTTGGCTGGATTGTCCAGCTTTTTTGATGCCTGTCCAGTTTCAAGCTAAAATTGAATTTGTACAGCTAAATAGAAATTTTCGACAATAATATCCATAAATGAAAATTTACTTACTCTAATTAGTACACAGTAATAACTTATGCAAAAAAAGTGTATATATTTTATGAAGAAAGGAACAAAATATATTACAAAAAGTCATTCATATGGAATTTCTGATTATAATGTCAATGAAGAAGAAGAATGTAAACGTGAAGGATTATCAGAAGCTTATTTATATTTTATGCAAAACATACTGCAGGAATTTACAGCTCTTGAGAATGACTCTTGTACAGTTTTAAAGTTGCACGATATAATGTCCGTACTTATGAATAGCCTTAAACGTAGAATACATAACACATGTTTTGGCACCAAAGTTAACACCATTTTGAAAATATATTCGCCTAATGAAGATAAAACTTTTAAGACGGAATTAGAAAACTTTGTAAAAACAGCGGTTAGCTTTTTAGAAAATCGTTACGACTTTGGTGATGACTCCTTTTTTTTAAAATAAAAATAGCATTTTTAAATTTATAAAATGTCCTATTTTCTTGGGAAGATTTACAAAAGCTTAAATATATGAAGATTACTGCTGCCTTCGTAAAGCTTATAAACAATAGATTTGTCAAATGAATGAACTCGAGAATTTTAGAAAAGTTGTATGTTTATGTGAAAGAGTTTTTCCTATTTTAAACAACATTGGACCTCATTAGAGCTAAAATATTAATACGAACAAATTTAGAGGAATCTTGTATAGATTTTTAAAGCTCAAAAACGAAATAAAGTGGCAGTGTTTTTAGTATTTAATTTATTACTTTTAATTCTTTCTTTATTTACATCCATACATATGTATGTAACTATGTATATTATGGTGGGTCGATTTAGCAATTGATATTGTGCCATCGATTTTTCGATTGCTTTTGGTATGAAGAAAAAAAGGATATACAAATGAAGAAAAAAAGGACACACAATTTTAGTCATATTTTTAGTGTCCAGTTTTTTTTTTGATTTGTCCAGCTTTTTGAATGTCCAGCTTTTTGAATGTCCAGCTTTTTGCGATTCTGAATCTGGCATCCCTATGTCTAGGTAAGTTTAATAATATAACTAAATATAAATACATATGTATATGATTTTTAAAATAATTATATATTATTTTTAGATTAATCAAAGCTCAAACAACCAAACACAAAGAAGGCATTTTCATATGTAATGATTGCTTGCAGCATTTCCATCAAGAAGAGAAGTTGCTTTTTAGAATTTAAAAATTACATTTTGTAATATATGCAGATTCGGAATGTATATTTGAAAATATTCAAACTTGCATTCCGAATGGGGAATCTCCATCAGCAACACTAGTTGATAGATATATCCCCTATGCATTTTCCTATTTTGTAAAATGTAATTTCAATAATAACTTAAATAAGGTTTAAAGGTATAGACTCGGCTAGATTGTTTGTAGAGAGTTTAGTTGAATATGTAATTTATTTAAATGACAATTATTTAATGAAAATTATATTGATGACACCCTTAACTGAAGAGGAAAATTTAGATTTTGCTCAAATGAAAATAAAGTAAGAGACCACGTCATTTAAGTGGCAAATATAGAGGACCAGCTCATAATTCTTGTAATATTAATTACAAAATACCTAAATTTTTCCCAGTAATTTCCCACAATTTTTCATCATATGATTGCCATTTATTTGTGAAAGAGCTCAATAATATTGACGATGGCCCCATTAACATTATCCCCCTAAATAAGGAATTATATGTATCTCTATCGAAAACTATAAAAAGTGATAACGGGGATAACATTGAAATTAGGTTTCTAGATTCTTGTAGGTTTATGCCATCAAGTTTAGATGAAACTCATTTGACGTCCAGAAGTTCCTTTCGAATAAATGGATATGTAATATATGACACCAAAGATCCCAGAGGTAGAGCATGCGGAGGCTCGGCAATTTTAATAAAAGCTCGAATAAAACACTACTTAATGTGTGATTTTTGCGAAGATTATCTTCAAGCTACTACAATCTGTCTTGAAGATTTTCATCGAAACTTAGTGATTTCATCGATATACTCACCCCCAAGATTCTCAATTACAGAAAGTCAATATAATAGATTTTTTAAATCACTAGGCCCCCATTTCCTGGCTGCTGGCGATTATAATGCTAAGCACACATTCTGGGGATCACGACTGATTACCCCTAAAGGTCGTGTTTTGTTCGACTCAATTTCTAAAATGGGTTTGCATGTGCTTTCGAGCGGCCAACCTACTTACTGGCCTACTGACCCACGAAAAATACCGGATGTTATTGATTTTAGCGTGATGAAAAATATCCCTAGAGAAATGATTCAAATTGAATCCTCGCTGGAACTATCTTCAGATCACTCACCCACTATTATTACTTTATTGAGCCCCCTAGAAATTGTATCCCCGACTGGTAATTTAGCGATGGCAGGCACAAGAATAAATTGGCTCAAATATAAAAAATACCTCAGTACACATTGCTCGGAAAACATACCTCTAATAACACCAGAAAACATCGATCACTCTCTTATCAATTTCGATATAAATCTCAGAATGGCTGCTCAACATGCTACCCAAACCCCCCGACAATTCAGATATAATAGAATTAATTCTGCAGATGTCGAACGGCTCTTAAATGAAAAAAGAAGATTTCGAAGAGAGTGGCAATTGCACAGATCCCCCCAACTAAAATCGAAGCTTAAAGATTGTATAAAAAGACTTAAAAAGCTCTTGGAATTTCGAAAAGTGGAATCATTGAATAAATATTTAGAAAACCTGGACGCAACCCCGCAATCGGATTACTAATTATGGCGAGCAACAAAAAATCTTAAAAGACCCGTTATATGTAAGTCCCCCTTGCGAAATTCAAGTGGTGGTTGGACAAGAAATGATACTGAAAAAGGGAATCTGTTTGTTAATCATTTAAAAAAAGTATTTACACCGAACACATAAAACGAAGCAATTGAGTTGCCACCTGTTGCACCCTATTTTGGAGCAGCCTACGTTTGGAGATTCGAGAGATCGAAAATGCTATTGCTGATTTAAATCCCAAGAAAACGCCTGGTATGGACAAGATCAGCAACAAGATGCTTATGGAGCTACCCCGGATAGCAATAAAAATAATTCTTTTTATTTTTAATGCTATATTACGACTTGAATATTATCCTCCAGAATGGAAGGTTTCACTGGTTACCATGATACCCAAGCCGGGAAAAGATCACACAAAAGTAGAATCATACAGACCCATCAGCCTATTGTCTAATATATCAAAGCTATTTGAGAAGATACTTATGAACAAGTTATACCCGATGTTAACTGAAAACAATTGTATTCCGAATCATCAATTTTGATTTAGAAGAAAACACAGTACTATCGAACAAACCCATAGACTTGTAAATATGGTGAGAAAAGCGTTCGAAGAAAAGAAATACTGTTCTGCACTCTTCATCGACATCGATAAGGTATGGCATGCTGGATTAATATATAAATTGAGTCAAAATTTACCGGCAAACACACATAAGCTGTTGGAAAGCTACTTAACTGGTCGAACATTTAAGGTTAAAGAGGGAAACTTTTTAAGTACTGCACAACCCATTGAAGCTGGAGTCCCCCAAGGTAGTATCCTGGGACCTTTTTTATATTTGATGTATTCGTCTGATATGCCAACTAACAATCGCACTCATACATCAACATTTGCTGATGATACTGCTATTCTAAGCATCCATGAAAACCCTCAAGAAGCGTCTCGTTACTTACAAAACCACATATTTGAATTAGAAAAATGGTTAAAACAATGGAAAATTAAAGTCAACGAGCAAAAATGTACACACATTACATTTACATTGCGTAGAGAATCATGCCCCCCTATTCATATCAATAACCAAACAATAATTCAACAATCGGAAGTGAAATACCTCGGAATACATCTCGATCGTCGCCTTACATGGAAAAGTCATATAGATGCAAAGTTGACTCAAATGAAATTGAAATCAATTCAAATTAATTGGCTTATTGGCAGAAACTCCACGCTTAGTTTAGATTGTAAACTTCTACTTTATAACATGATCATAAAACCGATATGGTGTTATGGCATACAGTTATGGGGCACGGCCTCAGCGTCAAATGTAGAAAAAATCCAAAGACGCCAAAACAAGTTTTTAAGAATGATCACAGCTGCCCCCTGGTATATCAAAAACGCGAATATACACAAAGATCTAAACGTGCCCATTGTAAAAACTGAAATCTCGAAAAACGTACAAAAATATTTAAAAAAACTTGAAGTTCACCCAAACCCGCTGGCCCGCAACATATTAGATAACCGTGGCCACACTCGATTAAGAAGGAGGGACACAGCAGACCTAATCTAGAAGGAAGAATGCCAATTTAACCAAAACAACCATGAATACAAAATTTTATCGTCCGGCACTGGCTGGACTAATTAAATAATAATATTAGATATAAGATTTGAACCACTTATTGTTAGTTCATTAAATAATGAAGATACAATAAATAAATTATGAAAAAAAAAAAAAAAAGTTTAGATGGTTTAGTAAAAATTTGACAGAAAATTAATTAAAAATTGTTAAAGGTTTTTATTCAGAAGGCAAAAGTAAATTCAATTTATTAGTAAGAAAGGGCTTATTTCCATACAATTATTTAAATTCTTTAGAAAAACTCAAAGAAACTTGTCTGCCAAGCATACATGACTTCTATAATAAACTAACTGATTCAGTATGTTCTAAAGAAGATTATGCACACGCGCAAGAAGTATGGAGTAAGTTTGAATGTAAGACAATAGAAGATTATTTAATGTTGTACTTAAAAAGTGATGTCATATTATTAGCAGACGTGTTTGAAAATTTCAGGTTAATCTGTAAAAGCATTTATAATTTGGATCCATGCCATTATTATACAGCACCTGGCCTATCTTGGGATGCTATGTTAAAAATAACAAACATAAAATTGGATTTGCTTACTGACATTGAAATGATTTTATTTATACAAAAGGGAATTAGGGGTGGAATAGTTCAATGTTCTCAAAGACATTCCATAGCCAACAATAAATATCTCTCCGATTATGATGAGAAACTCCCATCTAAATATTTAACATATTTGGATGCAAATAATTTATATGGTTGGGCTATGTCTGAAGCTTTACCAGAGGGTAATTTTGATAATTTCTCTTTGGAAACAATTCCAACTGATTCGGATATTGGATACATATTAGAAGTTGATTTAATATATCCAATAGAAATCCATGATTATCATAATAATTTACCCTTATGTAGTGAAAACAAAACTCCTCCTAATTTCAAAGAAAAAAAATTACTCATTGATTTAAATAATAAATATGATTATGTAATTTACTTTAAAAATTTACAACAATGCATTTACAACCATGTTTTAAACATTGCAATGTTTAAAACATGGTTTGAAATTAAGTAAAATTCATCGAATATTAAAATTTAAGGAATCCAGTTGGCTAAAAAAGTATATTTCATTAAATAATTTCCATAGGACAAATGCAAAAAACACATTTGAAAACAATTTCTTTAAATTACTGAATAATGCGGTCTATGGAAAAACAATGGAAAACGTTGATAAACGTAAAACCATTAAAATAGTCAGTAAATGGGAAAATGTTGGTAAAAAACTTGGAGCTCGTGCTCTTATTGCTAAGCCAGAATTTCATTCCTATAGTAGAAGAAATTTCATTCGTATTTGAAGAAAATATGCTAGCAATCGAACTGAATAGAAGTTATCCATTTTATAATAAACCAATCTATCTAGATTTTACAATTTTAGAATTATCAAAGTGGAAGATGTATGACTTTCAATTGCAAAGAAATATTCATGAATGATGAAGATGGAGATGATTTATTGAAAGAAATAGATACAATAAAAGAGTCATTCATTAATGATCAAAATTGCGATGAATATTTTATGGAAATAGAATATTAAGATTTTTTTTATATAAACAAACATATTATTGGTATTAATTAAATAAGACCTTAATTTAGTAAAAATAAATTTAAAAATTTTAAGTAACTTAAAAAAAAATCCCGTAAAATAAAACATTATTATATATTTTAATCATTAAATGTGTTTTATTTTTTAAATATTTTTCCATTGTACATTTTCTATTTCATAATCTAACTTTTTACGATTTCTAGTTAGTCGAGGAGAATATTGGTATGGTAAAATTGAGTGCTTCAAGTCTTTGTGTTTTTCATCCTTTGACAATATTCTTATGTTTGGTTTTCCATTATTTGAAAAATGTTTAAGTCGTTTAGCTACTGAAGAGCAAAAGTAGGATTCAGTTTTTGAACTGTTGTATCCATATCAATTTCATCATAATTATCATTAGCATAAATGTCCTCAGGTAAATTTATATTGGATTGTGTTGCTACACTACTTGACTCTGGTTGCATTGTTTGAGTTTCAATATGTTTCTTATATATTTTCCAGTTTGATGAGAAGATGGTATTTTATTTCCAATTAAATATTTGGCTAATTCTTGTTTAATGTAATACCATTTATTAATACCTTATAGAGTGTGTGAATCATATAATGGTAGTAGTTTTCGATGTAGAAAATCAGAATATTTAATTTTAAATTTATAGTAAATTGATGGATTAAGAACTATTAATTTGGATAAATTATTTGACATTTTCTAAAATTTTTCCAATAACTCCACTTAAAACTGACGAAATAATAATTGGTAGAAATCCTCCTTTTTGAATGAGATGTTTCCTCTTTTGTTTCATTTAGTTTTCTGGTGAACAAACTTTTCTAATTGTATTTTTATATGGTTTTATTTTGTCAAGAACTGATAAAAAAGTATTTCATTTATTGTTTTAATAACAACATCATCAACATGTTTTAGTATTGCATTTCGTAGTTTAGGATCAGCTTTCTTAAGAACATAAAGAATATGTTTGTTCTCCTTCAACAGTTTTATGTTCGAGGTCATTGTTTATATTTACAAATATTAAATAGTGATTTTTATTGAAAATTTCAGTTCTGAATCTTAATGCGTTGTGTATTTGTTGAGTAAGATCAATTAATAAATAACCATGAGCTTGTTGCGTACAGTTATTATATACATCAACGAGAGCTTTTGAGTTTTCTGGGTATACTTGGCGGGCTAAATATTGAAATTGTAACTTATCCTAGGATTTTTAAACATAACGATATATTTTGAGTTTAGAGAAATATCTCTGGAATAAGCACCTTTATGAAAAATGTTTTGTGTTACTAAAATCACAGCTAAATTTCTATGATGAGATCCCTTAGTAAAAAGTTCACACACTTTTTTATTAGATGATTCAAGCATTAAATCATCCAATATTATTAAAGCCGATTCATTTTCAGCAGTAGCTAAATCCTCTGGAATACCTTCAATAAACTCTACATTGTTAATTCTCGGAAGAGATTTTTTTTCAGCAAAACACCAAATAACTCGATCTATGTTTTTAGATATTAAATGTTGATTTTTTATCAAATTCATAATAAATGTAGATTTCCCACAACCAGAGGGACCACAAATCATCATAGTGAATGGATATATAAACTGTTGAAACATGTTTACACTTTAGTACACAACATTTAAATGAAGTGATGCATTAACAAACATTCTTATAATTATAAATATGAGTAAAAAAATTCTTGTTAATGAACTACATCGTCAAGCGAGAAGAACTTTCAGCGTCGACGATTTATTCAAAAGGGTATTTTAGATACATGACAGATTGACTTAGTGGAAATGATACCGTATGCAAAATTTAATAAAGGTTTTAAATATATGCTTACTATAATTGATGTATTTTCAAAGTATGCATACGCATTACCATTAAAAACTAAAACAGGAATAGAAATTTCGAAAGCATTAAAACATATTATAAAATTGAATAAAAAAAAAATTCCCAAAATATCCATTCTGATCAAGGAAAAGAATTTTATAATATCAACTTTAGGACTCTTATGAAACAAAATTTTAATAACCAATCCTATAACCTATCAACTTGTAGATTTTAAGGGTAATATAATTAAAGGTGGATTTTATGAAGAGGAATTGTTAAAAACAAAAGCTTCGAAAAATTTTTTTGATAGAACCAATTTTAAAGCGAAGAGGAGAAAAACTATTTGTCATATGGCTTGGTTTCGGAAAATAATATAATTCATGGATTCATCAGAAGGATATTAGTAAATAATATTGTGACAACCAAAGTCTGCATGCATCGTTTTGTTCTCAACAGTCCTTATTTTTATATTTGTTATTTGTGATTTTATTCTATATTATATTTAGATATTGTTTCTTATATTGTTTTGTTATGACGTACCGTTTATTTAGAGCTAGACTGAAATGTTGAGCTTTGTTTTATTATTAGTTTAAGTCCTTGTATTCTACTATTTTATATTTTTCTTTTATATTATTGTATGGTTTGAATATAACGTATATTTTGTGAATAGTAACGCCACCTATTGCTAACTGGGCAAGTATGATTTACATCAAAACCATCTAGTGGTGCCCTGTGCAAAACAGATGTTTGTAACAACACATGGTTGTAAGCAATGGTGGTGACGTATACAAAACACATGCTTGTAACAAGTTGTGAGTACAACACATGTATAAATGTGTGTTTATTTAATGCATGCATGATCATGATTATATGTAAAACACATGTGCGAATATGGTTGTACACACAACACAAAAGGTATAAAAGGCGAGCTTTCAGTCGACAGCGAGGAGTTGGTTCGTAGCGGCCAGTAAGGTTAGAGCTACTAAAGGTAGTGGGTACACGTCTTTGGTATATTTTAAATTAATGCCTACTAAAAATACTAATGTGGAGGAATTGGGAGTATTGGCAAGAGGGTACTCTGCCTATACTAACAATTCTTGGTGACTCCCGGAGATTGTGGTCAGTGCGCGTTGGTTTTCCGCGTGCTGCTCCTACGCTCCCCAGTCGCAAGGCTAGACAAGGAACGAGTGTTGTTGAGAGGACGGTGGCTTTCCCGCTCTTTCAGGAGCACTGGTTGTGAGTCTACGACACAATTACGTGGCGTATTTTTGAACCTGTTTAAGTATTATCTGTAGTTAGTGTAGAATATAAATAAAAAGTTTGTAACGTTGTCTAACCACCCGTGTTTTTATTAACCGACCCCGAACACCGCTGAGCTTACCCCAGCTTACATCAGAAACGTGTCGTTACAATATATGTATGTATAACAAACAACATACTATATTAATCATTCCTTTTAAAGATGGCTTCAAGTACACAAGAAGACGATATTTATGTTACTTTATTAAGTAATAATTCAATGGATATTTATAAAAATACTCCAGACACTTTTACAAATTTGCTAACACAATCTCTAAATTTGGATGATCATTCATTTCATACGATATTTCATTTTCGTTATTGGAAAGAAATAAACAAAATATTGTCAAACGTAGAAAACGAAATACTTCAAATGTCGACAGTACATGGAAAATCAGAAATAGAAAAGCATAGTGCAAATACTGAATATGAAGGCGTTAAGTTAAAATTTCATGAACTCTTAGAAAACTCTGATGATTTTATGATAACAAACCCCAATCTGAATCATAAAACAAAACTTTTATTTACACTGACATAATTAAACCACGACATGTGGGTGATAAAAAAACTAAATTTTTAAAAATATTTTCAACATCAACATTGAAAAATTATATTCATTTTAATCGAATTGAATACTTTCCTATTGAATCTTATAACATTAATAATATATCTATAATGATCCGAAATGATGAAGGACGAACAATAAATTTGGATGAATTCTTACCAGTTTATTGTACTCTGCACTTTAAAAACAAAAAAAATGTATAAAATAAATGTTCAGTAAAATAATAAATCATTTTTATTGTAACCATGGATGTGTTGTATACAAATTATTATAATAACCAGTCTGGAAATAATGTGCAAAATATTGGTGAAATATATCATACACCAAGGTTTGTGCAATATGGACGTGGTATTGGATCACTGTTTTCATCTCTGTTCTTACACCTAAAACCATTCTTGAGGACAGGATTAAATTATTTAAAAAATAAGTCATTAGATATTGGAAAAGAAATTTTGGAGGAAATCGGAACAAAACCTGTGAAAGATATTCTATTTAATCAAGGGAGAAAAATGATGAATAATATTAAAGAAGCTACTATTGAAAAAATAAAAACAATGCAGAAACAAAAACCGCATAATAAATCCAAACGTTGTGGAGGAAAGAAGTTCAAAGATATTTTTGGAAATTTAAAATTTCGGGATTTGTAGAATGTATGAAAAGTGAATTGGATTTATTTGAATCTCCCCCAACTCAAACTAGTGTAATTAAAACATAAGAAATATGTTATAATCCAATTGCTACTTTGGACAACTCTAGTACTATTGAATTTGTATCATTGGGGAAAGGTGAAACATATAGAGACCATAATAGTATTTATCTAAGATTAGTCGTTGAATTTAAAGGAAGTGGAGGTGTTGTTAATAACATGTTACATTCCATATTTAGGAGTTGTACAGTTGATCTTAATAATAAAAATTTGTCTCAGCCTGACAACAATTATCACTATTGAGCATATTTCAAAACATTATTAAACTAAGGAAATGACGCTACATCTACACATCTAGAATCGTGTGGTTGGTTTACTGATGTTAATAAAATTAACTCATTAATCGAGAAAGATAATCCTGGATTGGATAAAAGAAAAAAATATTTAAAGATGGAAAAAAGGCACAGCCAATAGAATTTAATTACAACAACGGTGGAATATTAAGCACTCGTGGATATCAAACTCTATTTAAAGGCACTGGAATTCATCATTTCGATAAAGGCCATCAAATTATAAAAGAACTTTTTGATAGCGGATATTTTTTACTATCATTCGATTTAACACCAGATCATAATAATAACTCAAATTGTGGAAATTTAATAAATCAAGGAACTATTCGAATAGAAGGACGTTTTGGAAAACCAATTACGGAAGCAATTACCTGCTTAGTATATTGTGAATTTGACAATAATATAGAAATTGATAAGTCTCGCAATATAATTCAAACACTATGAATTCAACAAATATTTTATACACTTTGGTCCATAATCATAGTCAAAAATAAAGTACATTTTAAGAGAATTAAACTCTACTTTACTTAAGAGTGGACTTTAGGTTTATCATAGACAAGTTAAAGTATACTTCTGAAGTCGACTCTAAATATGAAACTAGCTGAAGTTGTTTTTAACTCGTTTAACAACATAAAAAGCAGGTATTTGTTTTAAAGTTGTTTTTAATAAGAACCGACTTTATTGTTTGACTATGATTATGGGCCTTTAAATTCAAATATTATAACTAAAAACTAATTTAAAGGTCTTTTTGCATACAATAAATTACCAACGAAAGCAGTCACAAAACCATCATTTTATATTGCTAATACTGATCCATCTTATAAACCTGGACAACACTGGATTGATTTTTTGACTTTCCTCTAAATAAACCAGTTGAATTCTTCTGCTCTGCAGGTCAACCACCAATTCCAAAATATTCATAAGCAATAAAAGACGAATACAAAGCGAGTCTTCAATTTTATGTGGTGTTTATTGTTGTATTTTATTTATTTAAGATGTAAAAACATATCTTTTAAAAATTTTTTTAGATATATTCAATTATTTTAATTTACATGAAAATGATATATTAGTCTTAAGTTTATTTAATAATATTTATAGATAAAAAGATATATAAAAAAATAAATAACAATGAATAAATAAATATTATGTTGGTTTTATTTCCATTTTCCTCTCAAAATCTAATAAGACATCTAAAAGTATGTTGTCGTTCCCATCATAGAGCGACAGGAATAGTGGAAGATCGATGGGGGGAAGGATAAGAACCTCCCTTATTTCAATGACATCCTTTTTTGGTTTGTGGATTTGTTTGCCTTCTCCAGTTGTATTCATTTTTGATTTTTAGTGGTTGTTATTTATTGAATTGGTAATTAATCAATAAAAGGTCTTATACAACCATTTATGTTTTCTTAGTGTTGTTTTCAAGTTTTTCTTGAAATTAACCTTGACCATACACAACAAAATTAAACAAAGTATTTTGTTACATCTTAAGGTTAATAAACTTTGAACATAAACAAAATATATAAATGTATACTTTGACAAATTCTCATAGTTGAATCTATGTATGTAAACAATTGCTAACTACAATAATTTTTTATTTTAAATATTAAGGTGTTTTAAATTACGTCTTAATTATGGCACGCGACAAAAAAAATACATACACATTAGTGTTTATAAAAAACCGGTTTGTCGGTTAATCGAAAATTGGCCTTTTTAAAAAACCGGTTTTTCGGTTAACCGACATCGAAAAAACCGGTTAAACCGGCATATATGTGTAGAAAACATAAAATGTCAAATAAAGCTTTAAAATTTGTAATTTTTAGTAGTCAGTAATGTTTAATATTAAATAACTATAAATATACAAAAGTGCTAAGTCCATTTATTTTGTAAAAATTTCAAAATTATTATCTCAGTCAATCGAATTGAGTATAACTATGTTACTAAATATATAATACTTGTTTTAATTATTGGTTTATTCATTAAATTTCAACCAGAAAAATGTAAATCATAAATTGTTTAATTAAATATTTGATAATTTTGAAATTTATTATCTGTGAAATGAAACAGAAAATGTTACAAGACCCAAAAAAGGACCTATAGCGCTCTTCTTCTTCGCTGTGATTATTTGTCATTATAAAAAAACATCCATATTCAGATTTCAAAAATATTTCAAATAATGGATTTCAGAGCGTTTTTGTCTCTCCTGTAATATTTCTGAAAAGTTGACGAAATGATTAATAAATTAAACTTTTAAGAACAAAACACACTAATGAAGTCAAATTTATTGAAAGAAGTTATGTACATCGAATTCAATTTAACGTTTGGTAAAATCATCACTAAGTTTTAATGAATCATAAGTAAGATTTAGTCTAAACTTATAGAATTATGCGGAATTTAATTTTTAATAGTTTGATTATGTGAAATTTATTCTGAAAAAGATTTTAAGTAAACTCATCGTCCTCCACTATTTAGGATCATTGTAATTCTTAGAAAATATTAATCTAAAGAGGTTTGTATTGTAAGTCAGCAGTTTAGGTTTCAAATCAGACCAATAATGTGTATACAATGAATATTAAAAATACACAAAAACGTGAGATTTATTAATTTTAGTCCCAAATTTTAAAAACCGGTTAACCGAGGATAAAAACCTGATAAACCGGTTAACCGAAAATCAACATTTTAAATTAACCGGTTCGCAAAAAACCGAGATTTCGATTTCGACCGGTTTATAAACACTAATACCCATATATATTTAAATATTAATACTTAAAAATAATATGGGAAAAATATTTTTTTATTTTCAAATAATTTGGAATTGCAAAACAAACAAAAGATATGAAATGAAAACTGAATTGAATAAGTGAAGCCACAACGCAATGAGGGCCAACAACCCAACTCTATGAAAATGCATTGAAGAATCGCTTTCATATATGAATTCCTACTTGATATAAAATTTTGATGTTATATATTAAGAGATATATTTTAAATAAAACTAGTAATTAAATGGATATAAAAAATGTGTTTTTATATAATTTTTAAAAAAAAGTTGAGAAATATATTTTAATATTGACCAAATGCATTTTCCCACACAAATATTTTTTTAATGGAAATAGTATGTTGCTTCGTTAAGCACTTTTAAATTATCGGTAATTATTGAATGGAAGTAATTATGTTGCTTCGTTAAGCACTTTTAAATTATCAGGAATTATTGAATTGAAAGAATAATTCATATTGCAAAGGTGTATTAATAAATAATTGTTAATTTAAAATTACTTTAAAAATGGCCAGTAACAAGTTCAGTTGCGAATTTTGTCTGCATAAATCATTTTTCCTCAAAGTGGAACAAAAAATGCCATTTTATGGAAGTACACAATTTCCATAGAAAGAAGGCGCGAAATTTTGACACCTCTATAGAGGCGGCGAAGGAGACCGTTGGGAATATGGAGTTGTCTATAGAGGCCGCAGTGGAGACCACTGCGAATATGGAGATAGATGCCGCAGTAGATAAGGTTCCAGTGGAGTATGAAGATCTTATGATAGAAGATGAGGATCTTCTACTGCATTTTGATATACATATAAAAAGGTTTATTAAATAAATAAAAAATAATATAAAATTAAATAAAGACTATTTTAATTTAATATTAAACAAAACTGTTTTATTTATTTATTATATAATTTTAGCTATAATTAAGTTCAAATATTGCAAGACCATTTGAAGATTGACGACCTTTGTAAATAATAGTCCAGTTTTAATCATTCACTTGTGTTAAATAGGGATCCTCCTTATTTAAAAACTTCACAAATCTTTGCGGAAGATAAAACCATTTATTGTTATCTAAATATATGATAACTTTTGATCTATAATGTGTTTCTTTCAACTCGAATTTTAAAATTTTGAATGGCTGGTGTAAGGGAATATCATCAATATTTGTATACTCCGCCTTAATACCCAGAGCCAATTTAATAATTTGTTCATATATCTGAAAAATAAAAATAAGAAATTTGAAAATATATAAAGAATTAAAAGCATTTTCCAATAGTGATAGCTTACTATTCTGTTAACTATGCTTTGAAGTAATCTTCAGATCAATGATAACAAATATGCAAATACAAATACCTCTTTTTATACAAATTTAAAAAAATATTCTTTTATCTCCAAAGAAAGATTAATTTGAGTATTTCTCTTTAATATTGCAAATTGAGAAAATCTTAATAAAAAAAATACTCCCATTCAAATTATATACCCTAATGTAGAAAAATTAAAAGAAAATAAACCCTCCTATTGAAACTACATTAAAAGCCTCTACACAATAGTACAACAAAACTAACGAAATAAAAAAAAACAAAATCAATTCCACACAATACAATACACAAAGCATTTTTATACATTACTCAAATTACCTGAAGCAAGAAAACAAAAATTTACAAATTGTCGCTGCCTTTTTCTCTGCCAAAAATTCCTCGTCATCAAATTGTCGCTGCCTTTTTCTCTGCCAACAATTCCTCGTCATCAAATTGTCGCTGCCTTAATTTCAGAAAATGCTCTTCAATATTTCTAAAAATTTTCAATATTCCTCTTCACAAGCCAGAAACCCCATATTTATACTACTCATGTTAATTTTCATTATAATTATTGAACCTAACTAACAACATAGAGTTTGTGCATAGTATATGGGTAGTCAAGGATCGAAGATATAGAGACAAACGACAAAACTATGATTAAAGCCGAATAAAATAAATACAAGTGGAATTCATCATACCGCAATTTTTTATTGCTTACCACTTGGAATCAGGTTCATTATATTTTTTCTTTTCTCGCTTAAATTTGATAATTCACCTAAGAAGCGCCTTTTTCGAAGTTCATTAAAAATTATATTTTTCTTAAGTGCTTTGATAGAAGCTCAATTTTTACTGGATTAATAGTGCATTTACACTTGTAATTTTCAAACTAGTTTATGGTCATAAGCTACTTTCATAAACCATACCGTTTACATCAGCATTTTTAACAGTTAAGTGGTTTATCTTTGACAAGTCATAAAACAGCTGACTTTAATATTAAAAAGTTAATAAAAATATGGACGTTGTTATGAAAAAAAAAATTTTAAAGTTGTGTTTTTCATCCAGGATGAATAAAATTCAATCTGAAATTGACCATTTACGGATGAAAAGAAGAAAACAGTTTTTTAATATGTTATACCAAATACATATTCAAAAGTGCTGTACTCAAATATTAAGTTTTAGATCAGAATGGACACATGTAAGTAAATCAAAAATGTTTCATTTGGACGAAATTATGTATACTTATTTATGGTTTACAATAGGTTCGACATGGTTGTTTTTGAGAGGAAGACGTCCCCTTGATGACAGAAGACATATTTATTGAGAATTTTAGAATGTGCCGTGAAACATTTAATTAGCTTTGCTCCAAAATGGTGAACATCGCGAAGCAGGATACAAGATTCAGAAAATGTATTCCTCTTGAAAAACGTGTAGCTATCGCTTTGTACACACTAAAATCATCATCTGAATATGCATCCATAGGTCATATGTTCGGAATATCGAAGGCAAGTGTGTGTTTGATTTTAAGAAATTTTTGTACTGAGGTCTTGAACGCACTTTCTGCAGAATATTTTCCTCCAAATTTTTTTACTGAAACTAAAATTGAAGAGTGTGTTAATGGTTTTAACAAACTTGGCTTTCCACAATGCCTTGGAGCAATAGGTAAATACATATTTTAAGTATCTGTCTCGTCTACATTTAATTATTTTTATTTTCATTTTAGATGGGTGTCATTTCGAAGTGCGACCACCCTCTTCAGAAACTACTGACTATTACAATTATAAGGGTTGGTACTAACTATATTATTGGCCGTAGTTGATGCCAGGTACCGTTTTTTATACACGAATGTAGGATGTCCACGTCGGTGTAATGATTCATCAATATATGAACAATCGCTCTTAAGAAAGAAAATGGAAATGCCTATTCTTAAACAAAAATCCTTAATTTTAAACGGCATTAAAGTTCCTGTTATGTTAATGGGCGATTCTGCTTTTAGACTGTCAGAATACATGATGAAACCATACCCTTTCCAAGTAAATGCATTCGTTAAACAAAAAGTTTTTAATTATTCGCTGTCTAAATGCCGCAGAGTGGTGGAAAACGCATTTGGTCATTCGATTTACGCGTCTTGGAAAGGGATTAGATAACCGGGTTGATAACGTCAACATTATAATAAAGAGTTGCTGTGTTCTGCACAACTTTTTAAATGAAAATAATGAAAAAATCAATGAGAAATGGCAAAATAATAGCTTTGAAAATATAAGTTTTAGAGAACAGCCTGATTTTGAACCTTTTACGTACGATTCAAATCCAAAAGCCGAAGAAATAAGAAATGCAATTGCAACTTCGTTATTGGACAACTAATTAACGTGCAAAAATATTGTTCTAATACCCACCTTAAAGTATACAAATCTGCCCAGGATCTCTTTCTGAGTCAAATAAGCGATGTCCGTCCGTCCATATAAACATTGTAATAAAACTACTGGTTGCAATCTCAAAGATAATTGAACAAATTTGGTACAAGGCGAAGCCTATTGATTTTGGTTAGAATCGGTTCATTATTTCTCCTAGCCCCCATACGATTGCCCTACCTGAAAATTGTTAAGCTCTCATAAATCTCCAAGTTATATATATAAAATGTTGGTATTCAAATCAAATTCAATACAAATAATTTATTTATATATAGATTTTCTTTTATTTATGTATAGATTTCTTAAAAAAGTTGGTATTCAAATAAAATTCAACACAAATAGGGTTTTATATATACAAAAGTCATGTCACATAATTTTGTAGCGATTGGTCCATAATTATATTGGTGTAGGGTATCATATGGTCGGGATTGACCGACTATACTCTCCTACTTGTTTTTTAATATGTACACGTTTTTTACCAATAAATACGTATAAATAAAATAACTATAAAATTCACCACCGTATTTCTAAATAATGTTTCAGTTTTATAAAAACTCTTTAATAATTTTTTGTAGAAATAATTTTAAATTTTATTTCACAATTTTCTTTCCTTAAAACATTTATAATAAAATTTGTACTACAAATAACAATTTTTAAAGTATTCCTTCTATTTACTATTTATAAAACTTTTAAGAATTTCATTCCTTTCCTTCTCTATGGCAACCATTTCCTCTTGTAGCTTAAGCATTTTTTCGTCAGACTCGGAATGCTTTTGAGTTTCGGATTTTATGATCTCATTTGACTGCTTTAATATTTTTAATATTTCCTCTTGATTGCTAATTCTCTTTCTTTTGTTTGGTGTTGTTTCATCGATGTGGGAAGCACTCTGAGATGATGACTCCAATGTTGATTCGAATTCATCATATTCAATAATTACTTCAGGAATATTTACAACTGAATTCGAACTTGTTGAGGGAGAATCATCTGTAAGATGGATGTTTAACTAAATTTAAAAGCACCTTACAAATTTAAACTAAATTGTTATTTAATAATTCTAAAAAACAACCACAAACATGTATGTTGTAATAATCCACTTTTACTTTTACAAAATTAAATTATAATTTTAATAAATCTTACCCAAACTTTCATCCATTAGTGCCTCTATTGAATATGACTTGAATGGACCCAATATTGCATGTACTCTATCATAAAACTCCCACGTTGACGGAGACCCTCCGGATGGACCAATTTGTTTCTTTTCAAATCTTTATAATAAATAAATCAAGTAGAAATTATAATTTAACATATTCGAATATTTATTGGTTTTCAATCCTACCTATACTTAGTAGTTAAATTATGAAGCTTGAATTTAAGCGCATCATTGTTAAATTGGAAACCATTAGCATCCATTTCAGATTTCATGGTTTCGAAAATATGGCTGTTTCTTTTGCAGCCCCTGAACTCCTCTATATGGTCCCCCCACAGGGTTATGAGAAGGGATTCTGCATTGTGACACCAATTGGTTTTTTTCTTATGCTTCCTAAAAGTAATTTTAAAAATAATTCGTCAAAATTTGTCACAAACTTTTATATTGTCCCTAGGACTGAGCCTATTGCCCCTATACAACTGCCCTATCTGACAATAGTTAAGTTCTCATAAATATCTTAATTATAAACATATCCATACCAAATTTAGCACAAATAAGTGTTATATAAGCTGAATTCGTACTACCTAATTTAGTAGTTCATTAATGTGCATAAATCTCTAAAATATGTTAGTATCCAAATAGAATTCAACACAAATATGCATGCAAATCATCCCACCATATTTTGTGACGATCGGTCCATAATTAGTCATAGCTCCCATATAAGGCCCACTTCTGAAAATCACTTTATAAATATATTAAAAATGTTGGTATTCAAATAAGATTCAATACAAAAAAGTTTCATATCAAAAGAAAACTGTTTATAATCATATACTCGGTGTAGTGTAGGGTATCATATCGTTAGATAAAATGCAAAAAACTTTGTAAAATGAAAACTATAAACGTTTTTTGGATGGACCTGGTCCGCTCAGTATCCAAAATTATTTTTTTTTTTCATTTAAAATATTTGATCCTTATACAGTGGTGGCCAGGAATTTAAGACAAAAATTGTTTGCTAAATTCCATGTAATTGTCAATTATTTTTTCAAATATTTCCACAAATATGTATGCATGAGGACTGTTTTAACACACAAGTGTGTTTTATTCGACTGTGTCAATTCATACATATTCACCACGAACATATACAATTTTTTACAACTTGACCAACAAAAATTTTTTTTTAAATAAACATATTTTCTCACATTTATATCATTATATTTTTATTATTATAAAATATTCGGACCAAATTTATTATTTTTAGTTCCATTAGTTTCGGTCATATCATGTTATTAACAGCAGATGTTCGCTGAGGTGGGTCAACGTATTTCCACATATCTTTGTCCATATATGTTTTACCGATTTTTCCAAACATTTTTCAGAAACTAGAAACATTAATAATAAATTTCATACCCTTAGAAGGCCTTTTATTTTGGCTCTATCGCACTTAAAATTCAGTTGATGAAAAAAATTCAAGTATTTGTCTTAAATTGGTGGCCACCACTGTATATCTTCTTAGAATTTTTTAGATAACTTAAACATACTTTTCCCCCCAAAAAACCCTTCCATTACGGTTTTTATTGAGCTTTCTGTCACTTTGTTCGAACAGGTAGTCCATCTCCGTTTAAAATCTATCACACTTTTGGACACCTTTTTTGTGCTCTTCAATTCTCTTTTAACCAGAGCCCAATATCACTGGCCTTAGTTCCAAGCAGTTTGGAGGATTTGCCTCTCTTGGTACAAATATCACATTATTGTTCTTGTACCATTCAAGAGCTTATTTACCATAGTGACTGGATGCCAAATCAGGGCAAAGATAAGTGTACACATTATGAAGTATTTTTGTAAACATTCATTGATGTAAATTTCGGTATATATAGAGCCCGTTGTAACAAATGTTTGGCTTCTTTTGCCGCAACTACATATTGCTTACCATGCCTAAACCTTTCTACAACATTTCCTCGAGCATAAGCAACATAAAAATATTGACCCGGTAGCTGCTAGAAATTTTCCATACGTACATTTGGTCATCCATTATGCAGCAGGTATAATTTTTGTATAAAATTTGACTTCATTTTTTTTTCTTTTACCATTATTGTTCTTTTACCACTCAAACCTTTCTTTCCCAAATGACAGGATGCCAAATCATGCCAAAAATAAGTGGACACATTAAGAAGTCTTATGAATGGAAGCATCCTTTTTTGCAAATACTCCTTGATGTTAATTTCGGTATTTATAGAGCCCTTTGTAACAAATGTTTGTCTTCTTTTGCCGAAACTGCATATTGCTTGCCATACCAAGAACATTTTGGGAAAATTTTCTGCTTTTGATTCCTAAACTTTTCTACAACATTCCCTCGACCAACAGCAACATAAAAATATTGACCCGGAGGCTGCGAAAAATGTTCGTGCTCTCTCTTTGGCCTCTAAATTTTTAGCAGGGTTCCTGTCAGGAACTTTTTGAGCCTTGTATGTTATTAAACCTGCATTGGCTTTAACTTTTCGTATCAAATAGTCCGAGCACTGAGCTAACCGGGCTGCTTTCCTACCGGATGTGTTGGGAGCTGTTTTGAAAATGCTTTCTATTTATTTTAGGCTTTAGAAACATTATGTGAACCATTCTTTCTACCTGAACCAGGTTTTTTATGAACGGACAAGTTGTCCCGGTACTGTTTAATAACGTTGGAAACAGTTTGACGGCAGACCTTTGATTGTTTGGCCAACTTTTTGTAGGACCAAGTTGGTTTTTGTTGAAACTATTTAATTAGTACGCACTTTTTTCTGGTCACTCACTTGATCAAAACAAAAATCAAATAATACTTGGGTTAAAAGTAAATATAAACATGCCTTTTATTTTCGTTGTCCATAATTTATGAAATACACTTTTTAATAAATTCGTTTAAACTTTTTTTTACAGTTTCTTTTTTTAAAGAAAACTTTTTTATTTTTGAGCAAATGTCAAATGTGGCCAGCGTTGTCAGAAAAATGTTGAAAAAACAAAAGCTAGTTACAAAACCTGTTTTTGATTTGTATGGATAAACAAGTTTCTCAAACTAGTTTATCACCATAAACAACTTATAACTAGTTTATGGCGTAGGTGTAAATGTACTATAACAATAAAAGTTTGATTTCTACTTCTACTTCACGACTGCCAAATATGAACTGTCAATAATAATGTTTACCAAAATGACGACAATAATAATGTTTACCCGGCGGACATCCTTTACATTTTCATTGGGTACATTTTCTTTCTTTTGGCTGTACTTTGTCATCCTAACCACTAAAGCCGTCAATACTATATATATAAATTTTACGATTATCTTAAATTTCGTACCATAAAACTAATTTCAAACAGTATTTGTTTTAAATTGTATTATTATTTACTTTTATTGAAAATTTGTTTCAATTATTTAAATTGAAAGAATTTTTTACAATATTTCTTATGAGAGCCTAAAACCTATGTCTGTTGTCAAAAATCTTATGTGAATAGGCTTTAATTTATTGATACACAGTACTACATAATTTAACACAGCCCCGCTAAATCATACATTTCGTTCTTTAAGGTAGGGTCACACACGGCAAATATTTGCTCAAAAAGGCGTAACCACATTTTTTAGCACAAATTTGTTTGACGTGTTCACTCTTACAAGTGTTTTGTAAGATCAAACAGCATGAAATAAAATAAAACTCAGTTTTTTTTTGGAATCATCCTATGTAAAATAAGTTTATGAAATAAATCAAATAATTCAAATGTATTTTATTTAGTGGTTACGTCTTTTTCATCAAATATTTGTCATATGTGACCCTACCTTTAGAATCTAAGTATGTTCATTAGAGTGTCACTAATTATGGTTTATTTTTGATTTTTGTAGCTTAAAAGGTATATACACTGTTGGACAAAATAGAGTGCAAAAATACCCTTTTTATATATCATCAGAGAAAAAAGAATAAAATTCACATTTAATTCTAAAAAATTAATTGATTTCATTAATTTAGCTTACATAGTAATATAAAAAACAATAAAACTTATATATTAAAATTAAACTTTTTCTATAAAATAACATTAATTAAACAACTCCTTGTACACGGTTGGACAAAACAAAGTGCAAAAGCAAAATATTGGATGATATCCGCAGAAATATGAAGAAATAATACAGTAATCAGTACTTAGTACCTCTCCCCTTATTAAGTATGACCTCCCGAAGTCTTTTAGGTAAACTTGATGTCAAGTTTTTCAAAATTTGAACAGGAATCTCTCTCCATTCAGCTTGCATTTTTTCCCAAAATGTTTGAAGGTTAGTTCGAGATTCCATTGGATTCCAAGGCCCATTTCCACAGCACTACTGTTAAGATTTTCTTGCAAAATGTTAACATAATGCTCACCAGTCATTTTTGTGTCTATTCTGACTAGTCGACCAACCCCAGAGGATGAAAAGCAGCCCCACACCATAAGACTTCCTCCACCATGTTTTACAGTATGTGCAATATGTTTAGATTTAAGTTTTTGTGATGGTTCACACCATACTCTTTTAGCACGTTTTGCATTTTTTAGCTCATATTTCGACTCATCTGACCAAATCACTCGATTCCAAAAAGATTCTGGCATATTTACATACTTTCTAGCAAACGCTAAACGTTTTCTTATATTTGGGGCTCGTAGTAATGGCTTTTTCTTTGCATAGGAACTTTTCAGACCGCTCTGGTTGAGCCTTCTCCGTATAGTACGTGATGAAACATTTAAATTTAATTCTTCCTTGATCTCTCTAGAAGAAGAAAATGTTTTTTTTTGGCTAAGATTATTATACGATCATCATCTCGCTTTGATGTCTTGAGCTTTCTTCCAGACACTTTTTTTAAACTTTCATTTGATTTTCTAATCTTGTAGAGCTCGAATATTTTTCTTGCTCTGATATGGATATTTTATATTTTTTGGACAAATCTTTGTATTTCATTCCATCTTCCTTGTCTTTTACTAACAGATCCTTAACAGTTTTCGAAATTGGCTTCATTTTGATGTCCTAGGAGATGTCTGAGGAAATGTTAATTTTTTGGCAATTTAGATTGTTTGTATCTTTTTTTGTACTAACATAATCTTTACAATTCTTTACCTATAATGTTTTATAAAATATTTGAAGAAACATACAGAATTATATTTACAAAAAAAACACTTTATTTTGTCCAACGCTTCAATACACAAACTGAATTATTTTGTCCACAGAACAGCAATAAATCATTGAACTTGACTTTTGTTTTTTGAAAAATAAACACAACATCTACCGTTATAACGGTACAAAGAATAAATACATTTTCCTATTTTTAAAAGTATGATTTTAGATGAGACCTGTTTGTCTTACACTTTTGCACTGTATTTTGTCCAACAGTGTATGTATTTAAATAAGGTTTAGATGTTGGAAATTTAATTTTGCCAATTATTATTTAAGAAAAAATCACACCACTCTGTAAATATTACCATACAAATTCATGAAAAACAAGAACAAGTTATACAAAAAAATGTATCAAAGTGAGATTTTATTTTAAGAATTTTACGTGTCTCCTCTTTGTATCGAACCCGATCTGTTTGGATACCATGCAGGCCAAACCCTTCGACTATAGCAGAATATATGTTTTTCTGTTTAAAAAATTATTTTTATTTTCAAAATGAGTTTTTCAACAATTCACCATTAGTTGAATTCCATTGGTGGTGAAAATAGTTTGCTACAGTATAGACAACAACCTTAACCCTTATTTGGTATATTTTATGACAATTAGTAAATTTCTTTAATACGTGAGTCGTAACTTATTGATATTTTTTCTAGATTCTATATGATTAATTCTCAGTAAATGATCCTAGAAACATTAAAGTTATAATCTAAACATGTTCATATATCAGGAACAAATTTTACGTATGTGGTTTAAAAAATGCTGTTTCTTAGTTATAATGATCTGCAATTTTTGATTTTTTGAAATTAATGATCATATCGACGTAAATGTGATTACATACGTTTTTATATGTACCCACAAATGGGTACATAATTGTATTTTTTATCTTACTTACAAATTTCTATGTATAGCCTAGTACTCTGTTCATATTTGCGAAAAATTATGGTTTTTTCATGCGAAAAATTTTACATGCTGTTTGACAGCTAGCTGTTGGTTTTAATTTCGTGCGAAAGAAGTGCTTCGTATGTTATTTCGTGTGGAAAAATAAGGTTGCCAGATTTATTTCACATGTTTTCCACAATAATAACAGAGTACTGCTTTTGCGAAATTATTTCGCATATATTTCATTCCAAATATTTTATATGTAGTTTGACAGCATTTCGCACGAAATTTTGAACAGAATACCTAGCTTATTTAAAAAATGTGTTCTTTCTTCTGATTACATTTCTTATTCTTTATTTGCATTATACTTATCTACCTAAATTTAGTATGGTTATAGCTAAAGGCACTATTTTTATCTGAGACTGATTTATTATATTAATAAACTTATCAGAATTAAAGTGTACATCTATATTCCAGATGATTAGGGATCTACTTTTGTTTTTTCTTAATTATCCAGCCTGAAAACATTAAATATATCTGAAAGAAGTTGGAATTTACAAGAAACTACTTATTTATACTTTTTCTTTGATAGAACTTTTAAATTCTTCAAATCAGTGTACAGGAATGAATTAGAAAAAGGGCTTACATTTCCTAAACCCATTAAAATCTAATTTTTTTAAAATATGTCCACTAATGGAAGTGAAACAAGAATAGCTGTAATTCTAAATTTTCAAAATTGATTGGTCTAGAAACATTTGAAGAGCCGCAGAACAAAAATTTTGAGAAATTGATTTTTTCTATAAGAATTCAACCCAAATATTATAAAAATACCAAAAAATAAATTTGTAAAAAATTCGAAAAAGTTCTGCGGCTCCCCATTAGTACTTACATTATTTTTTACAATAACAAGCTAATCCCAAATCCGTGAATTAACAAATTAAACATTAATTTTCTCAATTGCGTTATACTTTGGTTGATTAGCTTCGCTAACGATTAGGGATCTACTTTTGTTTTTTCTTAATTAACCAGCCTGAAAACATTAAATATATCTTAAAGAAGTTAGAATTTACAAGAAACTACTTATTTATACTTTTTCTTTAATAGAACTTTTAAATTCTTCAAATCAGTGTACATAGGAATGAATTAGAAAAATGGCTTACATTTCCTAAACCCATAAAAATCTAAATTTTTTAAAATATGTCTACTAATGGAAGTGAAACAAGAATGGCTGTATTTCTAAATTTTCAAAATTGGTTGGTCTAGATACATTTGAGGAGCTGCAGAACAAAAGGTACTGTTTTGAATATTTAAAAATTTTGGCAAATTGATTTTTCCTATATATATATAGTCCCGAAGAAAATTTGTTTTCTATAAAAGAAAAAATATGGAGACTTTTTCGGGAAAAAACTTAAAAACCACACTCATACAAAGTTGAAATATATAAAAAGATGCTTCAACTTTGGGTGCGTGTAAATTTCTATATGAACGAAATAATTGTTATCAGGTTTGTTTTATTTATAAAATATATATAAAATACGAAAAAAAAATTTAACCTAAATATCTCTAAGAACTACCCCCCCCCCCCTCTGTTCTCCTTTGGGGAAACTATCAGATGTTTCCATTGAACCATTTTCCCCTGGTGGATGGTCCGTAAGGGCTCTTTAATGTCCGTCCGAAATCCACCAGCGTATGTTTCCCATATTGGGCGGCTGGTGGTGTGCGTCTGTTATGGGGCGGCAGTTACTCAACACCTGGCAACAGGTATAAAGTGCACCTACAAATTGTCCATTAGGACACATGGAAGGTCAAGAGGCATGCCCCATGTACCAGGTCGGGGGCTTCATAATATCCGGGGACCCTACTCCCACAGCGATGGTTTCGGGCTGTGGTGAGTCGAATGCTACTGCAACTCAGGCTAGTCAGATGATCACACCGGGCCAGACTATTTCTGCGTGCTACTGGTGTCGCAAGAGGTCAATCTGGTACACCAGGGTTGGCTGATTGTAAAAAATACAAGGCAATAGGTGGTAGTGACCTAAGCGTCGAGGTATCTCTGGACTTCTCTCCAAGTACCTCCAAAGTCGCTAAAGCCCAGGTCGCCAAGGCGGTTAAACCCCCTGTCTCGGGTGCCTCTACGGGGGAAGCGACTAAGTCGCCCCTCACGGATGCTTCCCATATGCCAATTGTGCGTCCAGGTCTAGTGAAGGAATCCTCCTGTCTTGAAGACGCATCACCCTGGCCAATTCCGGCTCTGTATCTAACCCTGCAAGAAGGGCTACTACCACCAGGCGTTCCGCCTATCGTTTTATTGAGGCACTCGGCTCTAAAAAAGTCGAGGATCTCACTACGGAGCAACAAGCTTCACTTTCCTGGGCGAAAGCCTATATTGCTGGTCTCAAGACCGCTCCTCCTTCTGTTGAATCATCAGCGGTTCCTAAACGGCAACGTTCAGAGGATGATGCAGTGGCCAAGAGCCAGCAACCAGGACCTAAAAGGACCAAAGCGACACAAAGGTCGTTAACCAAGTCATTTAGCGAGATTGTCAAAGACAATCTCGTCAGGGCGGTTATCGATCGGAGTGTCAACGACGGATCCATATCTCAATTGAATTTGGATATGGTGTAGCAAAAACTGGTAGGGGTGTTTTGGATAGTTCTCAAAGAGAACCCAAGCACTCCTCCTCAATGCGATGATGCTGGTTGGTACCACGTTAAACTGATGTCTTGTGTAGATGAACGCTCAGCGTTGCTACTTAAGACTTCTGTCGCATCATTGGGCGTAGTATGGCCGGGATCTAGGCTTGAGGTGGTATCTGTGAGTGAGATACCCCGAAAGCCTAGATCCATAGCTAAAATACCAGCTGAGCCATCTAGCCCGGAGGAGATCTTGGAGATCCTTCAGTGCTGTAACCCACAGCTTCCAACTCAAAAATGGAAAGTTGTGAAGGTTACGGACGCTGAGGGGTCTTCAAGAAAGGCGATCGTTGTCCTTAATAAGGACTATTTGGGGCCGCTATGGAAGGCACAAGCGAAGGTCTACTATGGGTTTGGTACGATCATCCTGCGTGTCTACCGTAGCGACAACAAAAGCGATACCTCCTCAGGTGATGTCGAGCCTCTCGGAAGAAGGCATGGATTGCAACGACGCCGTTGATCCATCTGACATTGAAGATACCAACTCAGTCTCCATACTAGTTGGTACCTTCTTTGAACGGATGGATGAGGCGGTGGACGAGGACGCCCTCCTGAATTCTGACCAGGAGGACAACGACGTCACTGTTGTGAAAATGGAGCATGGTGAGGGTTATACAGATAAACCTTCACCACTCTAAAGCAACATCCGCTGCACAGCTCCTCCGAATTGCTCAGAACGGGGAAGAGCTAGTCATGGTCCAGGAACCTTGGATCCATCAGGATCGCATCTGTGGACTATGTTTGAAGGGCTGTAAGCTCTACTTCTGGCTAAAAGCTCTTTGAATATCTTCATTCTGTCTCATGGGAAACTAATGAAGGCTGTCTGCTATTGTTGATATCCAGCTGTATGGCGCATGACCACGGAGAGCATCCGCCAAACGATGCTGTCCGTAGTGCTGTGAAAAAGGCGAACGAGTCCTGGATACCTTTAGTTATCTGTGCTGACGCTAACTCGCACCACATTATATGGGGTAGCAGCGACACCAGAGTATGATTAAGAATTGGGCTGTCTCCGGTGACTGCTCTTTTTTTGATCACCTATATATTGATTTCAATATTAGTGTAACTTATAGGAGTGATATTACCATTCTAAATAGGAGAAGGACCAATTGGGAGATGCAGAGTGATGCACTCTCTCTGTATCTACCAAACCCGCCCTCTATCGAAAGTAGGGATGATATTGAGGTAGCAGTTCAGACACTTACATAAGCGTTCCAATCCGCTACTAATTTGGCATGTAAGCCGAACATCGGCAGGGGTAGGAATAAGCCTCCTTGGTGGAATCCTGAGATTGAACACGCCAGAAGGACGTGTCGTAAATTGTTGAACGAGGCAAAAAGGCCGGCATATAAGTCCTCAGTGAATCATTTTAAGAACCTTACGAGGAATGCGAAAAGGAAAGCCTGGAGGGACTTCTGTAGCGGCGTGGAAGGATCCTCAGAGACTAACCGATTACGTAAAATTCTACCAACCTCTCCTCTATATTCAGAAACCCTGTGGTAGATGGACTCTGAATAGTAAGGAAACACTTGAGGTCCTACTAGACACTCATTTCCCAGGCTGCCTCCCAGTCGACGTTGAAACTGTGAATGGGGCTGCTGATTATGTTGCTCCGTGTGAAAACTCTGTTCCAGTGAACAGAGAAAGAATTCAGTGGGTAATCAAAAGCTTCGATCCATTTAAATCCCCTGGGCCGTATGGCATTATTCCTGCTGATCTTCAGAAGAATGAAGAAATAGTTGTACCATGGCTCATTAACATATACACAGCGTGTATCAGATGGACCTATATTCCTACGTGGTGGACGAGGTGTAGTGTAGTCTTCATTCGTAAATGAGGTAAGGCGACTCATACTAAACCAAAGGACTACAGACCAATTAGTCTCGCATCCTTTTTGCTGAAAACCCTAGAAAGGGTGATTGATGTATACCTGAGAATGACCATTCCGACTGAACTCATCTCTAAATCCCAACATGCCTACACTAAGGGCAGATCTGTGGAAACAGTTCTACATTCGTTAGTTGGCTCCATTGAAGAGTCGCTATCACATAAGGAGTATTCACTTGTTGCCTTCCTTGATATTGAAGGAGCTTTTAAAAACGTCAGGCCCGACGACATCCTATCTGCGATGGATGAACTGGGGATTGATATTTGTGAACGCCGGTTAGTCGGAAAGATACTCGGCTATAGAGTCATATGTGCTACCCTAGGTGGTACAAGTGTTTCAATAGTGGCCAATCGTGGAACCCGACAGGGTGGTGTATTATCTCCACTTCTGTGGAACCTGGCTATGAAAACCCTGTTGGTCAGGATGGACAACAGAAGGATTAAAACAGACGTGTATGCTGACGATGTAGCAGTTTTTATATCTGGTAAATTTCTGGATACAATATCTAGTTGTATGGAATCGGCATTAAGTACACTGAGTGAGTGGAGTATATCGAGTGGATTTAGTGTGAACCCCCAAAAAACGGAATTGGTTCTCTTCACTAGGAGGTATAAGATCGATGACTTTAGACCACCTAGACTGAATGGAATCAGTCTTGAAATTAGGGAAAATGTTAAGTAACTTGGTATCATTCTAGATAAGAGATTATCCTGGAATATGAATATTTAGAACAGGATTAACAAGGCCTACGTGGCCATCTACTCCTGCAAAAAGGCAATTGGTACTAACTGGGGCATCTTGCCGAAAGGTATCAATTGGATCTTCAAAGCAGTCGTCAAACCCATCATGTTCTATGGAGTATTGGTGTGGTGGCAAGCCTTGGATAATTCTACTCACCGGAAGGCCGTTGAACGAGTTCTAAGGACTATTGCGATACTGATTACCTCTAAGGCACTTTTTACTATTCTAAACTGGTTACCAGTGGATTTGATGGTAATACAAATAGCTCTCAACTCTGCTGTGAGACTAAATGCGGGTTGTTCGTGGTCTGGTAAGGATCTTGGTCACTCTAGTATACTGAATTACTATGGGCACCAGCGTTGCCACTCATAAAATATTTTTCCTACCAAATTTCTAATTAAAAACTACCAAAACCTACCAAATTTATAATATTTGAGAAATGCTATATGGATTCGTTTCAAAATTAATAGTTAACTTAAAATTATATTATTGCTGCTATAAAATTACCCAGAGGAAGAAAGTTATTTAAGAACACTACAATCATAAATATGTTAAAATCGTTCAGTTTTCGAGATTTTATTTTTGAGTCGATTTAACATGTCCTTCCGTACGTCTGTCTGGCTAGTTGTCCATGTATTTCACATAGCCCCCATATTAATGTCCTGATTTATATAGATATTAAATAACATTTTTACAAATAAATTACACCTAAAAATTCAATTAATAATTGACCATAGCTCCCATATAAGTCCCTCTTCCGAATATTACTTAAACGAGCACTAAACTCCTAAAAGTGTTGGTATCCCGAAAAAATTCAACACAAATAAGTTTCATATAGAAATAAAGTGTCAGATGAAACTGAAATATTGAAGCAGAGTTTAACACATATTATTAGAAAATAAAAGTTACTAAATAAATACACATTTACCTGACTAAACTAAATATTTAAGAAAATGCTATCTTCATATTTTGCAAATATGTATGTAGTTTTATTATTTTGGCTTAACATAAGTAGTTTTTTCGTTATTATTTTAATTATTTTGTTCTTAAAAATACTTATGTATTCAGAAATATCGTAGCCTACCAAAATACGACAAATATCGGAACAAACCAACCAAACTACCAAAAGTCAATTTGTTAACTTGAAACAAATAATTTCGGTCCAATTGGACCAAAGTGGCAACGCTGATGGGCACATACATGGTAATGTCGATTACTGCATCGCAAAACCTTTTTTCGATAGGCATTTCCATACTGTGATCCCGAATAGGGATTTATGACAGCGCGGACTCATTCCTCCTGCGGATATATACTGATGGCTCTGATAGGGGAAATAGGGTCGGTGGAGGTTTCTATATTGAAAACTTGGGATAAAATCCTACTTTAGGTTACCTAACTTCTGTACTGCTTCAGGCGGAAATTACTGCCATTAAACGTGCATCCAACTGGCTGAGGTATTATCGAATATCTGGTGATATATGTATATTTACTGACAGCTATGCTGCCGTTAACAGAATAGCGGGTGTCATTACGACATCTAGGTCACGATGGCAATCAGGATAATTGTATAGCATATGATTTGTCCAAAAGGGGTGCGATGATGAGTGAGGAGGCGATCGATCCCTTTTCTGGTATTTCCCTTGTTAAATGCAAGATGGTTGTTCAGCAGAAACTGTATGAGACTGCACAAAACAGCTGGACTAATGAACCTTCCTGTGGTACAGCGAGGTCGACTTGGCCCGTATATGATGCCAACAGGACGAATCTACTGGTAGAATACCGTCGTGAGCAAATAAGGCTAATTGTCTCCTTTATTACAGGACACTGTTTAATCGCGACACATGCTAGAAGATTAGGCCTACGGTACAATAATTACTGTAGAAGCTGCCATAATGAAGAAGAGGAAGAGACTGTGTATCATCTCTTCTGCCAATGACCGGCTCTTACAAACCTGAGGGAACGCATCCTTGGATTTCCATTCCTATCATGCTTGGACGAGCTATCGAGGTTGAATCTTAAACGGATCAACTCCTTCATCCGGGAATCTGGCTGGTTTAATATGGGGGCAACGGAAATATTGTAAATACCCTGATGTCTACCCCTTGGGTATCACAACGGGATCAGATTTGAATGGACCCAAGTGAGCTGCTTGAGGAGCAGCAACCCATGGAACCTAACCTAAATATCTCTTGAACTAAAAGAGATAACTTACAGGTATAAGCATATTTTTTGTAGACCTTCTTAAGGACTATCTATAATTTCAGCTCATTCGGATAATAAATGGCTTTTTTGTAATTTTTTTTAAATGTGTGACTTTAAGGGTTCACCCACTGATCCCCATTCCGAATACCTCAGCCGAGTAAATATGTAACACACCACAACATAGAAGTGTGGACTTGATCACAAGAGTTATTCAACTTTACCGTAGCTACAACTTCGCCAAATATTGTTAGTGAAAAATTAGGAGTTAGTGGAAGTTATTCTAAAAAAAAGTAAAAAAAAAATGTTTCCTATATTTTTTTCAAAAAAAGTGCACGAAAAAGCTATTTTTTGGGAAAAATGTTAACAAAATTTGTTTGGTGGACTCTCAGCTATATTATTGCCATATAAAGTTAAGCGGTTTCACCAAGTCTGAATTAGCTGTTGGCCAAAAATTGATGACACCATTTTTTGAGGGCCCACATATTTACAGAATCTTTGGGGGCCCATAAAAAAAATTGGTCACCAAAATGGACAAACTGAGTATAGGGTTTTACTACCCTTTGGTAGTAGTGTCGAACGTATACTGTCATGATCGTGTGTTTTTTGCACTGTGTAATATTTCCAGAGATGTTATCTTTCAGAAAAATATAAATACATTTCTGTGGACATTTGACAAAACGGCTCTTTCTAAAACGTCAACTTTTCAGGAGAGCGAAAAAACTGTAAAAACTACTAACAAAAGTTTTTGTGTAGAAAATTAAAGAAATCTATATATATAAAAATGAATGTACAGTGGTGGCCAGGAATTTAAGACAAAAATTGTTTGCTAAATTCCACGTGATTGTCAATTATTTTTTCAAATATTTCGACAAATATGTATGCATGAGGATTGTTTTAACACACAAGTGTGTTTTATTCGACTGTGTCAATTCATACATATTCACCACGAACACATAAAATTTTTCTACAACTTGACCAAAAAAAAATTTTTTTAAATAAACATATTTTCTCACATTTATATCATTATATTTTTATTATTATAAAATATTCGGACCAAATTTCGTATTTTTAGTTCCATTAGTTTCGGTCATATCATGTTATTAACAGCGGATGTTCGCTGAGGTGGGTCAACATATTTCCACATATCTTTGTCCATATATGTTTTACCGATTTTTCCAAACATTTTTCAGAAACTAGAAACATTAATAATAAATTTCATACCCTTAGAGGTCCTTTTATTTTGGCTCTATCGCACTTAAAATTCAGTTGATGAAAAAAATTCAAGTATTTGTCTTAAATTTGTGGCCACCACTGTATGTCTGTTTATTTATTTGTTTATTTATTTGTTATTCTGTTCCTTATAGAAGCCAAAACTACTGGACCGATCTTCTTGAAATTTTTACTGTATATTCCTCTATATCTGGAAGGAACAACTGGATACTTCTTATTTTGAAATTTCACGGGCGTTGCACTTTCCATAAAAAGTAAATAGTTATTATGGAATATCTGTTGAATTTGGTGGACTATAATTGTGAAAGCCGCAAAACTTCGCGGAATTTTATTTGGTACCATTGAGCGCCCCTTGGCTGAAAATGGACGAAATTCGAAAAATGGGCGTGGCACCACCCATACCAAGTAAAAAGTAATTTTCGAATATCTGCAGAACTATAATTGTGACAGTCTTCAAACTTTATACGAATCAATTTCTTATTAGTTTATGAATCTACACCAAAATGGAATGGAACAGGTGGACCCTCCCATACAAAGTAAATAGTTATTTTCGAATATCTGGAGAAGTATAATTGTAGAAGTCTTCAAACTTTGTCCGAATAGCAAGCAGCCTTAGCATTTTACATGGTTTTACAAAATCAGCCCACAAATATATAACATTTCGCTATCTTTTCATGAGAAATTTAAAATATTGAAAAATTTGACCTTCACGATTTAAGGGTTAAAGTTTTCCGATTTTAGTAAAACTTTCAAACTATATTTTAAATTACCTGGACTATATTATTCTGAATAGCTTTTACTTAAAAATCATAACAGTAAGGAAATTCGGCTCATTCGACAAAATATGGCCCAAATATTAGTTTTTCTCGAAAATCTCAAAATTTAAATCTCTGGTACGGAAAAACTATAGGAGGTATTGTCATATTTTTTTCATACTTTTATTCCCTATTATGTTGTCAATAAATCCCCATGTGATGATCAAAAAATTCTGAAATTTGTTTAACAAAATTTTTAAGAATTTGTAATTGGAGTTTTGAAAATGCCGTTAAAAAAAACGGTATCCTACGAAGACAAAAACTCATATACAAGTAAATATGAATATATTATAAGTAGAAATAAGCTTTTATTTTAATATTTCTCAAAATATGTTAATTTTTTTCATACATTTCATGTTCTAGTGACCTGAGGCACGTTAATGGCCTGGCCTGGAGATTTTTTAATAACTTTAACATTTTTTTGTCTTTAATATCTTATTAGAACGACAATTACGTACACATTTCGATTCTTTTAAATTAAATTGCAAAAGTAATTTAATGGCAAAATTTTTACAAAACCTGAAAAAAATACATAATAAATTTACATTAAACCGATTTATAAATAAATATCTTTCAATTTTCTTACTTCTCCGTCATTATTTTTAGTATTAAATATATCAATTTCTGCCTTCATCAATACTCCACATGTTCAAAATCTTCGCTAAATGTACGCTAAAAAATACACTAACGGTAGTGAATGTGTACAATGTACCGTACCTTATTCGTAGTGTTTGCGAACATCATCTCACAATCGTAGTGTACGGTATATTGTATAGGAACATTAGAGTGTAAGTAAACTCTTTGTTGGTTGTATAGATCGTCACTTCATTTTTATGTGATTCTTGCGTTCAATGTTCTGTCCAACTGCTACATTCTCCACTTTAAGTTAAAATGCAATGTAAGCAATATTTTAGTATATAATCAATGAAATTTTAATAAATGGACACACTTTGCATTACCAACTCTGAGCTGTAATTTAGCACGAGCTTTTTGGTCTCGTAGTGGGATACGAGTGGAATATCTATCAAAATAAATATTTTGTAAGTCAAGACATACAATTTTTGTGTTAGAACATTTATTTTGATACTATCCCACTCGCATCCCACTACGACACCAAAAAGTTCTTAAAGGAATAGACGTAAGCTTTCTTTTGAATTTTAAAAAAGGGCCCCTATTGAAAAAAAGTTCGATTTTGCCAAAAAAAAAATAAAAATTGTATATCTTGAGTTACAAAACATTTATTTTGCTATATATCCCACTCGCATCCCACTAAGCGACCAAATAGATCTTAAAGGACTAGACCCAGGCTTTCTATTTAGCAAAAAAAAATTTTAAAAAAGGGCCCATTTTGGAAAAAAAGTTCGATTTTGAAAGAAAAAAAAAAAAGTGAAAAATTGCATGTTTGAGTTACAAAACATTTATTTTGAAAGATATCCCACTCGCATCCCACTAAGCCATCAAATAGGTCTGAAAGGAAAATATCCAAGCTTTCTTTTGAGCAAAAAAAAAAATTAAAAAAAGGGTCCATTTTGAAAAAAAAGTCAACAAAGTTTTTGATTTTGCAAAAAAAGTCAAAAAAATATCTTAGGGGAAAAGATAATTATGTTGCTGACGCATTATCACGTATATCCATAAATGACTTGAAAAAAATAAACAATGAAAATAACAATATATACAAAACTAGATGTCCCGTCAAACGTTGTTCTGCCATAGCTCACACAAATTTGAAGACTCCCACTATAGTAGTACTCCAGATATGCAAAAATAAATTTTTACTGTGTATGGGAGGTGCCATGCCCATTGTTCCTATATAAGTCAATTGTGAATCTAAACCATCCAGGGACCCACACAAACACACACAACAAATTTCATCGAAATCGGCCCAGCAGTTAAGGAGAAGTTCAGTTACTAACACACTAAAGATAAACACACGATCAATGGCAAAAGAGTCAGTTAAAAAGTCTCCAGTTACAATAAACAAACGGCATTTAGAAAATGAAAATGAGAAGACCAAAATATTTGTACCAATTATGAATTCTGACGTCAGAAAATTTTGTAAGCTACAGATTACCCCACAAAAGTTTTATATTAAAGTCTACGTAGACATATTTTAAGTTACCTATATATATATATATGGGGCATTTCACGTCAAGTGAACCAACTTTTGAAATCGATGTCTTCCGATCGCGATGAAATTTGCACCAATGTTAGTTCTATTGGATAGTAATTCGGACACCATTTTTCAACAAGATCGGTCAGGAACTCTCTGAGTTATAGGAGGTCAAAATTTGACATTTTGGCCAAACAGGTGTTTTTTTTTATCCATATAACTTATTACCTATTGTTCTTAGCAAAATGTGTCCCAAATAGTTTAGATAGCTATTTATGCAATCTTTCGAAAAAAAAAATTAAAAAAATTTAATAAAATATTTTTGATTTTTTTTTTTAAATCAAAAATATTTTTGACTTTTTTTTCAAAATGGGCCCTTTTTATTTTTTTTTTTATTTTTTTTAAGAAAGCTTAGGTCTTTTCCTAAGCGACCTATATGGTCGCTTAGTGGGATGCGAGTGGGATATCTATCAAAAAAAATATTTTGTAACTCAAGATTTAAAATTTTTGAATTTTTTTGCAAAATCAAAAACTTTGTTGACTTTTTTTAAAAAAATGGACCCATTTTTTAATTTTTTTTTTTTGCTCAGAAGAAAGCTTATGTGTTTTCCTTTAACACCCTTTTTGTCGCTTAGTGGGATGCGAGTGGGATATCTATAAAAAAAATGTTTTATATATATATATATATTGTAATAAAATTTATTATTAAGGTTATTGTAATCATTTGTTAAAGAATGTCCATACACTTAAAAACTGTATGAACATTCTTTCGTAAAAGGGAGGTGTAGCATAAACCATATGTCAATTATACCGACAGAATATTGAAATGCAAAAGAAATAATATCATTACAGAAACGATAAAATAGTAAACACTTTGTGTGTTGTATTGATAGTCACTTCATTTTTATGTGATTCTTGCGTTCATTGTTCTGTCCAACTGCTACATTCTCCACTTTAGGTTAAAATGCAATGTAAGCAATATTTTAGTATATAATCAATGAAATTTTAATAAATGGACACACTTTGCATTACCAACTCTGAGCTGTAATTTAGCTCGAGCAAAGTGGAATAGAAATAAAATAACTTTTGTTTTTTTCTTCTCTTATAGCTGAAACGGTACCCCCTGAAAACTTTCGTAATAAATGTACGCTAAAAAATACACTAAACGTAGAGAATGTGTACTATGTACCGTACCTTATTCGTAGTGTTTGCGAACATCATATCACAATCGTAGTGTACTGTATATTGTATATGTACATTAGTTTTTTTTAAGGAATTTCGGCTCATTCGCCAAAATATGGCCAAAAAATTAGTTTTTCTCCAAAATCACAAAATGTATATCGCAGGTACGGAAAACTATATGAGGTATTGACATATTTTTTCACATTTTTAATTCCTATTATGTTGTAAATAAATCCCCATGTGATGATCAAGTAGTTTTGAAACTGCCGTTAAAAAAAATATTTTTTTTGGTTATACCTGCGAAAGATAAAAACTCATATACAAGTAAATATGGATATATTTTAAGTAAGAATAAACATTTGTTTTAATATTTCTCAAAATATGTTAATTTTGTTCCTACATTTCTTGTTCTAGTAGCCTGAGAACGTTAATGGCCTGGCGATTTATATATCTCATTAGAACGACAATTACGTACACATTTCGATTCTTTTAAATTAAATTGTTTTTTTCTTCTCTTATAGCTGAAACGGTACCCCTGAAAACTTTCGTAATAAATGTACGCTAAAAAATACACTAAACGTAGAGAATGTGTACTATGTACCGTATCTTATTCGTAGAGTTTGCGAACATCATATCACAATCGTAGTGTACTGTATATTGTATATGTACATTAGTTTTTTTAAGGAATTTCGGCTCATTCGCCAAAATATGGCCAAAAAATTAGTTTTTCTCCAAAATCACAACGGAAAACTATAGGAGGTATTGACATATTTTTTCACATTTTTAATTCCTATTATGTTGTAAATAAATCCCCATGTGATAATCAAGTAGTTTTGAAACTGCCGTTAAAAAAATATTTTTTTTGGTTATACCTGCGAAAAGGTTAACTGTATGCTATGGAGATAAAAACTCATATACAAGTAAATATGGATATATTTTAAGTAAGAATAAACATTTGTTTTAATATTTCTCAAAATATGTTAATTTTGTTCCTACATTTCTTGTTCTAGTGGCCTGAGAACGTTAATGGCCTAAAATTTTTTAAGGTATTTCGTACATTTTGTAGCGAATGTGTATGTGTACTGTACATGAATACATAAATGTGTATGTATGCATACCACAAATTTTATATCTTGCAAAATTTTGACCATTGCATTTATATTTTATGAAATATTAAACTTATACAAAATTGTTGAAATACTAGAGGCTGGAGATGACAACATATTGTTTCCTCCTGAGGATGGTGAGGTTACTAATGAAGACAATGGAGATGAAAATGATGCCAATTTAATTCACATTCCTAGCCGAATGTTGGGCTCAGAGGTTGAAGTGCAGACAGACAGACAGACGGACAGACAGACAGACAGACGGACATGGCTTAATCGACTCCGCTATCTATAAGGATCCAGAATATATATACTTTATAGGGTCGGAAATGAAAAATGTAGAAATTACAAACGGAATGACAAACTTATATATACCCTTCTCACGAAGCTGAAGGGTATAATTAAAAAAACAAAAAAAAACCAAACCAAAAAAATTTTTTTTGCCTCAAATTATCGCCCATGTTCTGGAAAACGCAGCGTTTTCAAATCGCTTACGGTTTGAAAAACCCATTTCAGCATGTTCCGAAATCCACGCGATTTGCTAGCGTTTTGCTATTTTTCGAAGTTGTGTTCGAACAATCTGTCTGTCTGTCTGTCTGTCTGTGTGTCTGTCTGTCTATCTGTCCGTCTGTCTGTTGAAATCAGTTTTCTGAAGACCCCAGATATCTTCGGGATCCAAATTTTCAATAATTCTGTCAGACATGCTTTCGAGAATTTTGCTATTTAAAATCAGCAAAATCGGTCCACAAATGGCTGAGATATGAGGAAAAAACCAAGACAACCTCGATTTTTGACCTATTTTTGACCTATATCTGGATTACTTGTAACGGACCGACCACGAAGGCTCCAATCATCTAGAGGCGGTGCTACCTGTAGTACCGGCCGTGCTCAGGGAAATTGGGATGGTTCTTGCCTCTATTTGATTGAACTAAGTTCGGTACATAATTTATTTAAAAATTAGGTAGCAAATTTCCAAACCGACAAACCAAATAAACCAAAAAAAAAATAATATAAATGAAAATTGAATTGAGTAACTCTGAGGAAGAGGAAAAGGTGTTGTTACCTCTTCATTGATCTTCACCCACCCTACCATGCTATCTCATGAATATCTTGGATAGCCCTAACACTAACCTACTTGACGTCCAACCTTAACCTTTCATGGATAATAAAGTAATTTAATCGGACAAATTCATAATATAAATGTACATTAAAAGTATTTATTTAATGATAAACAAACAAAAAAAAAAATAAAATTAATTTAAATCTAATTAAATAATTACATTCTTTTAAATATGTTATACAAATCTATACTACAAATGTTTGTGTGGTTATGTGAAAGTTGTTTTTACTCAAAATTCAAATTCTCACAATTTAAAATTTAACTCAAAATTTGAATATTGAGTAAATGTTTATGTATTTTAAGGGTTGTTTTTACAATAAATGAGTGAAATTTTCCAAATTATATAATTTCATATAAAAACTCACCAATTTCAAAATCCAACGATGTCATCAGGCCTGAAGTTGAGGATTCTTGAATTTGTTTACCAATATTATTTAACTATTATGTTGTAATTGTTTAATTTTCACTCAAATATGTGCAAAAATATGGTGTATGTTAAAACTATTATTGTTAGATCAAAATTAATGTTTAATTACAATTTAAAACAGTGAAAATGAAATGTATAAAAGTAATATTTACATATTTATATTAAATATTAGTTAGTTTTGTTGTAGTTTTAGTTTTAGATAATGTTTAAAGTAAGTATAAAGTAATTGAAGTTAATTTAATATCATTTTAAGTCAATATTAAGATAATTAGAGTTTTAAATTAATATAAATTTAAGTTAATGTTAAGTTAAAGTGAAATTTATGATTAGTTTAAGACAAATTTAGTTAATTAAGTAAAATACGATGACAAATGACAACTCAGACACTTAAAATTGGACAATTTGATTCGTTTGATAAATACTAAAACTTATGACATCATTGTTTATAAGTGTAAAAGTATATTTAGGATTTGAGCGTTTTATTTTAGAGATTTCATTTAAGGATTCTTTAGAGGCTTTTATTTATATGATTCTTTTTATGTAGATGACTCTTTTTAGATGATTCTTTTTAGATGATTCTTATATTTGTGATTTGTAAAACTGGACTGTGTATTTATAATTTACTTATTCCGATGGAATTTGAAGATATTGGCCTTATTTTAGTGGTATATTGATGTATATTCTTTTGTTGACTGGAATCCTTTGTTCCAAATGGAACAAGAAAATTTTTAGATAGAAATTCCAGACCTTTGTGAAAATCGAATGTTAAAATTTCAACACAATTACATATTTCACTAGCTTACCTTTTCAAAGAATTGAACGTTTATTTTCTAAATAATATTCAATTATTTCGTTCTAATACACTGGCTATAGTGTCCTTTTGCAAAACGTTTTATTCTATATTTTATATTAAATATTTAAACTCGCGATATATGAAATATTCTATTTCCTTTTTCCGATTTGCTCAATTCAATTTTAAAATTTCAAATGAAAAATTTTAACATTTCTATGCTTTAATTTTCATAGATACTTCGAAAAATAATTATTTGAGTATTTTTAAACTGAGCAAGTATTCAATACACTCAAACAAAAAAATATAAAAACTTGCCTCACAAAACAGATACAGTTTTGAGTAATGTCTCAAAAAACTGGATCTGTAAAGGCGATGAAAGGAAAAACAAATATGTAAGTCTTAAACTGATTAAATCCAAATATCTTTGGCATGGTAAGTTCCTCTAGCCTTAGTATCTACATCTTCAAGTTCATAATATACCTGACCAATTTTGCGAATAATTTTAGCTTTTACCCCGATTGGAGCTAGTTTCGAATTAAAATTTTGAACCTTTGAACTATGTAAAAATGTCCGTCTGTAAACGTCTTGTCCCACAGTAAAAGTTCTAACTCGAGTCCGTAAATTATATGTGTGTGAATTTTTCTCATATGCTTTGCGCATGAATTCCCGAATTTTGTCCCGTATCAAAATGAATTCGTCTTGTCTTTCAATTTTAGAGTCCGTTTCGGCCAAAATATTCAGTTTACGTAATAATTCATAGTCTTTTCCATGTGAAATCATAGTCTGTCCGAACACAATTTTATATGGACTATTGCCAATACTTTGATGAATACTATTTCTTAATGAACAATTGATGCTAGGAATGTATTTGTCCCAATCTCTCTGATCATCACGTACATATGATCTCAAAGCTTCATTAATCGAACGATTTACACGCTCACTAGCGTTTGCCTGTGGACTATACACTGCTGTTAAAATGTGTTCAACTCCGTTATTTTTCAAAAAATTGTCAAAGTCTTTACTTTTAAACTGTGAGCCATTATCAGAAATAATAGCTTCTGGTACTCCATAACATGGAAAAATGTCTGTCCTGAGGTAGTCTATTATATGTTTTGAAATTAATTTCTTAAGTGGTTTTAAAAACGTGAATTTTGAAAAATGATCTAAAATAATAAGTATTCCAATATGTCCGGATTTAGTTCTCGGGAAAGGTCCAATCAAATCAATGTACAAGCGTTGAAATGGTCTGTCTGTTATAACCATTTGCCCTAGTGGTGGTCTCAAAATATTTGTCTGAGCTTTAGATGTTTTACATAACTGACAATTTTGTATATAGTCTCTAACGTCTGTCACAAGTCTAGGCCAATAAAAGTATCGTCTGATCCGTTCTAAAGTTTTGGCTATACCGCCATGTGCCGAATTTGGAATATCGTGAGCTGAGTATATAACGTCCTGTCGTAGTTCTGTAGGTACAAAAAGTTTCCAAGAATTAGATTCATCTAATTCTCCAGAAGTAAATTCCGTCCGTTTATATATATATTTGTCTATAATTTTGAAGTCCGGTAACTCCGAATTTGAAAAATCTTCTCTTAATTTTGTATATTCTGTACTGTCAAATGCTGTAGAATTTAAGTCTATTGTTGGTAATGTCTCTAGTTCAATAGATTCAACAAAATCTTCCCCTTCATGTACTCGCGAAAGTGTATCAGGTACTATATTTTCCTTACCCCTCCTATGTTCTATTGTAAAATTAAACCCTTGCAGTTTTAGGGACCATCGTGCTAAACGCCCGGACAAATCTCTTTGTCCCATCAACCATTTTAAACTCGCATGGTCGGTTACTACAACAAATTCCTGACCTTCAATATAGGGTCTAAACTTTTTGATAGCCATCACCACTGCTAAACATTCTAATTCCGTTATCGTATAGTTTCGCTGAGCTTTATTTAACTTCTGAGACATAAACGCTATAGGTCTTTCCACACCGTCACTGTCCTTTTGTGCCAAAACCGATCCAATGCCATACGTACTCGCATCGCATTGCACTATAAAAGGTTTCGCATAATCTGGATGCACTAATAAGGGCGCAGATGTCAGCCTTGTCTTTAATTTGTCAAAAGCCGCTTGAGCATCATCTGTCCAATTGAAATTTTTCTTTTTAGTCAACAGTTCAGTCAGTGGGAAAGTTAATGTGGAATAGTCCTGAATGAAACGTCTGTACCAACCAGTCATTCCCAAAAACCGCCTTAAATGTCTAATAGATTTTGGTACCGGAAAGTCCTGTATAGCCTTAACCTTGTCCTCGTCCACCTGTAATGTCCCGTTACCTACTACAAACCCGAGATATTTAACCTTGTTAAGTCCAAAACTGCTTTTCTTAACATTTATAGTTAAGCCTGCCTTTCTTAACTGTGTTGCTACTTCCATTAGATGTGTGAGATGTACGTCAAAGTTTTCCGAAACTATCAAAAGGTCGTCCAAATACACAAAAACGTGTGACTTTAACTGATACGGAATGACCATGTCCATAAGTCTGCACAACGATTGCGGTGCATTACACAGTCCAAACGGCATTCTAGTAAATTGATACAAAGGCCGATTAGGGACTGTGAAAGCTGTCTTAGGTTTCGAACTTTCCTCCAGTTTTATTTGCCAAAAGGCATCTTTCAAATCGATTTTAGATATGCAATGAACTGAAGGAAGTCTCGATATAAGTCCGTCAATGTTCGGTATTGGGTAAGCGTCCTTAACTGTCACTGAGTTTAATTTCCTACTGTCCACACACATTCTAACTTTACCAGGCTTTACTACTACCACAGTCGGCGAAGACCAAGGCGAATTTGGTGCTTCTTCAATAACACCTAAAGATAGCATCCTATCTATTTCTCCACTAATTTGTTTTTCAACAGCTGGGGAAATAGGATAGTACCTTTGTTTTATAGGTTTCGCATCTCTCGTATCTATGTAGTGTTCAATTAATGTCGTACAACCTAAACCTTCAACTTCAGAATTTGGAAAAGTAGCTATTACTTTGTTTAGTCGAAATCTCTGTTCGGGTGTCAAAATTAATTTGTCAGGGTCTGTCTCTGTACAGTCAATTTCCATAATTTCAGGAACTGAAATTTTTAAACCAAAAGTTTTCCAAAAGTCAAAACCACAAATCAAATTTTGTTGTATTGACGGAATAACTAGAAATTCAAATAATTTATTTTGTCCTTGAAAAGTAATATCTAATGTTACAGTACCTAAAACATTCTGTCTTTGTCCGTCCGCTGTACGTACGTTTCCAACACATTTTCTAAATCCTGTCTTTTTCTGTGTCTCAGAAGCTAAATCACCACCGATAACGCTTTTGTTCGCACCACTATCCAACAACGCAAAATGTTTGACATTATCTATTTTCAAAGTAATATAGGGTCGGCTATCACTATCTTGTGAAATTATAGGCGAAATAATACAAGTTCTAAATAATTTAAGTTTTCTATAAAAATTTCGAATACGCTGAGATGAACGCTTAGACTTTTTTGTATCACTAAATATTCTTTTACGAGCTTTCTCATATTCTGCCAATCTAATATGATATGGTCTTAATAGAGGATGTCTTAGTTCTGTCTGAGTGTCAATGTCATCTGTCAAAGTGTTCGAGTCTAAAGTTTCGTAAGTCTTGTTTTTGGATGTCCGAACTAAGGTCTTCGGACATCCTTCAGTCCGTTTCCCTGCTGTCTCTTTCCACATTTCGGACAATTCGGTCTGTAGGTATCCTTAGCACCACATCCATAACAGAAAATATGTCCTTGTTTGTCACAATTCCAACATTTAACTTCAGCACGAATTGCACATACGTCCGAATTGTCTTCGGAGGTCTCTAAAATATTTACCTCTTTACTTGTGTCGATTTCAGCTACACGAGCTTTTGCATTTTTGCGTACTTCATATGAAGAAATGTCTTTTACAAATTTCTCGTGCTTCTTTACTTCACGTCTAAGTTGTGATACACTTGAAATGTCTAAATGCAAAAGTTCGTGTCGTATTTCAGTTCGAAGATTTCGAACTAGTATAGTACATAAATCACCGTCTGAAATAGAATTTTTAAGTCTGTCAGTTAATGTCGAAATTGAATTAAAGAAGTCGTCAAATGTCTCGTTGTTTCGTTGTTTACGTCTGTGAATGTCTTCCATAATGTCAAAGTCGGTATAGTCACTCTTATATTGGTCTCGTAAAGCTCTAGTCAAAGATAACCAGTCTAGGTCATTGTCATGACGATGGAATCGCCAATAAAAATCCAAAGCTTTACCTTCAAATAATATGTGTGCATGTTTGCACAAAAGGTCAAAATTTCCGTTAAGGTTATTTGTCGTCAGTACGTTTATTCTGTAAACAAATTCGTCCACTGTCATTTGTTCTTCACAACCAGAAAACTTCACTCTCCAATTCCTAATAATATTGGAAACTTTTTCACCAATAAATGGTTCTTGTAAAGAAGATAAAGAATTAGTAGGAATATTTGGGACCTCGTTATTGGCAGAATGAGAATTAGTAGGTACTCTCGAATTGGTATTATCATTGGTATTATCATTTGTATTAAAATTTCGAATAAATGATCGTAATTCACTAGAAATCAAATCTGTCATTTCACTTCGTAAAGCTGTCATAGATTCGGAAACTATTTGTCTTAAACGAACTTCACTGTTTTCGCGATTCTGATTTCTATTAGTAGGTCTTCTAGCTGAACGTGATTGTGTTGGTGCCTGAGATGTATTTGGTTCATCCATGCTAACCGTGAAACTACAATTAGTTGGTTGTTCTATATTTGATAAATTTTCCTGACTTCTTGTTATAGGCATAGTATTAAAATTTGCGGTTTTCAAAATCTATTATCCATTACTTAGTTATGGTTGTGTCAAGTAGTTAGATAAATTAAAGGAATAATAAAAAAAAATCAAAGTACTCCTCAATTCGTACAAAAAAAAAAAATTCGATATGATACTATTAAAGAGTATACTTTTAATGATAAACCATGATTACAGTAAAAATCTCAAATATTAGTAACATATCTATGACAAATATTACACAAATCTGAGGCTAATGTAAGAGTAACTAAATGATAAAAACCATTTAGAAAAATCTCAATTACATATTACCCAGTGAACAATTCAAAATATTACCCAGTGAACAAAATAAAATATCAAAATCCAAAACATACATGAATGCCATTTATTGCGAGTAAAAATTTCGATATCAAACCAAAATCAGAAATCTCAGAAATAATTTAGCAAATGAATTTAAAAAAATCATTCGATCCCTATAAAATATGGTGTAGTAATCCAAAAAAAAATGAATAACTAAAATCCAAATATTTTACTAGAAATCAAAGGTAAATAAAATATAATTGAAATTAAAATAGTTTGTCGTTCCACGAAATTATAAAATATATGAATGTTTGTGTGACCATCAGCATTAAAATAATCTATATTTCCATTAGCGAAAGCTAAATAAGTGTTCTTGTTGTTGCTGAGGGCCCCACGTTGGGCGCCATTTAAATTTATGTAACGGACCGACCACGAAGGCTCCAATCATCTAGAGGCGGTGCTACCTGTAGTACCGGCCGTGCTCAGGGAAATTGGGATGGTTCTTGCCTCTATTTGATTGAACTAAGTTCGGTACATAATTTATTTAAAAATTAGGTAGCAAATTTCCAAACCGACAAACCAAATAAACCAAAAAAAAAATAATATAAATGAAAATTGAATTGAGTAACTCTGAGGAAGAGGAAAAGGTGTTGTTACCTCTTCATTGATCTTCACCCACCCTACCATGCTATCTCATGAATATCTTGGATAGCCCTAACACTAACCTACTTGACGTCCAACCTTAACCTTTCATGGATAATAAAGTAATTTAATCGGACAAATTCATAATATAAATGTACATTAAAAGTATTTATTTAATGATAAACAAACAAAAAAAAAAAATAAAATTAATTTAAATCTAATTAAATAATTACATTCTTTTAAATATGTTATACAAATCTATACTACAAATGTTTGTGTGGTTATGTGAAAGTTGTTTTTACTCAAAATTCAAATTCTCACAATTTAAAATTTAACTCAAAATTTGAATATTGAGTAAATGTTTATGTATTTTAAGGGTTGTTTTTACAATAAATGAGTGAAATTTTCCAAATTATATAATTTCATATAAAAACTCACCAATTTCAAAATCCAACGATGTCATCAGGCCTGAAGTTGAGGATTCTTGAATTTGTTTACCAATATTATTTAACTATTATGTTGTAATTGTTTAATTTTCACTCAAATATGTGCAAAAATATGGTGTATGTTAAAACTATTATTGTTAGATCAAAATTAATGTTTAATTACAATTTAAAACAGTGAAAATGAAATGTATAAAAGTAATATTTACATATTTATACTAAATATTAGTTAGTTTTGTTGTAGTTTTAGTTTTAGATAATGTTTAAAGTAAGTATAAAGTAAGTGAAGTTAATTTAATATCATTTTAAGTCAATATTAAGATAATTAGAGTTTTAAATTAATATAAATTTAAGTTAATGTTAAGTTAAAGTGAAATTTATGATTAGTTTAAGACAAATTTAGTTAATTAAGTAAAATACGATGACAAATGACAACTCAGACACTTAAAATTGGACAATTTGATTCGTCTGATAAATACTAAAACTTATGACATCATTGTTTATAAGTGTAAAAGTATATTTAGGATTTGAGTGTTTTATTTTAGAGATTTCATTTAAGGATTCTTTAGAGGCTTTTATTTATATGATTCTTTTTATGTAGATGACTCTTTTAGATGATTCTTTTTAGATGATTCTTATATTTGTGATTTGTAAAACTGGACTGTGTATTTATAATTTGCTTATTCCGATGGAATTTGAAGATATTGGCCTTATTTTAGTGGTATATTGATGTATATTCTTTTGTTGACTGGAATCCTTTGTTCCAAATGGAACAAGGAAATTTTTAGATAGAAATTCCAGACCTTTGTGAAAATCGAATGTTAAAATTTCAACACAATTACATATTTCACTAGCTTACCTTTTCAAAGAATTGAACGTTTATTTTCTAAATAATATTCAATTATTTCGTTCTAATACACTGGCTATAGTGTCCTTTTGCAAAACGTTTTATTCTATATTTTATATTAAATATTTAAACTCGCGATATATGAAATATTCTATTTCCTTTTTCCGATTTGCTCAATTCAATTTTAAAATTTCAAATGAAAAATTTTAACATTTCTATGCTTTAATTTTCATAGATACATCGAAAAATAATTATTTGAGTATTTTTAAACTGAGCAAGTATTCAATACACTCAAACAAAAAAATATAAAAACTTGCCTCACAGAATGAGGGCGTTCGGTTCTGCCGTGGTGGCGGCTGGGGCTACGGTGGTTGGACCCGACTTCTGGTTCGACGATCCAACCTGTAGCATCTTCGCAGAGACATCTGTCTTATCGACAGTGTCTAACAAAGGGTTTGTTGCTGGTATATTACCAGCGAGGGCTAATGCAGCTTTGGAGGTGCTCGGCTTGAAATCCAAGGCTACCTCGCTGCCTTTAGTCAGAAGGTTGGACAGATGACTGTTTGCAATCAGCCAGCATAGGTTTCCCCTGCTGGCATGGTATAATCGTTTTATACACGTCTTCGAAAGGGAGCAAGCGTTCTTGTCGAACAAAATCATTGCTTGATTTTCATCTTGGGACTAAAATCAAGCAATGATAACGATATTCGCATACGGTTACTTAAACTGATGGATGAATCAAGGGTTTCCATGAACCTAGACCAACTTTTTGAGACACAAAGGATTCTCGACCTCAAAACCGATAACATCATGATTGAACATCAGACAAAAGTTGTGTGTGCCATTGACAAAAATACAAGAGAATTTCAATCTACTACTAAAATTCCAAAACTACCATGCTGGCTTTGTGGAGATTTACATTATGTAAAATTCTGTCCATTTAACAAACACAAATGTTCTACATGTCATCAAAGGACAATTATTGTACTAGTGCTTAAAATGGATACAAGCCCAAAACACCTCACGTTGACAACAACAATAACAACGAAAATAAAGCATCAAAGAAGTTCTACACTTCAAAGTCAAACTACCACACTAATGCCGTATTTTCGACAAAACGGTTACAATTTCAAGAACTACGTAAGTACATTGAATTAAGAATTAATAAACACCCCGTTAAACTACAAATTGATACTGCATCTGAAATATCAATAATATCAACATCAACTTGGGAAGCCATTGGTAAACCTGAAGCATTCAACTCCAGTGCCAATGACGTAAACACCAATATTCTTGCCAAATTTGGTTGCAACATTTCTCTCGGCGACACAACTATATATCTTCACTGCTATATTACTGACATCGAAGAATTAAACATCATGGGCACAGATTGGATCGAATCATTTAAACTTTGGGACAAACCAATATCAGCTTGGTGTCGCCAAATAAGATTTGAAGATGATATTTCCGAACTCAAAACAAAATACCAAGCCGTATTTGATAATTCGTCGTTAGGACTTTGCACAAAAATCAAAGTTCACATACAATTACTACCGAATTGTAAGGAGGTATCCATTCCCAAACGTCCTGTACCCTACGCTGTTAGGACTGAAATTGAAACCGAGCTCCAGAGACTCGAGGATGCAGGCATTATTAGTTCCGTTTATACATCTAAATGGGCTGCTACAATCGTTGTTTGCAGAATGGTAAGACTAGAATTTGCGGGTCTCAATAATATGATCGAACCAAACCAATACCCTCTGCCTACACCCGAGGAAATATTATCAGATTGTCATGACATCATATTTAGTCACTTGGATTTATCAGACGAATATTTACAAGTTGAAGTTAACGATGAAAGTAAGGAACTCCTTACAGTCAACACCCATAAGGGTCTATATAAATTCAACTGCCTTACACCTGGTATAACATCCGCCCTAGGAGCATTTCAACGTATAATGGATCAACTTTGTACCGGCATTGATGGTTCGAAGGCTTATATAGATGATATAATGTTGTCAACAAAGTCTATTTCGGAACATAAAATTAATCTCGAGAAATTATTGCAGCGTATTCATGAATATGGATTCCGTCTCAAATTCGAGAAATGCCAATTGTTTAAATCACAGATAAAATACTTGGGTCAAATTATAGATAGTCAAGGAATTCGTCCGAACCCCGATAAGATCAAAGCAATTCAGAATCTCAAGATTCCGGAGAACATCACTGAAGTGCGATCCTGGCTGGGTTCTATAAACTATTATGGTAAATACGTCCGCAATATGAGAAACCTTCGCAAACCCCTTGATGATCTACTCAAAAAGGAGCAGTCGTTCACATGGACCACAGTGCCAAAATTCATTGGATGAATTTAAGAAAATTTTAACCTCGGAACTACTTTTGACACACTACAACCCAAACTTGCCAATACATGTTGCCGCAGACGCATCTTCTCATGGTATTGGAGCCGTTATATACCACACTTTTCCCGATAACAGCATTAAGGCCATACATCACGTATCCCGATCTTTAACTCCAGCTGAGAGGAACTACAGCCAAATCGAAAAAGAGGGATTAGCGCTTATATTTGCTGTACAACGTTTTCACAAAATGCTATTTGGAAGAAAGTTTACTCTTCACACCGACCACAAACCACTATTGACAATTTTTGGTTCCAAGAAGGGTATTCCAGTTTACACCGCAAAAAGATTTCAACGCTGGGCACTAATCTTACTTGCATATGACTTCGAGATAAAATACACCAAAACTCAAGATTTCGGTCATGCCGACGTATTATCAAGACTTATTGATAACCATGAAAAACCATCTCACGATTTCATCATCGCATCGATTTCTATGGAGAACGATAAAAGAATTGACATCAGTGAATCTGTGTCAGCAATTGGTGGTCCAAGCCACATGGTGGTCCAAGAAACCAAAAATGATGTTACTCTTCAGAGCGTTATTGACAACATGATCCGTGGTTGGCCTGAAAATAATAAAAACATAGATTTATCATTACTTCCATTCTACAATCGACGAGAATCACTCTCACAAGTTGATGGCGTTATACTATTCAACAGACGTATTGTAGTTCCGGAAATATATCGACCCAAGATCCTCAAAGAACAATCTCGGCTGAAAGAAGCAAATCTATTGCTAGAAGTTATGTTTACTGGCCGAATATCGATAAGGAAATTGAAGATTACAATAGGAAGTGCTCTAATTGAAAAATTAATGCCTCAAATCCTGTAAAAACGAATCTCTGTTCATGGCCTTTGAGAACTTATCCTCTTGAGCGACTGCATATCGATTATGCTGGACCAGTGAAAGGTAAATATTACTTGGTCATCGTAGATGCTTACTCAAAGTACCCAGTAATTTACGAGACAATCACAACGACAACATTTGCCATAACTAAACTGCTCAACGAATTTTGTTCACAATCCGGCAATCCCGAACAAATCGTTTCCGACAATGGAACACAGTTCTGTTCCGAAAATTTTGAATCCTGGTGCAACGAACGAGGCATTCAGCACACCAGAACCGTAAGATTTCAACCTAGTTCTAACGGACAAGCGGAAAAATTTGTAGACACCCTCAAGCAAGCTCTAAAAAAATCGGATAAGGAAGGAACGTCTGTAGAAACCCTTAATAGATTTTTAGAAGTTTACCGTTCAACTCCTAACCCTAACTCACCCAACCAACTCTCTCCAGCAGAATTACTTATACGTCGTAAAATGAGGACTGTTTTCGATGTAATTTTGAAACCTGTGCCAAGCAAATTGTTACGAGATACCAAAATGGAAAATCAGTACAACGACAAGCATGGTACTAGAAACAGAAGCTTTAAGGCCGGAGACTTAGTTTACGCCAAGATCTTCAAACGTAACACAAGTTATTGGGTACCAATACACACTTTGATCGAAGTTGGTGATCGCATGATTCTTGCAAGAGCTCATGCAGATCAACTACGAAAGAGAACTCCAACGGAGAATACATCACGGACTATAAGTTCCCAATTACCATTGCATATATTACTGAATGAGATTCAGATTGCAACTACAATCGATCCAGACGATTTTGTAACACCACCTACATCACCAGTGAATTTGGAATCCGTCACGTATAGTTTCCCGCAGAGAACCAGTTGAACCTATTTCCAGATCTCCTGAGCAAACTTAAAGAAGGGAGATGTTAGGGGTAACCCTGTTAACCAATATACAACCTGGCATTCTTATTTTATACTGTCACATTTGAATTTAGCTTTTCAGTATAGTAGCCAATTATATATATATAGGTATATTAATTATAATTAATATATCTTGATTGTAGCTTAACCGTCCATCTCAACTAAGCGTCTTTCATATTTTCTTTAATAAATATAGTTTAAGTTAAATATTAAACGTTGTCTTTTATTTATATACATTTAAAAGTACAACAGGTACATTACTCAGCGAGATTGTGTTGGGTACCAGGGCACTGTGACATACAAGGAAATGAGGTAGCAGATAAACTGGCTAGACATGGTTATGATCTAGATCATGTTACTACGGAACGGGGGGTTAAACCACCTATATGTCACTACTACAGGCTAATTTAAAAAGATTCCGCGAATATACAAATCAATCCTGGAGCAGTAGGACGGATTGCAAGGTGTCCAGGGCCTTGTGACCAAAACATAATGCAAACGCAACTAGAACACTGATAGAGTTGGACAGGTATAATCTCAGGATTCTAGTAGGAGTGATTAACGGTCATTGATGAATTCGAGCCTTTAAGGTAAATGGGATAATTGCACACAGGACTTTTGTAGTGTGTGGGGATGCAGAGGAGCTAGAGACAGTAGAGCACATCATGCAACTGCCCTAGGTTACAGGGTCACAGACTTATATGGCTAGGAAATAGATTTCTGGACGAAATTGGTAATGTTGCTGTCTGTGAACTGAGCAATATACTAGTTTTCATAAAGGGAATAGGGTGGCTATTTAAGGGGCGTTCTACAGCGATTCCTGATCCGTAACAAGCACCCTTGTCGTGGTTGGCGTAAACGTCATACGCCTACGAAGAAGCAGTTTGCATTTTATCTTTAATCTAGTACGAAACTGTCTTAGGCGTATGACGTTTACGCTAACCACGATAAGGGTGAAGATCTTTATTTTCTCTTTTTACCAAACGGTTTTGGACTCTTCTTTTACTCTTAATCTATCCTCACTTTTATATCTATTGAAGGGAATCACAATGGACCTCTCCGAGTGGAAGTGCACATAGTGTACAACACTTCCTAACCTAACCTATGATTTTACTTTTGATATTAAGGTACATCCATCTCTATGGGTGACCTCAATGCCTCAGAAACTTAACCATTTGCACGACTCTTTTCAGAGATTACTGTTTCACTTATTAGACCTCATGTCTCTGAAGGATGTGAATTTCCTATCCTTTATTATCTAATCCAGGTCGGGCAAGTTGCCTAAAACTACCTTGAATCTTCCCACTCTTAACATCTATGTGAGGGAAAATGCTATATGATCTTATCTATAAACACGTAATGCTCATTTTGGTACCTACTTGTATGAGTATGCCAAAGATCGACCATAATATCAAAATTAAATGACCAGACGAAAATGTACGGTTTAACAAAACTGTAAAACACTCTTACTTATTTATGTCTGTCTTTTGTTTTTGTTTACAAACTTTCCCTTCCAGCTGTCTACTTGTTTTTTTCTTTTTGTATTGCAAACTTCTTTTTTATTTTTCTTCTTTGTGAAATCGAGCACTTTCAAAAAACGACTTTAGGGTCCATTTTTAATGTTTATAAACATTTTAAATTCTACATTGTTGGTCTGTTAATTCACGTGTATTGGGAATTATTTATGTCACAGTGTTATATTTTCAGATTTTTTAAATGGATGATAAAAGTTGGAGCGATAAAGATTTCATATTTATTTTTTAGATTATATTTTTTGTGCAAAAAAAGGATGACATAGATGATATGAAGTTCGATTGAGGATTAAAATGTAAAGAAACAAATTTGTTTTTAAATGATTTTATTAACCATATTATATTACTTTAATAACATGAGTACATATATATGCGAGGTCATATTTTATGAAGGAACGCCAAGTTCTGCATTGGTCCACTTTGTTGAATCTGGATAAGTAAATTCACCCTGCAAAAAAAAAAGATTTACAGAAGAAATTATTGATATTTTTTCAATAAATAATTAAAAATTGAAAACCAATTACAAATTTTAACTGGCGTAGATCTAGTTTTCTAATTGTTAGTTAAACATGAAACAAATCTAGCCGAACTGTTTTTGTTAGCATTGCCATTATTTCTGTCAATTTATAAAGATGCATTCCTCAAAATTGTTCATATAAATATGGCAATACTTTAATTTTATAAAAAAGCAACCGCGTCCTAACTTTTTTTTGTAAATTTTAACTTTATAAAGAGAAAAAAGTGAAAGTAAATAAAATAGATATTAAAAATTATGATTTTAATAAAGCAAATCAAAAAAAATTGGTGAGCAGTTCTAACTTAGGTTTAACTATCCAATGATGATCAGGTAACCCATGATTATAAACTAAATAAACAGTAAGAGCTAGTTTCTGGGATAAAAATAATCTACATTCTTAGTTTAAAACTAGATTAAACTAAAAATTGTGTTTCTCACTTATTGTTTATTTACTATATAATCTAGGTTTAACTGATTGGCGAGTTAAACCTAAGTATAAAATGCCAAAGCACAAACAGATGAAAAATAAAATACAATTCAGCAGAGCAATTCTTTGTTTTGATTTGCTTTATTAGCATCAATATAATTTTGAATGTACATTTTAAAATTAATGTCACTTTTTCTATTACAAAGTTAAAATTTACAAAAGAAAGTTATGTGCGCGGTTGATTTTTCATATAAAATTTAAAGTATTGCCATATTTATATGAAAAATTTTGAGTAATAAACATGTGATTTGACTGAAAAGTATGGCAATTCTAACAAAATTAATCCTTAAGGTGAATTCACCCATGTGTTTCTGAAACATTTTTTGTTCGGAACATTATTTTTTTATATGTAGTTTGACGTTTTATTTTTGAGAGAGACTTCAAACTACATATAAAAAAAATAATGTTCCGAACAAAAAATGTTTCAGAAACACATGTGAATTTCAGCTTTAGTGAGAAACACAATAATTGGTTAAATCCCGGCTAAAAATGTTTAATGTGTTACCAGAAGGTGATAAAATTATAATTATATTTTTAACTTATTTTACAAACTAGCTGACCCGGCGCGCTTCGCCACCCCAATTAGAAGAAAAAAATAGTACTATCAAGTCTCACTATGTGAATCTAATTATAAATGTCTAATTTCATATTTCTGGGTACATTATTATAGAAAATGCAAAATTTTAAATTTTTAGGTTTATTATTATAAAATATTCAAAGAGTACCATTGCAGTAAGGAAATAGTACCATTGATTATCACTTTTAAATTCGCATTCACTAAACCATAACCCATTAAGTTTGAAATTTAGATTTGTATATCATTTCCTATATTATCAAATAATTTTGTTTCTATAATACTTAATATTTAATAAATTATCACAAAACCGAAACCGATCGGTTTTTAATTTTTTAAAACCGAAACAGTGTTTTTGAAATTCTTCGATTTTTTGGAAACTCTAGGTCCATTATTATAGGAAATTCAAAAAAGTACCCATGAGAATAAAGAAAAAGTACCACGAAGTATGCCTTTGAATTTTCACTCACTTGGGATCATATACGCCTAATTTCATATTTCTATGTCCATTATTACAAAAAATTCAAAAAGTACCATTAGAATATATAAAAAGTACCAAAAATCCCCCACTTGTGGTTTCCCACTCACTCGGGTCCATATAAGCTTAATTTCATGGCTTTAGGTTCATTGGTGAAGAAATTACAAAAAGTACCAATCGAATAAAGAAAAAGTACCAAAAAGTCTCCCCCTAGAATTCTCACTCACCTAGGACCATGTATGCTTAATTTCATGTTTCTAAGTCCATAGTTATAGAAAATTCAAAAAAGTACCATTAGAATATAGAAAAAGTACCAAAAAAACCACACTTGTGGTTTCCCACTCACTCGGTTTATATATAAGCTTTATTTCATGTTTCTAGGTTCATTGGTGAAGAAATTACAAAAATCACCATTCCAATAAAGAAAAAGTACCAAAAGGTCTCCCCCTAGAATTCTCACTCACTTAGGACCATATATGTTTAATTTCATGTTTCTAAAGGTACGGTCACACACAGCTAATATTTGACGTTTATCGTCAAATATTTCATTGCCTGAATCTGACCACAAATAAAATTTAGAGCAAACAACAAAACAGATGATTTTAGTCAAACAAAATTATTTGTCGGCAAACAAAATATTTTCTTAATGTGAACAAAGTGTGACCACTAGCTACATAAAAACCTAAAAAATATATAATTTGATCTTGCAAATATTTTTAAGGTTAAAGCACTTATTTCGAATTGTAAAGTAATCATTTTATTAGGG